>NW_028318376.1:1228881-1536101 GCF_062004578.1 Staurois parvus | reverse complement strand
GCATCCAAATTCATGAAATTTGATCCAAAGCTATTGTTATCCAATTTTCAGGATCAACTCGATCAGTGACTTAGAAAGACTGAAGCCAGACACACCCAGACATCTTGCTTTCAGCAATGACAGTCTTTAATTTCTCTGAGCACAATATCCTTTGGCAATGTACAGTTAAAGTCAAATGCTGTTTATGTGTGATCGCTGTTTTATTGCTCCAGCTAGCATTAACACTGCTGTGGAGTGGTATTTTTAAGATATCTAACATACTGTGATAAATATATCTCAAATGATACCAGAGCATGGTGTCCTACATGACATAACAAAAATATCCTTTAGGGGATATAGCTAATAATATATCATTTCTCAGTATGATTGCTACTTTGTCCCTCTTGAATTATTGAACTGTGCTGCACAATCACTCTCTACAGCCAGGCTTAAGTCATGTCCATCATTATTCATCAGCATTCTGTGACATCAAGTCATCACAGTCTGCAGGGAGTTAGGATTTACTCCTAGAAAACAAACATCTTTCAGTAATTTGAATGAATTATCTAACAGCATACTGATCAAATGCATTTCAGAGTAAAGAAAGAAAAACATCTGTCGATTTTGAAGAATGAAGCATATATGGAAATAAAAGTGGATAAATGCAAATGCTGACAAAAGGTTGTTCAGCCAAATACAAAGTGCAGCAGTCGTTAAAGTGAATAGCAGTACTTAAAGTGAACACAAAAGTGAAGATTTGCTATGTTATAAGAAATATTTTAAAATGTTAATTGTTACATAGTTACATAGTTAGTCTGGCTGAAAAAAGACAAAAGTCCATTCAGTTCAACCATAGGAATGAATTGTGTATTAGCAGTACTTAAATTCCCTTTTGTCTGGAATTTGTCTCTAAAGGTAACAGTGCACTTCCTGTTATGTGGGTTACCTGGGTGCCTAGGCACTCCTGTATCTACAACATCATAAGCCTCAAAGCTGTATATCTGCTGTGCCACCTCCATGCAGAACCAGTATAATAACAAAGTATGGTAAGCCAGTGTCAGGGCCCTTTCACCAGGGCCCCTGATGGTGGGGATGGACTTGACGTAGCCTGAGACCAGGTCGCGACCCCCGAGTAACCCCAGCTGCAGTAATGGTTGCCGCCAATGGCGTATAGCTGGTGGGAGCCAGATGGGAAGACGTATAGCGTGGTCGGACAGGCCGGGTTGATAACAGCGGAGCAGACAGTACAAGACGGTAGGCAAGAATACTCAGGTCACGGGCCGGGTTCAGCAACGGGAGGTCAGGTAATGGGATAAGGCAGAGAAATGTCTTGACAAAGCCGGGTCGGTTTCCAGTAGAGCAACGAGAGCTGAACAAGAGCTTGCGGCAATGAAACATACAGGACACGAATGCAAAGAGCAGCTGCAGACAGCAGGTTTTAATGTGATCAACCACACCCTCCTGGAGGAGGAGCTGCAGAGGCCTGAAAGCATAAAGGCTCCCACCTTGCTTTGCAGAAACCTAAGATGGATGCCAGCACATGGAGCAGCACAAGCTCTGAGGAAAGGTAGGACCTTGACAGTCAGTAATGAGGAAAGCTGCAGAAAGACCACTGCCAATACTGGTGAGAAGTCCTTTGCCCCTTGTCTACCTATTTTGGACATAGCATCCACAAAGATTTTTTTTACTACAGGTAAAACTCGAAAAATTAGAATATGGAGCAAAAGTTCATTTATTTCAGTAATGCAACTTAAAAGGTGAAACTAATATATGAGATAGACTCATTACATGCAAAGCGAGATAGTTCAAGCCGTGATTTGTTATAAAATTAGAATATTGTGAAAAGGTGCAATATTCTCGGCTCAAAGTGTTCCACTCTAATCAGCTAATTAAGCCATAACACCTGCAAAGGGTTCCTGAGCCTTTAAATGGTCTCTCAGTCTGGTTCAGTAGGAATCACAATCATGGGAAAGACTGCTGACCTGACAGTTGTGCAGAAAACCGTCATTGACACCCTCCATAAGGAGGGAAAGCCTCTAAAGGTAATTGCAAAAGAAGTTGGATGTTCCCAAAGTGCTGTATCAAAGCACATTAATAGAAAGTTATGTGGAAGGGAAAAGTGTGGAAGAAAAAGGTGCACAAGCAGCAGGGATGACTGCAGCCTGGAGAGGATTGTCAGGAAAAGGCCATTCAAAAGTGTTGGGGACTTTCACAAGGAGTGGACTGAGGCTGGAGTCAGTGCATCAAGAGCTACCACACACAGACGGATCCTGGACATGGGCTTCATATGTCGTATTCCTCTTGTCAAGCCGCTCCTGAACAACAAACAACGTTAGTAGCGTCTTACCTGGGCTAAAGAAAAACAGACCTGGTCTTTTGCTCAGTGGTCCAAAGTCCTCTTTTCTGATGAGAGCAACTTTTGCATCTCATTTGGAAACCAAGGACCCAGAGAATGGAGGAAGCATGGAGAGGCACACACTGCAAGATGCTTGAAGTCCAGTGTGACGTTTCCATAGTCTGTGTTGACTTGGGGAGCCATGTCATCTGCTGGTGTTGGTCCACTGTGCTTAATCAAATCCAGGGTCAAAACAGCCATCTACCAGAAGATTTTGGAGCACTTCATGCTTCCTTCTGCAAACGAGCTATATGGGGATGCTGACTTCATTTTCCAGCAGAACTTGGCACCTGCCCACACTGCCAAAAGCACCAAAACCTGGTTCAATGACTGTGGGATTACTGTGCTTGATTGGCCAGCAAACTCGCCTGACCTGAACCCCATAGAGAATCTAAGGGGCATTGCCAAGAGAAAGATGAGAGACATGAGACCGAACAATGCGGAAGAGCTGAAGGCCGATATTGAAGCATCCTGGTCTTCCATAACACCTCAGCAATGCCACAGGCTGATAGCTTCCATGCCATGCCGCATTGAGGCAATAATTACTGCAAAAGGGGCCCAAGCCAAGTACTGAGTACATATGCATGCTTATACTTTTCAGGGGTCCGATATTGTTCTATGTACAATCCTTGTTTTATTGATTGCATGTAATATTCTAATTTTCTGAGATTGTGGATTTGGGGTTTTCATGAGCTGTAAGCCATAATCATCACACTTATGACAAATCACAGCTTGAACTATCTTGCTTTGCATGTAATGAGTCTATCTCATATATTAGTTTCACCTTTTAAGTTGCATTACTGAAATAAATGAACTTTTGCACGATATTCTAATTTTTTGAGTTTCACCTGCAAATAAGATCAGTAAGAAATCCTACATCATTAGACTAGTGCAAGTTATGTACACTTTGTAATTTTTTTTTAGTTTATATAGTTCTGCTCAAAACTAGAGCTATCCATGGACCTAAGATGATTATTGCCAGGTCTGGCCAAATTCAGACCTTCAGGTTATGAATGTAATTTCTACGGGTAGCAGAAACCTCCCCAGGACCATCAGGGGAACAATTCATAAGACATTTCTATTATTTCCCCAACGATAAAGCACAGGGGCTTGCTATATGCTCTTAAGCCCTTTAGCCATAGATATTAACCTTGGGTGATATGAGAATATACTGTATGCCTAAATTGCAGTTATTTTATAAAGGCCACCGAAGGAAAATAAATGTTAGAAGAGAATCTGAAATCTATTATTTAAATGTATTAAAAAATATAAGATAGTCTTTCAAAATTGTAGTTAACCTCTCACATATTTATACTATGTTTAGTCTACAGTATATGTTAGTTGAGTGGAACCAGTTTCTCCATTTTCATTGGAGTCCACGTTTGGTATCTTGAGTTTGTCTGCTAGGACCACTCAGATGCCATTTTGATAAGCAGCTGGCATAAAAATGTGTTAACATGATTACTATAAGACACCATCTGATGTCCATAAATGACAAGTATCTTGTTATAAGGTGTTTAGGTGATTTGTAGGAATAACCATACTATGTTATCTAATAAATGAAAAGATTAAGATAAAGTTTGTTCAATTAGATTGTATTAGCTAAAAAAACATGCAAATGGATGTACTTAAAGTGGAGTTCCACCCAATAGGGGAAGCTCTGCTTGTCTGCCTCTTCCCCCCCTGCACTGCCATATTTGGCACATTTTGGGGGGGAGTGGGTACCTGGTTTTGACAGGTACCCACTCCCACTTCTGGCTCAGTTTGCAGTGGCCTCCATCCTTCCCTCCACAGTCTTCTGGGACACTTCACAGGTTCCAGAAGACTGCTAGACCATTCAGGAGGCGCATGAGCAGTGGGCACCCAGCTGTGAAGCCACAAGCTGTCACAGCCGGGTGCCAGCAGTTGAGATGCTGATGCCAGGGAGAGAAATTACTGTAAATGTAGTCATTCAGGAAGGTTGGAAGAAAATATCGCTATAGTCGGTTAGCGGGGAATTGACAGTTAGGAGTACAGACAAACCTGGAAATGTTGAATTTAACCTCTTCCCATCTGGCCCATGTCGATAAACAGCCGGAAGGGAGCGCTGCCGATGTGGGGAGATGTTTCTAAACATCCCCCCTGCATCCATTGCCTGTGTGCACTCCCCGGGAGCGCATGGCACTGCGATCGGTGCCCGCTGTGTCTGGAAGACACAGCGCAGCACAGATCGCTGTATGGGACCTCTGTGTGAGGTCCCAATTCATGTGATCGCTGATTGGCCAATCAGTGATCACATGAATAGTAGTAAACAAGATGTCACTTCCTGACATCATTGCTTATTACTTGTGAAATCTTTGAATGATCACAGAGGTCACATGGTACAAGGCTATTCACAACAGCCTTGTACCATGTGACAAGCTGTGACCAATCACAGCTCGCACGGTATTTCTCAATGGCTGCAGGAATGCAGCCAGAGAGAAGGAGAAATGATTGCTTTTATAGGCTTTATGGGTGTAAAAGTAATCAGTGTAAAAAAAGGAAGTAGTACAGTGTCACTATGGTGACACTGTACTGCTAGAGTGACAGTATGTAAAATAAAACCCATAAAAAAATCAAATTAAAATTAAAAATTTTTTGAAAAATTATAATTTTTGGTTATAAACTAATTTGGGTTATTTTATTTTTTACTAAAAAGATAGATGAATACATTTTGGCCAAGATTTATGAAGAAAGATGATTCATTTGCAAAATTTTATAAGAAAAACACTTTTTTTTTTCAAAATTTTGGTATTTTTCATTTATATAGCAAAAAAATAAAAATCCCAGTTGGGAATAAATACCACCAAAAGAAAGCTCTATCTGTCTCAAAAAATGCTAAAATTTCATATGGGTACAGTGTTGCATGACCGCGCAATTGTCATTCAAAATGTGATAGCACTGAAAGCTGAAAATTGGCCTGGACAGGAAGAGGGTGAAAGTGTCTGGACTTGAAGTGTTTAAGGGAGAACATCATTAGAAACATACTCTTTTGCCTTGGATAGAGAGGGAAAGGATTATGTCTGGTTTGTGTTGCTGTCTGTGGCACCATCAGGAAGATCTCCCCTCACTTCCTGTCTCAGTGATGGTGGTTACCCCTCGCTTCTTGTCCCAGTTACTAAGACTGTACATGATGGGAAATCTCTGAATTGGCAACACAGACAGTAACGACACCTATAAAAAAAAGAAGCACTGAAAAGTACCTCCAAAATCTAATGAGGGCATGCTTCAATTGTGACAGCCATTATCATGGAACCAAACACAATACACCAATGTTTTGATGTGACCCTTTCTCAAGGTGGCTTGAGAAAGGGGTCCCTCACATCCTGAAATGTCAGTCCCATTTTCTATGTGATTTAAACAACATTACTGTTAGCCGCGCACTCTGGAAGAAATGGAATTGAAGGTCTCTTGCTGGATGGAATTGTCTATAGCAACAAACATCTGACAGAGGTTCTAATTACAGAATAACAAAAATTGAGAGTCTGGATACTGGAAACAAAGTAAAATTACAAATGTAAACCATAAATATAGAAATAATAATAAACAAGTGACCCCCCCCCCCAAAGAACACTAAATGGAAAAGACTAAGCTATGTTTAATATTACCCTGTAAAAAACAACACACCCTCTAAATAAAATGTTGGTTAATTAGCTAAATGAGTGAAACTAAAAGTTTCAGCTTCCGCAAGGTCTCACTAACAGTGAAATTGGTAATTTTGCAGCAAGTTCACACTATATAGGACTACATCAAAATATTTTAGCTGGACCTATACTTACATTATTTTATGGGCAATTCCAGTTGGACAAATAAATAGTATTAAACCCTTGCACCTGGATAAAATAAAATCAGACTCCAATCCCAGAGGAAGCCTGTTATGGGGAAACGTGTCGGGAAAAGTTGAGGCAGTGGCGTCAGCACGTACGAGCAAGTCAGAGGGTCCCGCGGCCTCTCTATGTTTGTGAACACTGCTTGAATTTTGCATTGTTTGTAAGTGAAATTCTTTTATAAATAAATATTTTAATTGGTACATGTTGCACCATGAGTTCTCTCCTTCTCTGCACACGATGTATACCTTTGTGAATGAGTGCACAAAGTGAAACTGAGTGGCGCACATAGTCCTGCGAGGGGGACACAGCTGCTGTTTTTTACTAACAAAGTCACTGGAGAGGACTGGAAGCACTGGTGATGTGAACACCTGGCTTTGTCAATCATCCTAAATAGCTATTGATCTCTGTTTAGAGATCAATTTGGTCTGGTAATAAGCTCATCTTTTTGGGTGATATATGCATAAGGACTGAAGCACCTTTTGGCATATGAGCACTTGCCACTTTCTCAGGAGCACCTGGAAGGACTTGATTTGATATATTTAGATTGTCTTTGATTGAGTGATTTGCAATTTTATTTGAAGTTTGATAATTGCTTAGTGGGAACGATTTATGATACTGTACAATATTGTTTACTGTTGGGTAATGTTTCATATGCACTTTAATTTGCTCACTTTGCACACTTTTGCTTTTTTGCACAATTGTGTGTGAGTTTTATTACTAACTTGATATGTGTTTGAATCTTAAAGAGACAGCGCACTCGTTTATTTTAGTTCCAGTTAGATAGAAAATATAAGAGAAAAAAAAAAAAAAATATATATATATATATATATATATATATAGTATATTGTGACAGTGCAAGGCCCTGCAAATGTGTAAATGTAGGCAAAAACAACAAAGGAATGCAGAGCGAGGGACTCCAGAATGTCTGTACTGAGCAAAGAAAGTTGATCTTACAGCTTTCTTTGGGTTTTGGTATTCCCAAACTGGGTTCTGGAGTTCAGAGACTTCAAAGAGTATTGGGAGGGAGAACACCTTCAACCGGATGTGCAGGTCTTATAGGAGGCCAACAAGCTGTGTGTGTAGGTGTGCACACTTTTTATATTGAAAGATTTGGCCATAGCTTGGGGCTCTGTTGTGGGGAAAGGCGTGCTCTACCCAAAAACCAGGAGGTGTCAGGCTAGGAGACAAAGGGGCTTCATACGAGTGCCAGGAGATTTCCTGTCGAGAGGCCAGTGTATGAGCCCATGCAGCACGGAACTACAACTAAACAGAGTGAGCAAGCTGAGAGAACTGTAAGAGAAAGAGAGTGTTGTAAGAGAGAAGGGCAGTACTGTCTCAGCAAGGGAAAGTCGAAAGTTTGATGCCAGCAGTGCTATGAGAAGAAGTCAGAAGGCTTGGTATTGCTTGTCCTTTCCTATATTGATTGTGAAAACCCGCGCAAGGGCAACTGTTTTATGCTGGACCTTATTTTCATTTTATTAAAAGTGGGTTGTCAAGCCATGAGACGTAGTTCTGACTATCATGGACTCACTGAAAAGCCCTACTACCACTAAGTTGGATTCCCCAAGATCACTATATATATATTAGATTACCTCACTATTAGGTATTGTTATAGTGTGAATCTTTTAAAGCAAATAATAACAATCTTGAGTTGTCCACTAAAATGTACATGTTGAATATAAAACTTTTATTATAAAACAAAAATGTAGAAAAATGTAAATGTCAGGCTAAAAACCCTAGAGAGGAACAAAATGACTGGAAAATCATCTATTAATTGCTGCTATAATTTTTTTTTATTAATTACCCACTTTCCAAAATCTAAAATATTTGTAGGAATATGCATACATCAGAGGATGACACAGTTGTGTCTAATACTTGAGTCACTGACCTTTGCCTTAGTGGAAATGCATTTGTCATAAGTAGATTGTGTGAATAATGGCCAGTAAAAAGTGTTGGGTCTAGTCATAGGGCAGACACAGTTTCCCCAGTATAGGCCCCTTCTGCTCTGCATTATCATAAACAGTGATCCAAAAGACAAGCACATGGGGAATTACCCATCATTCCTGGCTCTGTTATTTTTAATTACTTTGAGAAAGGGTAGCCCAAGGGTAGTTTGTAAGAATGATTAACATATTTATGAATTGAGTTAAATTAAAAGAAAAAGAGAGAAGTAAATGTGGTAAGTGTTCTAGCCATGTGAAATGATAGAAATACAATTAGCTCTCTGATCTGTGACTCGAACACGTGGGCGTTTGATGAGACTGGAGCTGATTTACATTGCAAAAGAAAAAATGCAAATTGTCCTTTCATACAAGATACTTGGTTTACAAAAGCTTTTATGAAAATCTACGTTTAATAACTATGCAGTTTATTCATTGCTGTCAGGAAAAGTATTTCTTTATGTAAGAGACATAGATTTATATCAGTAGAGTTAATAAAAAAACATATATAATCCATCCTTTTTTTTAAGCTGGAATAGTATACCTAATGACGGTCATACACACTATTAAAACCTGTATATGGACAGGTTTTTAAATGCTAAATGTGGATGGAAATCAAATTGTAGAAATTTGAATGTTCACATATACAGAACATAATTAGACTCCATTGCTGGGAAACTTTATATCAATGCATTCTATGCATTGCAACTCAGCATTGTATGAGTTAGTGGATTAATACATTAGACAAAGCACATGTGGATATTTTTTAATTTTGCTTGTGAAAATTGGTCTGAAGAGCACAACATTCATTGATTTTTATAAGGCATTTAAAAACAGCAGTAATCATGTTTGAAACCCAAGGAGTGTCAAATACATCTGCTAAACTTTAGTGTATATATTACCTAAAGAAAGACTAAAGCACCAGTTCCTCTCCTGCCATCTGTGCTGCTGAACGCTGGTCTGATGAAGAGGCAACATCACTTTAAGGCTGGCTATACACTAGAAGAATTTTTATTTCAATTTCTTTGTTTTAAGAATGTTTCAGTGGGTTCAAATCAACATTCATTTTTGACCACAGTAATGACAAAATTCAATGAAACAGGATGGAAATGTTTTCTTGAATGGTTGAACTTCTAACAATGTATGCAGTGTTCACTCTTGAAAAACATTCATTCCCAAATCGAAAGTTAAAAGCAAGCAAAAATTTTAAGTACTTTCAAACTAAATTCATCTAGTCGTATGTACTGTACAAAGAATTTTATGTGAATGCTCCTACAAGTGTATAGCAAATAGTCTGTTCAGAAAGTAGTACTTCTAGGAGTTTCTATCTCCTGGGCCCCTGCAGGGTTCAGTGGTTTCTCCTGCCGACACCTATGCTATGCTACTCCATAATTTCATGTGCTAGTTTTCAAGAAACTTGATATGTTTATAATGAGGGACTTTTAAGAAATTTTGCCATATATACGTTTTTAGCATAAATAGCTTATTAAATCTGATGCATATATTTTCATGTGATAAATACTATAACAGTAATAGCAGAAGAAATATAAAGAAAATACTAGCCTCATAACAAAATAATGCAAAAAAAAAAAACTTTGGTGTCAGCACTAATTGTGTGATGATGTGCATTATGCTGCACAATAACATGCTTTTGTAAGGCACCGCTATTTATTTGAAGGTGCGTAACGCACTGCAAAAAAAAGTGCATTTGCCATTTTTGCCAGCACACCCTAGGTTAATGTGCTGCCACGTGATGTGCTGCGATGTGCGTCCATTAACAGGGTTGTTAGCAGACCTTCAGGGGGAGCATTTATCCCACAGCTCTCCCAGTAAGAATGGATAATATTTACTGCAACCAGGAGATGTGAGTTGGAAGTATGAAATGGTCGTTAGGTAATAGTTAAAAGTGAGGCCGAGCAATAAGGAGGAGCTGCCATCTATTCTTGGAGAACATAAGTGATTGTCACCATTATTAATGTAGAGAGACCACTGGCGATATATGCCATGTACCCTCCCATGAGGCTGTTATTCTTCTTATTTGGAAAGATAATTCATGGTAAAGCGATACCCTAACTGCGCTATTGGAATTATTGGATTTATACTCAGAGTGTGCATCTTATTACATGGGGAGAAGAACAAAAACATTATTTAATATATTTGGTTGTTTAAATCTGGACCTTGTAGTAAAGGTTATCTTTAGTAATACCATAAATTGTTTGGACATCACCTTATTATAGAGCACCATAGAAAGATCCTGTCAATGTACTGAGGGAGAGGAAGATAACAAATGCATGCAAAGTTTAGTGAATGTGTCAGTATGCATCTGTTTCATGAAGAGTAATGATTAAGCAGTGAGTAAGACTGACTGTAGCTAGAAACTCTCAGGACTCGAGGAACAGTTTTCAGAGTGTACTCTATGTCCTTTAGTGGAATATGGATGTATCCTTGGAGAAGGAACTAGTTATATGGTAGAATATTTCTACCTGTAGATTTCTTCATGGCAAATTAGAGAAACATTTTGGTTCTTTTGGGTACTCTAGGGCAGTGTTTCTCAACCTATTTTCAGTCCAGGCACCCTTTAAAATTATGGACAATTTCAAGGTACCCTCTAAAATTATGGACAGTCCCGAGGCACCCTTTAAAATTATGGACAGTCTTGAGGCACTCCATTCTAATAGTTTTATATTACACAGCAGCATCCACACATGGACACCCAACGCTAGAGGTGATTTATTCTTCCCAATCAAATACACTTTTGTACACTGGTCCTGACTAGTAATACAGTGTTTCTCTCAGTTTTTCTCCATCACTGAGCTAATGTGACCCCAGTACTGATGGAGGGGGGCAGGGGAGGGTCAAACAAGGATGTTGTGCAGGCAACTGACACCCTTCTTATCAACTGATGTCATTGGCCGGTGGCTAGAAGGTCATAATGGCGCACAATGTAAAACTGTGGCTTTGTGTAACTAAAAGTCAGGCTTCTTCCACCCACTAGCTTATATACAAGTTTTGTACAACTTTTAGACATTTTGCCAAGGCACCCCTAAAGAAACCTCAAGGCACCCCAGGGGCCTGGGAGCCCTGGTTGAGAAAGGCTGCTCTAGGGCAACCACCCATGATAAAGGTAAAGGAGCATATGGACCTGCATCAGGAAGAAGTTATCATGCCCTATCAGTACAAACCGTAAATGGGCAACACTACCCTTTTACAAGGTGCATCGAAATTAATGACACCACATCAGGCTAATGCATATAATGTGCAACACTGAGCATTGCGGTAATATAATAGTATCAATGGGCCCTAAAAAACTACAACAAAATGAAACTATTTTCCTATAATAAGGACAAGAATGTATAGTCAAATGTAGAAGTAAATAACAAATAACTTTTATCAGTATGCTTTCAAATAAAGACTAGTATTTCTTTATGATAATAATCATACTGTCTAGAATGAGGTCTATTTATAATTCATACTGTTCCTTAATTTTATTTTGTAAAATACCAGAAAAGTGACTAGTATTATTTTACATCAGCTGTACCATAAGACTATAAAGCACGGAGAAGGGAACATTTATTGGTAAGGGGTATAAAAATTCCTCACACACCATCATATATTTGCTATTTATCAGAAAATATTTAAAGAGTAATTCCCCTTTTGTTGAAAAAAAAAAAACCCTGTGGGTGGTCAATGTACATTGCAATGATTTTACCAAACATTGTTGCGGAGTTCTACCTGTTGCTGCTCTGAAGAAAAAACTGATTGTTGTGCGCAGAGTAATTCTGAACGGGAGTGACTTTTTGGCCCACTCCTCTTGGCAGATCCTCTCCAAGTCATTAAGGATTGGTGGCTGACATTTGGCAACTCGAACTTTCATCTCCCTCCACAGATTTTCAATCAGATTAAGGTCTTGAGACTGGCTAGGCAACTCCAGGACCTTAATGTGCTTCTTCTTGAGCCATTCATTTGTTGCCTTGGCCGTGTGTTTTGGGTCATTGTCATGCTGGAACACCCATCCACGACCCATTTTCAATGCTCTGGCTGAGGGAAGAAGGTTCTCACCCAAGATTTGATGGTACATTGCCCCATCCATCGTCCCTTTGATGCAGTGCATTTGTCCTGTCCCCTTAGCAGAAAAACACCCCCAAAGCAGAATGTTTCCACCACCATGTTTGACAGTTGGGATGGTGTTCTTGTGGTCATAGGCAGCATTCCTCCAAACATGGCGAGTTGAGTTGATGCCAAAGAGCTCGATTTTGGTCTCATCTGACCACAACACTTTCAACCAGTCCTCCTCTGCATCATTCAGATGTTCAGTGGCAAACTTCAGACGGGCCTGAACATGTGCTTTCTTGAGCAGAGGGATCTTCCGGGCACTGCAGGATTTCAATCCTTGTCAGCGTGGTGTGTTACCAATTGTTTTCTTGGTGACTGTGGTCCCAGCTGCCTGGAGATGATTGACAAGATCCTCACGTGTAGTTCTGGGATGATTCCTCACTGTTCTCCTGATCATTGACACTCCACAAGCTGAGATCTTGCATGGTGCACCACAGCTAGGGAGACTGACAGTTGTTTTGTTTTTCTTCCATTTGCCGATGATTGCACCAACTATTGTCACCTTCTCACCAAGCTGCTTGGCGATAGTTTGATAGCCCAGTCCAGCCTTATAGCCTACAATCTTGTCCCTGACATCCTTGGCCAGCTCTTTGGTCTTTGCCATGGTGGAGAGTTTGGAATCTGATTGTTTGATTGCTCCTGTGGACAGGTGTCTTTTATACAGGTAACAACATGAGATTAGCAGCACTCCCTTTAAGATACTGCTTCTAATCTCAGCTTGTTACCTGTATGAAAGACACCTGGTAACCAGAAGTCCTGCTGAATGATAGGGGATCAAATACTTATTTCCCTCATGAACATGCAAATCAGTGCATCATTTGTTAGACATGCATTTCTTTTGAATTTGTTGTTGCTATTCTTTCTCTGTGTTACAATACACCTACCATTCAATTTTTAGACTGATCATTTCTTTGTGAGTGGGAAAATATTCAAAATCAGCAGGGGATCAAATACTTTTTTCCTTCAATAAATATATATATATATATATATATATATATATATAAATATATATATTGCCAAAAGTATTGGGACGTCTGCTGTTACACGCACATGAATTTATATGGCATCCCAGTCTTAGTCCGTAGGGTTTAATATTAAGTTGGCTCACCCTTTGCAGCTATAACAGCTTCAATTCTTCTGGGAAGGCTGTCCACAAGGTTTGGGAGTGTGTCAATGGGAATGTTTGACCATTCTTCTAGAAGCTCATTTGTGAGGTTAGACACTGATGTCAGACGAGAAGGCCTGGTTTGCAGTCTCTGCTCTAATTCATCCCAAAGGTGTTCAACTGGGTTGAGGTCAGGACTCTGTACAGGCCAGTCAAGTTCCTCCACCCAAAACTCGCTCAACCATGTCTTTATGCACTAGTGTGCAATCATGTTGGAACAGGAAGGGGCCATCCCCAAACTGTTCCCACAAAGTTGGGAGCATGAAATTCTCCAAAATGTCTTGGTATGCTGATGTCTTCAGAGTTCCCTTCACTGGAACTAAGTGGCCAAGCCCAACCCCTGAAAAACAACCCCACACTATAATCCCCCCTCCACAAAAGTTTACACTTGGCACAATGCAGTCAGGCAATTACTGTTATCAGGTACCTGGTGATGGAGGCCAATGGAGAGAGGGCTTTCCTTGTGGCTAAGTTCCAAAAACTGGGCCTGATGCGTGTATTTCTGCGTCCATGTAGGGTACTGGCGGAAATGCCCAGTCTTCCAGGACTTCTGCCGTGATTAGGACCCTGACAACCGTTCTCCTGGCAACTACCAAAACCGTACACGCCCACCAAATTGCCAGACAGAGAAACATGATTTGTCACTCCAGAGAACACATCTCATTGCATCCAATGCTTTGGTGATGTAAGGCTTGGATGCAGCTGCTCGGCCATTACATCCCATTCCCTGAAGCTCTCTATGTGCTGTTGTCGAACTAATCTGAAGGCCACACAAAGTTTGGAGGTCTTTAGCTATTGACTCTGCAGACAGTTTGTGACTTCTGCGCACTGTGCGCTTTTGCATGCGCTGACCACGCTCTGTCATTTTACATGGCCTACCACTTTGTGACTGAGTTGCTGTTGTTCCCAGTTGCTTCCACTTTGTTATAATACCACTAATAGTTGACCATTGAATATTTAATAGCAAGGAAATTTCACAGATGGATTTATTGCACAGGTGGCAACTTATCACGGTACCATGCTTGAATTCACTGAGCTCCTGAGAGTGGCCAATTATTTTACAAATGTTTGTAGAAGCAGTCTGCATGCCTAGTTGCTTGATATTGGGGCAGCACAGTGACTAAATGGTTAGCACTTCCTCCTGGCAGTACTAGGGTTGTTGGTTTGAATCCCAACCATGGAACCACCTGCCTGGAGTTTGCATGTTCTCCCTGTGCCTGCATGGATTTCATCCGTGTACTCCGGTTTCCTCCCACACTCTAAAGACATGCTGGTAGGGTAATTGGCTCCTGTCTATGTATGTGTATGTGTGAATGTGAGTTAGAGACTTCAGATTGTAAGCTCCTTGAGGGCTAGGGACCAATGTAAATGTACAATATATGTAAAGCACTGTGTAAATTGACAGCGCTATAGAAGTACCTTAAATAAATATATGCCATTTTATTTTTTTATTTGTTATATTTTTTCATATAAAAGTGGAGTTACCCTTTAAATATTACTAATGACATTTTAAAAATGGAAGGAGGAATAACAATAGCTGCAAAACACACATTACAGGTTACAGTTATAGGGGTTACAGTATATAAGGAAGATAGGGGGTCAGAACGTTAAAAAAAATCTTCCCTGAGAGACACAAGGAGAACAACATTGTACCTTCTCATTCTTCAAATGCTAGTTTACTAGTTGTCATGTTTGCCTCCTTATTTCAGTACTTAGTGTTGTTTACCTGGAACAAGTATTCATTAAAAGATGTCTGACTTTACAGATATATAGGACATACAAATCTGTGACTCAAAGCTTATTTAACCAACTTGGTTAGTCTAGTTGGTGGGGATAGTGATGAGAAATTGTTATTATAAATTTAGATTGACTTTAATTGACTGGGTATCTAGAGTACTTTGCCCATCTGATGAATATTACTCCAGAGAAATGTATTTGCCTCAGAATTTAGAAGCAAAGGGTCCTTGGAAATTATTTTTCACATATATTTTATTTCTATTTTTCACATATATTTTATTTTTATTTTTCAATGGTTTTAGTAAAATCAAAATAGAGTGCACAATATTGTATATTACATTTATAGTGTGCTGAACAGAACCTTGGAAATTATATTTAATAGCAGTATCTAACACCAATGGGTGAACTAAGTAGAGCTATCAAAAAAATTCTCACATGTGAGGCAATGTAGAGCAAACTAAAAAGAAAGCTATAATAAATGATTTTTACATAAAATTTAAAATTTTAATGTAATGCCAGGAAGTTTATAATAAAAGGTCACATTATTATTGGCTAGTGATAGTTGATTGACAGTTGGCTAGCCAAGAGAAAGCCAGCATCCCACAGTTTATATCCTGAATATTATATGGGGGGTTATACTTTGACTTTTACAGCTAAGCAGATTGTACATTTCTAAAAAGCAATCCTTCTGGGAACTTACACCAATTCCTATCATGGTTCCCAGAAGAAAAGTGAACATATGCCTTACCAAAAAAAAATGAGCAGTTCAACTCTCATGAATATGTATTGTATTTATATCTGCTTAGCTCATGGCAATGTTTAAAACTGTGAATATAATAGAAACTATACATCAACCACACAGTCAGTATAACATGTTAATTAACAGATTAGGTGTGTTCTGGTTTACTGTGAGTTATTGCTATGTCCTTTTAAAATGTATCTTGATGCTCTGCATTCTTTATAGGATACTGTAAGATGTGGTTACACAAGGGCTCAGTAACCTCTAACTCCATCATTTTAAATAAGTGTTATGTCAAATAACAGTCTTTGTGTATAGAAATACTAATCAAGTGATGGAAACATTGTATGGGTATCACATGTCACAAAGAACAAATGACATATGTTTTAAATAACAATCAATTTTAATGCTACGCTTATTTTTTCTATTTTTTAAATCTGAAATTGTTCTTAAGATGATATGTGTCTTCTCATTCTGTCAGAATAAAGATTTCAAAGGTAATGCATAATTATGTTTACAAAAGTCTTAATGTGTTTTAGTTTTTTTAAGTATATATACTGTATTTCACATTTCTAATCTTCTAATATTCAGCTTTGCAAAAGCCTAATATTTCTTACATCTTACTCTTGCACACATTACGATTTTTAGTGAAGTAATCCCAAAATGCAAATCTCTTCTTATCATTATGCTGCTATAAAACATGGTCAATTCAGTACTGATTATGCCAGATAAGGCATGGTTTAATAAGCCGACAATTATATTAGAAAAGCATTTGTAAGAGGACGCTGTGTCAGTTTGATTTTGTTGATGAACAGCCAAATGGTCAGTTAAAACCAGCACAGGTTTATGAATATGGAAACATAAATAAAGCTTTTTGTTGGACTGATGTTCAATCGACTGAAACAAGACTATTTAAAGCATGTCTCTGTGGTCCCAGTCACTAGTGCGGTGATACTTGCTTATCATTTTGATGGCTTCACCATCTGGAGCTCTGAACACAATGGAAAAATAAGGGCTACATATATGTTAATGGGTCTCATCCCTAAATGCCTGCTCTTCCCTTGGGATTGTGATTATCACTCACACATTGGCCAGTTAATAGAACATTCTATGCTGTGAAGTTTTTTCTTAACAAGTCAGGGTTTGCATATTACAATAGCAGTGACTAATAGACACAGAGGATTTCTGTAACACATACTGTTAAATACAGTATGCAAACAAACTAAATAAATATGTGATTTTATAGTTTTATTGATAGGTTTTATGCAACCATCAACCAAAGTCAACGGCAGAAATCAAAGGTCTAGTCCAAGACCCCAGGTGGCCTATTTGTCACAAATTCACAAGAAGTGTAGACAGACAATAAATTATTTGTGGAAAAGGATGATAAATTGTTTATTAGTAGTGTATATGTGATAACAGGTCCCAATAAATAATGTTCACTAGGTCCCTTATATGGTTGGTTGACCAATCATATGAGTACAGTGTATATTAGAGTTACTGATAACACGTTCATTCATAGTAGTACACAGTAGTAAGAGGTACTTATTAAACTCACAAACATACAGGTAAACATTTGCGAGAATTATAAGGGCTGCCATTACTGTCAAATTCTGCAAATCTGAAAAGTCAGAAGCAGCTGCCTGCTTGTTCCACGTTAATGACTCAAAGCAAGAAGGTCAGTATAAAAGCCAAGCAATTATCATCTTCATAGGAGGAGGACAGTAATGGCAGATTCCATGTTTCTGCCATGACAGGCTTTCTTAAATAGAATTTGAAATATTTAATATTTTTTTTTTGTATTTATACTTAATGCAAACTCTGGCTCCATGTATTTGAAGACTAGTAAATGAGATTGTGAAAATATGCTGTCTCCAGTGTCATTCAACAGTCCCACATGGAGAGAAAGGGATTAGCTGTCAGAGTCTGAGAAACATTTCCAGTGGGAGAGGAAGGCAAGAAAATAGTCTGTATTTTCCTCCAGCTGCTACTGAATAGTCATTTTAATATAACTGGCTACCAATCACAGGCATAACTACATATTATGATACTCCATGTCAAACCTTTCCTACTATCATTAATTTTAACATAAAGTATTTCTATATCAGGGAGAAGTAGCAGAGATATAATGCTGGTGAAGAGAGGGGCATCAGTTCATGGAAAACCTTAACCACTTCAGCCCTGGAAGGTTTTCCCCCTTTCCTGACCAGGCCATTTTTTTCTATTCTGCACTGCGTTATTTGAATTGGTAATTGCATGGTCATGAAAAATTGCACCCAAACAAAAGTTATGTCCTTTTTTTTAAACAAAAACAGAGCTTTCTTTAGGTGGTATTTGATAACCACTGTGTTTTTAATTTTTTTGTGATATAAATGAAAAAAGACAGAAAAGTTTGAAAATAACCTTATATTTTTTACTTTCTGGTATAAAAAATATTTAGTAAACTCGAATTTAGCCATAAATTTAGGCCAAAATGTCTTCTGCCACATGTCTTTGGTAAAACAAAATCCCAATATATGTATATTAATAAGTTTGTGTAAAGGTTATAGCTAGCATCTACACACTATGGTGTATATATATATATATATATATATATATATATATACAGTGGGGATCGAAAGTTTGGGCACCCCAGCTAAAAATTTGTATTAATGTGAATAAAGAAGCCAAAGAAAGATGGAAAAATCTCCAAAAGGCATCAAATTACAGATTAGACATTCTTATAATATGTCAACAAAAGTTAGATTTTATTTCCATCATTTACACTTTCAAAATAACAGAAAACGAAAAAATGGTGTCTGCAAAAGTTTGGGCACCCTGCAGAGTTAATATCTTGTACTGCCCCCTTTGGCAAGTATCACAGCTTGTAAACGCTTTTTGTAGCCAGCCAAGAGTCTTTCAATTCTTGTTTGAGGTATCTTTGCCCATTCTTCCTTACAAAAGTCTTCCAGTTCTTTGAGATTTCTGGGCTGTCTGTCACGCACTGCTTTTTTAAGGTCTATCCATAGATTTTCAATTATGTTGAGGTCAGGAGATTGTGAAGGCCATGGCAAAACCTTCAGTTTACGCCTCTTGATGTAATCCCCTGTGGATTTCGAGGTGTGTTTAGGATCATTATCCATTTGTAGAAGCCATCCTATCTTTAACTTCAGCTTTTTCACAGATGGCATCAAGTTACCATCCAAAATTTGCTGAAATTTTATGGAATCCATTTTTCCTTCTACTCGTGAGATGTTCCGTGTGCCACTGGCTGCAACACAACCCCAAAGCATGATTGATCCAACCCCATGCTTAACAGTTGGACAGAGGTTCTTTTCATTAAATTCTGTGCCCCTACTTCTCCAAACGTACCTTTGCTCATTCCGGCCAAAAAGTTCAATTTTAACCTCATCGGTCCACAGAACTTGTTTCCAAAATGCATCAGACTTGTCTATATGTTCATTTGCAAAGTTCAAACTATGATTTTTGTGGTGAGGACGTAGAAGAGGTTTTCTTCTGATGACTCTTCCATGAAGACCATATTTGTACAAGTATCTCTTTATAGTGGAATAGTGTACCACAACTCCAGTGTCTGCCAGATCTTTCTGGAGGGATCATGCAGTCAAACGCGGGTTTTGAATTATTTTTCTCACAATCCTGCGAGCTGTTCTGTCTGATATTTTTCTTGGTCTTCCAGATATTGCTTTAACTTCCACTGTTCCTGATGACTGCCATTTCTTAATTACATTCCGAACAGAGGATATTGACATCTGAAAATGCTTTGCTATCTTCTTATAGCCTTCTCCAGCTTTGTGAGCATCAACTATTTTCAGTTTCAGTTTTCTAGACAACTGCTTAGAAGAACCCATGGTGCTGATTGTTGGGGCAAGGTCAGATGAGTCTGGGCATTTAAAACCTTTGAGATTGACATCACCTGGTCTTCCCAGACGATGATTGAGAACAATCCATGACACTGGCAGGTCTCAGCTTGGCAAAGGGGGCAGTGCATGCTATAAATTCTGCAGGGTGCCCAAACTTTTGCAGACGCCATTTTTTTGTTTTCTGTTCTTTTGAAAGTGTAAATGATGGAAATAAAATCTAACTTTTGTTGACATATTATAAGAATGTCTAATCTGTAATTTGATGCCTTTTGGAGATTTTTCCATCTTTCCTTGGCTTCTTTATGCACATTAATACAAATTTTTAGCTGGGGTGCCCAAACTTTCGATCCCCACTGTATATATATATATATATATATATATATATATATATATATATATATACACTGCCTAATACATTTCTTGATGTGCTGATTTTTTTTATTTTAATTATTTATTTTCCTTTTTTAAATTTTGCATTGTCCCTTTCATTTTTTTAACATCACTTTTATTTTTATCACAGGGAATGTGAATATCCCCTGTGATAACAATAGGCAGTGACAGATATTCTTTTCTAAGATATCTGGGTTTTATTAGACTCTGGATCTCTCCTCTGCCATAAAGCATCTGATCACACCAAGATCGGTGTGATCAGATGCTTTCCCAATTGTAAAATTGCGCTGTTTATGTCTGGTGAAACTGAAATGATGAAATGCTCAAAGTTTCCAGTTCCTTAGACCAGTGGTGGGCAACCTTTTTTTTCAACTGAGCCAAATCTTGCCAAAACCACGATTGAAATTTATTTTGAGAGCCACATTTTTAAAACTGAAAATACATAGGATGGTACACTGTTTTTAGTTTCAATAAGTTTTTATAGTAATTCATCCCCCATAGTAATTCATCCCCCATATAGTAATTCATCCCCCATAGTAATTCATCCCCCATATAGTAATTCATCCCCCATAGTAATTCATCCCCCATATAGTAATTAATCCCCCATATAGTAATTCATCCCCCATAGTAATTCATCCCCCATAGTAATTCATCCCCCATATAGTAATTCATCCCCCATAGTAATTCATCCCCCATATAGTAATTCATCCCCCATAGTAATTCATCCCCCATATAGTAATTCATCCCCCATATAGTAATTCATCCCCCATATAGTAATTCATCCCCCATAGTAATTCATCCCCCCTATAGTAATTCATCCCCCCTATAGTAATTCATCCCCCATATAGTAATTCATCCCCCATATAGTAATTCATCCCCCTATAGTAATTCATCCCCCATAGTAATTCATTCCCCCTATAGTAATTCATCCCCCATAGTAATTCATCCCCCCTATAGTAATTCATCCCCCATATAGTAATTCATCCCCCATAGTAATTCATTCCCCCTATAGTAATTCATCCCCCATAGTAATTCATCCCCCATATAGTAATTCATCCCCCATATAGTAATTCATCCCCCATAGTAATTCATCCCCCATATAGTAATTCATCCCCCATAGTAATTCATCCCCCATAGTAATTCATCCCCATATTAATTCATCCCTAATATAGTAGTAGTAAGTAAGTAGCAAGTAGTAAGCCAAGTCCCCCCTGTGTCAATTCACTTACCTTTGCTCCGCGCGTTCCTCTCGCCGTGTTCCCGCGCCGTTCCGGTCTTCAGGGCGGACTGTGAGAGGAGCCTAGCTCCTCTCACATTCGTCACGCTGCCCCGCCTACACACATCCTGACAGCCAATCACTGGCTATCAGGATGTGAGTGGCAGCGAGACTGGCCAATCATTGCTTTTGAGCGCGCTGCCCTGGCTGTTTTTTTTTTGGATCACGCTGCAGAGTCCCTGCCGCCCGAGAGGAGGGAGGGGAGTGGGCGCCCGGCACACAAGAGCCGCATTAAAGCGTGTAAAGAGCCGCATGTGGCTCGCGAGCCCCGGCTTGCCGACCACTGCCTTAGGCCATAGAGATGATTGGAGCCATTCCAGTCTCTGATGAGCTCTATGGTCAGCCGGCGGAACCGTTGCCTGCATTCTCGGGTTCCCCGGTGGGATGGGAGAGCCCAAGAAAGCCTTGGAAGGTGCGGGAGGGGGGAACATCTCTTCCCGCTGCTTGTAAAAGTGATCCAGCTGAAAAAAAATTATATCAGGATGATGCCTGTAGCTGCAGGCATCATCCTGGTATAACCACTCAAGGTCCAGCAACATACCAGTACGTTGCTAGACCTTGTTGGGCATATATGTAATTATATATACTGTATATATATATATATACCATATGTACTTCAAAGAACTTAGATATATGATGAATTGAGTCTGTGGACCAATATGACCGCAATTCATTCTTTTTTGTAATGCCCATGTTGAGGGTTAGGCCAAAAAAACTTTTCAATTCAGAAACCGTGATAGGTTTACATGCAAATTGTCTTGCAAGTACATCACTCTGTCTGTAGCTGCCGCCTGTCCACAGTGCAAGTACTGTGGGTGGTTGGCAAGTGGCAAAGAATATGTTACTAATATTCTACCATATATCTAGTTCCTTCTCCAAAATTACATCCACATTCAACTAAAAGACACAGAGTACATTCTTAAGCTGTTGGTGCCGAGTATATGCAAATATGCGGCCTCTTGGGAGGTGGGCCTTGCCACCGTGAGGCCGAATATTTGTGTACCCAAACCGAGTGCCAAGAGTGTGTGCCCTGCATGGTCATAGCACAGTTACCTTTACGATCATATGACCTCTGTGAAAGGCAATCACGGTGGTCACATGATCATAAACCCTACCCCACCTCCCGGCATCAGAAACCCCTTAAAGGGATGCGAAGCGTGGTGTTGAGGAGTTAAAGAATATGTAAACCCGAGATTTCATATTCCTGATATGTGCCCGCTGTACCATGTACTTGTATTTAAAAAGTATCCTGTTCTCTTTGCATTACTTCCTTTATACAGTTGTGTCCAAAATTATTCAACCCCCAATGCTGTAAAGGGGTTTAGGGACTATAGTGTACATTTGGAATTGTATTCAGAATCAAATCCTACAAGGACGTTGTAACTACCCAAATGCAACTAAAATGACATCAATTGTTTATGTAATACAGTAGTAAATGGTTCTTATGTGGTTTCTTCATTGCCACAATTATTCAACCCCTTAAAGACTACCACTCTGAAGAACAGAGGTTCATACAGGTGCTTTCCATCAGGTATTGAAAACACCTGTGGATGTCACCGAGCAGCAATCAAGCATAATAAGCACCAATTAGGCAGCTTTAAAATGACTGTGATACTCAGCTCCTTCTAGACATTTACTGGTGTGGTTACAAACATGGTGAAGGCAAGAGAATGGTCCAGGAAGACAAGAGAAGAGGTGATTTCTCTTCACAGGAAGGGCAATGGCTATAAGAAGATTGCAAAGATGTTAAACATACCAAGAGACACCTTAGGAAGCATCATTCGCAAATTCAAGGCAAAGGGCACTGTTGAAACGCTACCTGGTCGTGGCAGAAAGAAGATGCTGACTTCGACTGCTGTGCGCTACCTGAAGCGTAGAGTGGAGAGAAGTCCCCGTGTGACTGCTGAGGAACTGAGAAAAGATTTGTCAGATGTGGGTACAGAAGTTTCAGCCCAGACAATAAGACGCACACTGCGTAATGAAGGCCTCCGTGCCAGAACTCCCAGGCGTACCCCCTTGCTGTCTCCAAAGAATAAGAAGAGTCGACTGCAGTATGCCAAAAGCCATGTGGACAAACCACAAAAGTTGTGGGATAGTGTTCTGTGGACTGATGAAACAAAATTAGAACTGTTTGGGCCCATGGATCAACGCTATGTTTGGAGGAGGAAGAACAAGGCCTATGATGAAAAGAACACCTTGCCTACTGTGAAGCATGGTGGAGGGTCAATCATGCTTTGGGGCTGTTTTGCTTCTGCAGGTACAGGGAAGCTTCAGCGTGTGCAAGGTACCATGAATTCTCTTCAGTACCAGGAGATATTGGATGGAAACGTGATGCAGTCCGTCACACACCTGAGGCTTGGGAGACGTTGGACCTTTCAACAGGACAATGATCCCAAGCATACCTCCAAGTCCACTAGAGCATGGTTGCAGAGGAAAGGCTGGAACATTTTGGAGTGGCCATCGCAGTCACCAGACTTAAATCCGATTGAGAACCTCTGGTGGGACTTAAAGAAAGCAGTTGCAGTGCGCAAGCCTAAGAATGTGACTGAACTGGAGGCCTTTGCCCATGAAGAATGGGCGAAGATACCCGTAGATCGCTGCAAGACACTTGTGTCAAGCTATGCTTCACGTTTAAAAGCTGTTATAACTGTAAAAGGATGCTGTACTAAGTACTAAGATTGAATGTCACTTGGGGGTTGAATAAAACTGATAATGCTGTGAGCACAGAAAAGACATTTGTGGTTATTTCATTATAACTGTTATGTTATATTTGTCTGACCTACAAGTGCCTCTTTAATGTAAATGTAAGCAAGATGACTGAATGATCAAAAGCAATGTCAAACTGGCCAAAACACTCAATTTCAGTGGGGGTTGAATAATTTTGGACACAACTGTATGAAATGCTTGGTGTTCCTGCCAGTCCCTTTACTTTATTATTACAAACTGACCCTACTAGGCATGGGAGCACAGCATGGTCAGTTTTCCTGCTGTGCTGAAAACTCAGCCTGCTCTCCTCCATTGATCAGACCTGTGCTGACATACCCCCTCTGCACAGCCATTTACTGGGAATATCTGCTGATGTTTCTCCTCCCCTAGTTCTCCGAGATTCTTATGCAGTTGAGGACAGAGGTTATGAGATCACTTATAAAAAGGAATAAAGGTATTTGTAATGTTTTTTATACTTATGCACAAATGTTTTGCCTTTTATTTTTAACTTAATTTTTTAAAAGGTGAGGGTTCACATATACTTACATTTTTTCTAGTAGTTACTCGGTCCTCAGTAGTTCACCAGTCTCTTTCACATTCTCAGATCTTGGGACCTCAATGCAAATTGCAAGCACTACAACCTTCTCCACTGCTACATCAAGCAAGTGATACAAGAGGTGGTCTAGTAGTAAGAGTAAAAAAACCCCCATATAACAGTAGCATTAGTAATAATAATGACCATCATAATATTTTATTTTATAACTTAATTGTCAGTACTCCTGCACACAATGAGCCTTGGTTCACAGAGGTGTGGTTTTTAATGCGATTTGAAGTGAAGAAATCGCAAAAGATGAGGAATAAAATGAAAGGTGTTCATATACTGTATATGTGGTTGAGCTCCACTGAATTTTGAAGAAAGTGTCATGTGTGAGTTTGGTTAGTGTGATCTGTTTTTGCAATCATACAGACTTGAAACGAAGTTGCATGGGAAACACAGCTGTAGGAAAATTGCATCAAAACGCACTGTTTTTTTAAACAGAACTGCACCGCATGAGCTCCCAGAATCGCATTAGAAAATGAAAAAAAGACCGATTTTAAACTGTGTATGTGTGAACCTTGAAGTTTCAGTAGAAACTTCTTTAAATATATATATTTATTTATTTTTTTTTGCACAACTCCAAACAGCTATCTTGTACGTTTTTACCTGAGGAGATACTCTAGAATTTTTTAAAAGCCTGATGAAAACTGTGTTAAGCATACAGGGTTGATTTCAGTGCTGAAGCTCTGAGGGCAATAACTGCACTTGCAAAATAATTTAGTGTTGCGCTAAGTGTAACCAAACAATTGTAAACAAATAAATTAATTAAATAATAAGTGGACAATAAAGTGCTCAAAACTCCTCAAGTGAAATCAAGCACAGACCGTCCATATAATAAACAGTAAAGTGCTCAAAATCCACATGAGTGAAACCAATCATGTGGATTTTGAGCACTTTACTGTTTATTCCTGCAATCAATAGTGAAAATTCTTAATTCCAACAAAACCACCAATGTGAATGGCCACCACCGTATTATCAAATCGGAGGCTTACCAGATCGTCAAACCCGTTCATTATAGTGGGTGATAACGTGCTCAATGTGCTCTATTACTTCTGTGAGGGATCTATTGTTGATTGCTGGAGGATCTAATTATGCTGGGAGTCTGTTGTTGCTAGAGGGGGTTTATTTTTGCTGGAGTGGTTCTTTTGTGCTGAGGGGTCTATTGTTGCTGGAAAATCTATTAATCCTGGGAGGATTTATTGTTGCTGGCTGCAGGGGATCTATTTTACTGTTTTTCTTGTTTTCATTTTAAAAATTCTATACAAATTACTTTGCACTCCAAGATGTAACTTGGTTCTGTATTCTTTAAAAGGAGCAGTACAGGGAGGTTGGTAGGGAGTGGAATCAAGGGACAGTGCTCAAATGTGTAGTGAGCAAACAAAAGGGTGTCTAGGAAGGCGGTAGTACCTACACCCAATCACCCAAAAGCCTGATTATATCTACTGTAGTGTATAGTGTCATAGGTACAGACACATCATACTGCCCTCAGGTCACCCACATACTGCAGGGTTTAGTAGATGCTCTGGTATAAGCTGCTAACATTTTTCATGGCAGATGCACAATCCAAAAAGCTTTGCATGGCATCTAAATAGAAATGGAGAAGAATATTCTGGGTAGTGATTTCCAAGGTATAATCTTGAAGGACACATGTTTTCCTGCTTTTATATGGGAACATCAGCTGCTCTGAACAAATTCAAAGCACCTGAACATCCAATATCCATTAATCTGAGAAATAAAGGGGTTGATGAGAAAAAACTGAAGCCAAGTAACTTTACAAGAATATCTGTTTGTGCACCTTATTATCATAGGATGCTGCAGTGTAGCTTCATAGATACCCTGTCTACATACTACGATATTCATTTATGTACAGTTGTTTGCATACTCTGGTAGAAATATTGGCATTGATATTGAAAATATGACTGATCATACCAGGGGCGGACTGACAACTCATTTGGCCCCCGGGCAATAGGGGATCATGGGGCCCCTGTGTCCTCACCCACACACAAACCACACCCAAAATAGCCTATGAAAGGTACCAGGGGCATCTCATGGGACCCCCTACTGACTCAGGGCCCTTGGGCAGTGCCCGAGTGCCCGAATGGTCAGTCCGCCCCTGGATCATACCAAAAAAGCTTTTATTTAAGGATAGTAATCATATGAAGTCATTTATTATCATGTATTATCATATAGTTGTTTGGCTCCTTTTTAAACCCTAATAATAACAGAAATCACCCAAATGGCCATGATCAAAAATTTACATACCCTGGAATGTTTGGCCTTGGTACAGTCACACAAGGTGACCCACACGGGTTAAAATTGCAGTTAAAGGTTCATTTCCCATATCTGTGGTTTTTTAAATTGCAGTTAATGCCTGTGTAAGAATAGTCAATGAGTTTGCTAGCTGTTGCATGGAAGCACTGAGCAGGCAAGATACTGAGCCATGGGAAGCAGAAAAGAACTGTCAAAAGACCTGCATAACAAGGTAATGGAACTTTGTAAAGATGGAAAAGGATATAAAAAGATATCCAAAGCTTTCAATATGCCAGTCAGTACTGTTCAATCGCTTATTAAGAAGTGGAAAATTCAGGGATCTCTTGATACCAAGCCAAGCTCACATAGTCCAAGAAAGATTGCAGCCACAACTGTCAGAAGAATTGTTTCAGATACAAAGAAAAACCCACAGATAACCTCAGGAGAAGTGCAGACTGCTCTGGAAAAAGATGGTGTGGTTGTTTAACCTCCCTGGCGGTATGATCATGTCAGGAATTTTGTGCTGAAAGCGGTACCATTTTTTTGCATGGAAATATGTAGTTTTTAATTGTAGGCTGTAATTTTTAGGAATAACTCACTGAAATCTATCCGAAAAAGAGTCTATTAAACATTCCGGATATGATAAAACTTGAAACACGAAATCATAAATTATAATTTAATAAATAATCATAAAAAATAATAATATAATAATAAATTTAATTCAATAATATAATCAAACCAAAAACACTGAAATTTGAAATACAGAGGCAAATTCGCACATCGCTGAGCAAAGTCGCAAAATCGTTTTCAGTGTCTGATGACGAATTTCCCCACGAATCATTATCACTCAATTCTGCAAGTGGTTCTGATTTACTATCGCTGTTCTAAAACCACTTTTGACGTAAAGGGATGCTTTTTGGCCGCCATGGACTTTTCTAAGTTTCCAGGCAGAAAGAACAGTCAAAATGCAGGCAGGGCACAGGACAAAGCAGTGGGGACAAAATGTATGTGAAATGCAGTGAAAAAGCAATGACAGCAAAAATGTCATTTTTTAAAAATTTCAAATTTCCCGCCGGTTCCGCCGCCCGAACGTTCCGACGTCACGGGGACCGGAACACGGAAGCCAGATGCCGGCATCCGCCGGAGGAGATGGACGGGGACGCTGCAGGGGACACATCGTGGGAGCGAAGGACAAGGTAAGTGCTGCAGGGACCCCCAAAGAACACTGCATGGTAAGCCCGAGTGTAGCTCGGGGTTACCGTTCTTGGTATAGAAATTCTACCCCGAGCTACACTCGGGAAAACCGCCAAGGAGGTTAAAGGAGCACAATACAATGATACTTGAACACAAATTAGCTTAGTGGTCGAGTTGCCAGAAAGAAGCTCAGTTGCAATATGCCCTACAACACCTTGATGCATCTCACAGCTTCTGGCACACTGTAATCTGGGGTTGACAAGAGCAAAATAGAGCTTTATGGTCACAACCAAAAGCACTATGTTAGGAGAGGGGTACGTAAGACCTATAGTGACAAGAATACCATCCCCAATGTGAAGCATTGTGGTGGCTCACTGATGTTTTGGGTGCGTGTGAGCTCTAAAGGCACAGGGAAGCTTGTGAAAATTGATGGCAAGATGAATGCAGCATGTTATCAGAAAATACTGGCAGACAATTTGCATTCTTCTGCATGAAAGCTGCACATGGGACACTCTTGGACAATAACCCTAAGCACAGGGCCAAGTTGACCCTCCAGTGGTTACAGCAAAAAAAGGTGAAGGTTCCGGAGTGGCCATAACAGTCTCCTGACCTTAAAATCATCAAGCCACTCTGGGGAGATCTCAAACGTGCGGTTCATGCAAGACAACAAAAGACTTTGCATGACCTGTAGGCATTTTGCCGAGTCAAATGGGCAGCTATACCACTTGCAAGAATTGAGCGCCTTGTAGACAAGGGGGAAATACACAATATTCAGAACTAGCGGTATGCAGATTTTTGAACAGGGGTCATTTAATTTATTTAGTTGTTGCCATTTTTTATTTTATGATTGTGCCATTCTGTTATGACCTACAGTTGAATATGAATACCATAAGAAATAAAAAAAATGTGTTTTGACTGCTCACTCGTGTGTTCTTTACAAATGGTACAGAGTGTACCAATTCTCCAAGGGTATGCAAACCTTTGAGCACAACTGTACCATAATAGTTTCAGTGGTTTCAACCACGGTGCAGTCATATGAATCCATATGTGTGAATTGTTTCAAAATATTGACTATTGTTTTATTAATATAAATATTATCAAGGGAACACAATAAAAGTATACAGTTTCTCTGCAAAGCCGATAATATTGTATATACCGTATGTTGATTATACCTAAAGGACTGCATGCTTTTCTACAAGACAGGTACCAGTCTAAGCATATGTCAGTTTGCATTGTTCTAATATATTTTATTTAGTCATGTGCTGTAAAAGTGGTTACCTTTTTTTTTACAATCTGCAACATTGTTCACATGGTATTTCTTTACTGTTGTGTATGTACAGTCATGGCCAAAAATATTGCCACCCCAGCATTTCTGTCAATAATAATGCAGCACTTCGCCCAGAAAATTGTTGTATTTACAAATGTTTAGGCATTCTCGTGTTTAATTCTTTTGTTTGTATTGGTATGACACAACAAAGTGGAGAAACAAAAATCCAAATCTGAAACATTCCGCTCAAACCCCGCAAAAATCCATTTTTTTATGAGACAGTACAGATCTCATCAGGACAGACCCTTCCCAGTACAGACCCCCTTTTAGTACAACCCTCCTCAGGACAGACACCCTTTCCCAGCCTAACCCTTCAGTGCAGACCTGCACTACAGACCCCTTGCCATCCCAACCCCTCAGTACAGTCCCCCAGTATAGGTCCCCTCTGATCCTAACCCCACAGTACAGACTCCCTCCAGCCTAATCCCTCAGTACAGACACCCCCAAGGACAGACCCCCCGCCAAGCCTAACCCCTCTGTACAGACCCCGCCCCAAATATAGACACTCCCATTACAGACCTTCTCAGAACAGACATCCCCCAGCCTAACCTCACAGGCCAGACAATTCCCCCAAGTACAGGCACTCCCCCCAAGTAAAGTACACTCCCAGTACAGAACCCTCAGTACAGACAATCCCAGTACAGACATCCCCCAGAAACAGACCCCCTTCAGTATAGCCCCTCTCCCAGCCAAACCATTTTGAACAGCTCCCAGGACAAACACCCCCTTCCAGCTGAACCGTTCAGTACTGACCTCCCAGTACAGCCTCTCTTCCAACCTAACATCTTCCTATAGACCTCCTCAGTACAGACCCGTAGGTACAGACCCCTGAAGTACAGCTCCCCTGACTTCTCCTCAGTACAGATCCCAAGTGTAGACTGCCATCCCAGCCCAACCCCTCAGTACAGACCCTCCAGTACAGAGCTTCTCAGTTCAGACCACCCCCAGTGCAGACCCTCCCCAGTACAGATCCCCCCTTCCAGCCTCACCCTTCTGTAAAGACTCCCAGTACAAATGGTCTCTCCCAGGCTAATCCTTCAGTATACACCCCCTGTACTGCCCCCTTCCATCGTAACCCCTCAATAAAGATCCCTCAGTACAGCCCCCTTCTCAGCTTAACAGCTTAACATAGAGCTCACCGGTACAAACCCCCAAAGCACAGCCTTCCCAGCCTAACCCCTCAGTACAGAGACCCCTCTCAGTCTAACACTTCAGTACAGACTCCTCAGTACAAATGCCCTCTCCCAGCCTCACCCTTCAGTACAAACTCTTTCAGTACAGAGCACGGCAGAAAAGCTCCCTGGCCCAACCCAGCAGTACAGACTCCCCTTCCAGCCACCAGCACAGACCCCCCCAGATGCAGATGCCCGAAGTACAGCCTGTCACGATCACGGCGTCAGACCCCAGACCTTCTCACCCAAACTCGTGACCGAAGGGCTAGCCAATCTAAAACCGCGATGTGATGTGCGTAACAATGCCACACCCAGCTGCACCCTGTACAACGATTTTCCAGCTAATGGATACAGATCGATGTACCGCAGCCTGAGCGATTGTTACTGGGTCAGGTTAATTACGCAATTAACCCTTCACACTGCCACCACCTCCTTTTTCTACAGAGAAAGAGGAAACTCGGCGTTATTAGCTATAACACTATAATGATTGAGATAATCGTCTGTATACAGAGGTTTATACAGAGGTTTAAACGACCACAGTAGCGTCTCTTTAGAGGAAGGAATTCATGAGTTGCAATACAGAGCTATAGAAACAGTTCAACACTTTCAGAAAGAAAGATTTATTACTAAAAGGTCAAACAGGAGCAATAAAAATATTTACAGAACAAAGATGTAACTAAGATATATATATAAATATACAAAGAACCATAGCACAGCAAAGAGGTATCAGAGAGAGGTGAAAGGGTTAAAGTACTTGCCAGTCCTGGGTTAGCAGATCCAAGTTTCAGAGCAAAAGGGCATGGGTCTCTCCAGGTCGTATTGATGTTAAAATGGGAGACGTCTTCAACTTCTTCCTCTTAGGCCTGACAGCCTGTTTTAAAGTCCCCAGCAGGGGGGTGGCTCTGCAGTCAAGGGCCAATCTCCACTTAGGGCGGTGAAATATGGGTGGATGCCTCAACTAGAGCAAAAATCTCCCATAACTCATATTTGCCTATAACGTTTCATCTGCACAAGTGACAGTCCACCCACGGGTAGATTATTATGCAGACAAATCTAAGGATTAATTAGATATGAATTAGGAAATTATATACTGCACAGTTCACGAGATCTATGTTTCTGCTTCCCTGAGTATCTGAGACAAGGCGAGTGACCCATCAAACTGTTCGTCTGTTTATTGGCCATCTGACAAGGTGTCCGGTTTTTATGTACGTCTCTCATATTCCAAGATATGAGACATAGGGGAAAAATGGATTTACCAGAAGTTATCTGATTCTGTCACCTACACAGAAATAGGTTTTATGAGGTTAGAATCTCTTTCAACTCCTGAGAAAGCTTGCCTTATCTCTTAGGAGGTGTTACAATTGGCAGGTTCTGTGGACAGAGAGACTCCAACTTTCTTGGGGGCTTTTATAGCTCCTATGACCCTCCTGTGACATTCCTAACTCACACACATACTGGCCACATATCGCTGGGCCTCTCAGGAAGGGAGGGGGAAGGAGAATAAGGGAGAAATGGATACTCTTAACAAAATGGAGCCTGCGTCCTTCACTGTGTGTTGCGCACGTTTGCGACACAGCCTTCCCAGTCTAACACCTCAGTAAAGACACCCCTCCCAATCTAACCCTTCAGTACAGACTCAACAGTATAGCCCCCCCTTCTGATCCTAACCCCACAGTACAGACCCCCCAGTATAACCCTCCCTCCAAACCTAACTCCTCAGTACAGACATACTCCAGTACAGACCCCACTCCAAATACAGACACCCCCATTGCAAACCCTCTCAGAACAGACCTCCCCCAACCTAACCCAAGTACAGACCCCCCTCCCAGCCAAATCCCTTTGTTCAAACACCCCCTTAGTACCATCCCCCCAAGTACAGACAATCCCAGTACAGACATCCCCCAAGTACAGATCCCCTTCAGTACAGTCCACTGCCCAGCCTAGCATCTCAGTGCAGACAAACCCCAATACAGACCCTGCCAGTACAGAACCCCCTCCCAGAACAAAGCCCCCCCAGTTCAGACACCCCCTAGTCCAAACATCCCTCAATACAGGCACTCCCCCCCAGCCTACCCCTTCAGTGTAAATATCCTCAACTTACCAGATGCAGCAGCAGTTTAGAGTGAAGAGACGTCCTTCCTGTCATGTGCACAGAGCTGAGGAGGTTCCTTCCTCTGGCTTTGAATTGAAACTGTGAGACAGGCAGAAGCAGCACTGTGGTGCTAGCATCATAGGCACTGCAATCCTATCATACTTGCTGTAACACAAAAAACAAATGCTGGTTGGCCAAGTGGCAACCACAGGGTGCCGGTACTTGGTGTGGACGGCACCCCCCTAAGTACATTACTGCCCCCAAATCACCTACTTTAGCTAGAACTCCCTTGTCAGGTATAAGCAGGGTTAGGAACTGCTAATGGATGATCTAGCTCATCCTAGATCTAAGTAATGACCTTGGATACTAGGAAAGGGTAGAACTAATTCCTCCAGGAGCAAGATCTTGCCTCTATACTAGTGGGATGTTTAAGCAGCAAAGATGGGGTTTCAATGCGCAAGTTACATATCTAAGGCAAAATATAATTCACACTATTAAAGATATGCTAAGCTGCTAAGCGGTGTTTAAAATTGGTTGGAAAGTAACAGTATTATACTGTATAATAATATATAATATATGGTATGTGAATAAAGAGAAGAATGTTTATATGAAACAAGATAATTTCCTACATTGTCTGTATGATTTATGAGTAAACAGTACCAACCTTGACCAATCATTAATGCTATTAACTGTGTTAGCTGCATCACAAGATTCCTATGGCAGCAAATCTTGTAAAGCTTCAGCGTTGTTTACGGTACTTTCACTATTAATTCCACCCCTAAGGAACTTTCAGTTAAAATGCTTTAAAATGAGCTGCACACCACTCACTACAGAGTTTACGGCCTAAGCATGTATAGTAGTAAGAGATTTTGTGCCTGGACAAGATGACTGGTTGCTACTTATCTGTAACTTAATGACAATGTCACTTTGTCAACAGTAAAATAGTGTGAAATTAAATATTTTATGGAATTGGCTCTTCAACTATACATTTTTATGCCTAAACTGTTACTAGCTTATTTGCCACAAATTTAAGATCTTCACTTCTTGACAGTGTGAGTACTTAAAAACAGACTGCATGGATGATATTATATTTGCAATTCCAGTAAGAAACATTTATTGGATTAGACATAAAATGGGAGCATTGAGCCATGTCGCATTTCCTATGCAATTTTAACAATCTTTTAATAATGTAAGATATTTAAAGTAGTTTTTAAATTAAGACCTAAATGTTTAGGTGTAAAAGGCATACGAAACAAATATACTGCCGCATATTATTATTATTATATAGGATTTATATAGCGCCAACAGTTTGCTCAGCGCTTTACAATATAATGGGAGACAATACAGCAACAATACAGTTCAATACAAGAGGGATAGGAGGGCCCTGCTCCTCGGAGCTTACAATCCAAGAATAGAGCACTATTACATGCTCCCTTTTATTGAGAAAGTGTTGAAATGTACGTTTTACATTATAAGGAGAACTTTAGGGATGTATACATCCAATGTTCACCAGAAAGTGACTTTGGGGCAGACAAGGAGTTTAGAGTTAGGCTGGCCATACATGATTGATTTTTTTTTTATTAAAACAGTGGCATGAATGAAATAAAATGAGCCAATTCCCCAATCCAATGGTATACTGTCTAATTTAGGACATTATCCTTCATTCTACATATAGCAAAATATTTTCCTACATCTAAAAAAAGTACATTGGGAGTCATTTAAAACCTCAGTCCCACAAAACCTTATTGTGCATCTCATTAAACCTCCATATGTCAGATAAAAGCGCACTGTGCATGTAAAAAAAACTGCATCCTAAAAAACATTCTACATCCAGCAAAGCATCAGAATGCATTGGAAACAAAAATCCTTTTTGAGATGACCTCATGCAACAATGTAAACATTTGACAAAAAAAGACTCCAAAACTACATCCTCTAAATTTAATCTAATAAACAAAAATGGATACCACACCAATGTATAACTAGCACATTGAAGGGCTCTACACAGAGTAAACAAAACTATATTTTTCCCAGTACACTTACCAGTCAGTTGTCAAAAAAAAAATACATTGTCTATCAGTTTACATTAAAAACAGAGGTTTAGCTGCATAGCATTTGCAAATATATGTGGAAGTCATACAATCTCATCAAGGCTTCTCTGTAAACAGTGGTTCAACTAAATCCCATTCCGCATGTGACAAAACCTCATTCTACATCCAATAAATCTTTTTTATGTGTCCAGCAAGACTACATCTTATGCCCAACAAAGCCTCATTGTATATCAATCAAAACCCAGCCATAAGTCATTGAGCATAAATCTTATCTTACGCAGTATCTGACAAAACCACATCCTTGTGTAGCCAGACCTCATCCTACATCCAGACAGACATTATCTTACAACTGAAATATATCACCAATATTGATGAGCTGCCCGTTTGTATCGCTGTGGACGGCTGAGTCAACAGGCCTAAACTGCCCAGTTCGACAACTATAATCCCCAGCTCCTGTGTTAATCAAACCAGCCAAGGATCTGTCATTTAACAATAGTAGCACTACTGCCACTAAATGACAGATCTCTGGCCTTCTTATATTTGGAAACAAACCAGCTGGGAATTGGTGGAAGACACAGAGAAATATTTGAATAATGTTTAAACACATTTTGCTCTATGCACATTATTTCCAAGGACAATGTTTTTGGAAGATGAGGAATTGTTTCAAAGTGGACTCCTTTTTATATTATTTATTTATTGCAGGTACTTACATGGTGCTGTCAATTTATGCAGCACTTTGCATATACATTGTACATTCACATTGGTCCCTAGCCCTCAAGGGGTGTACAATCTAAGGTTCATAACTCACATTCATACATACACATACTAGGGCCAATTTGGACAGGATTCTATTAACCTACCAGCATGTCTTTGGAGTGTTGGAGGAAACCCACACAGGCACAGGGAGAACATGTACAGTGGGGATCGAAAGTTTGGGCACCCCAGCTAAAAATGTGTATTAATGTGCATAAAGAAGCCAAGGAAAGATGGAAAAATCTCCAAAAGGCATCAAATTACAGATTAGACATTCTTCTAATATGTCAACAAAAGTTAGATTTTATTTCCATCATTTACACTTTCAAAATAACAGAAAACAAAAAAATGGCTTCTGCAAAAGTTTGGGCACCCTGCAGAATTTATAGCATGCACTGCCCCCTTTGCCAAGCTGAGACCTGCCAGGGTCATAGATTGTTCTCAATCATCGTCTGGGAAGACCAGGTGATGTCAATCTCAAAGGTTTAAATGCCCAGACTCATCTGACCTTGCCCCAACAATCAGCACCATGGGTTCTTCTAAGCAGTTGTCTAGAAAACTAAAACTGAAAATAGTTGACGCTCACAAAGCTGGAGAAGGCTATAAGAAGATAGCAAAGCGTTTTCAGATGTCAATATCCTCTGTTCGGAATGTAATTAAGAAATGGCAGTCATCAGGAACAGTGGAAGTTAAAGCAAGATCTGGAAGACCAAGAAAAATATCAGACAGAACAGCTCGCAGGATTGTGAGAAAAACAATTCAAAACCCACGTTTGACTGCACGATCCCTCCAGAAAGATCTGGCAGACACTGGAGTTGTGGTACACTATTCCACTATAAAGAGATACTTGTGCAAATATGGTCTTCATGGAAGAGTCATCAGAAGAAAACCTCTTCTACGTCCTCACCACAAAAATCATCGTTTGAACTTTGCAAATGAACATATAGACAAGCCTGATGCATTTTGGAAACAAGTTCTGTGGACCGATGAGGTTAAAATTGAACTTTTTGGCCGGAATGAGCAAAGGTACGTTTGGAGAAGAAGGGGCACAGAATTTAATGAAAAGAACCTCTGTCCAACTGTTAAGCATGGGGTTGGATCAATCATACTTTGGGGTTGTGTTGCAGCCAGTGGCACAGGGAACATCTCATGAGTAGAAGGAAAAATGGATTCAATAAAATTTCAGCAAATTTTGGATGGTAACTTGATGCCATCTGTGAAAAAGCTGAAGTTAAAGAGAGGATGGCTTCTACAAATGGATAATGATCCTAAACACACCTCGAAATCCACGGGGGATTACATCAAGAGGCGTAAACTGAAGGTTTTGCCATGGCCTTCGCAATCTCCTAACCTCAACATAATTGAAAATCTATGGATAGACCTTAAAAGAGCGGTGCGTGACAGACAGCCCAGAAATCTCAAAGAACTGGAAGACTTTTGTAAGGAAGAATGGGCAAAGATACCTCAAACAAGAATTGAAAGACTCTTGGCTGGCTACAAAAAGCGTTTACAAGCTGTGATACTTGCCAAAGGGGGCAGTACAAGATATTAACTCTGCAGGGTGCCCAAACTTTTGCAGACGCCATTTTTTTTTGTTTTCTGTTATTTTGAAAGTGTAAATGATGGAAATGAAATCTAACTTTTACTGACATATTATACGAATGTCTGATCTGTAATTTGATGCCTTTTGGAGATTTTTCCATCTTTCCTTGGCTTCTTTATGCACATTAATACAAATTTTTAGCTGGGATGCCCAAACTTTCGATCCCCACTGTAAACTCGAGGCAGGTGGTGCTGTGATTGGGATTTGAACCAACAACCCTAGTGCTGCCAGGCAAAGGTGCTAACCATTTAGCCACAGTGCAGCCCCATAGCAGATTATGATCATTACAATTCAAATGTATTACTAGTACAAAAAGTATGGATGGGACATTACAGGCATTCCACATATCCACTTGTGTAATTACATAATATATGTGTTTATTCAAAACATATTAAAATCAAGAATAACCATAAAAACAATACATTAAGCCACAATGATCAGGACATTGGACATTGGTCACATAATCCTACTTCAATCCAATGCATTTCGAACAAAACATTTCTTCCTCGGGTAGGTGAGAATCTGTTAGCTAAAGGATGATTGGTGATAATATGAAAACCTAATAATCAGTAATGTATTTAGGTTTTGTGCTGCCCTAGGCAACACAAAAATTGTCTGCCCCCACAGGCACCGACCAACACTTCCCCCCCCTTCCCCCTTCTGTGGATAGAGCCTGACTTTGCTGACACTGACCAACAACACCCCTGCCCCCCACCTGGGAGAACCTTCCACTACCACCCACCCCCAGTGATAGAGAATAAGATACTCATCTTCACAGCTCTGGACATCACCAGGAACGAGAGTCAGGCTCTACATACACCATCAAGCAGCTTGTAGCCTCTCTTGGATCCCACCTGGTTCCCATAGCACACGTGTCCCTTCTTTCATACCTTTTCTGGGGAGAGGTGCTGCCCCACTGAAAACTGCAACCCTAGGCAAGGGCCTTGTTTGCCTTGTGGTAAATACACCCCTGCTCATAAACTTACAGGCCCAAAGGATCACATAAGACATGCAGCATCAAATATATTGCTGTGTTGAAAGGTCACCCAGTAACCCCTGAGGTGAGCCTCAAAAACATCTCCCTCAACAGAAACCAGGGTTCCAAATCTATTTAAAAAGATATGTAACATAATCATTCCAGTGGTAAATATACAGCCCCCCATGTCAAATGAATCTCATGTAAACAATTTTTAATTAGGAATTTAAGTGTAATACTGTTTCCATTTTTGAGAACTAAAAAGCAAACTTTCAGCTTTCTTTTAGGTTTGCAGTTTACTTTTCTTTATACAAATTGATCCATTTTCCTACAACAATAGACATATAATTGACTAATGCTTCTTTGTGAGAACAATGCAGCCATATCATGCATTGCCAGACTGAATGCTTTTTATCTACAAATGCTTTCAGTTTGGCAGCATCCACCAACAGTAGCTGCTAGAAAGGATATATTATTTCATTCTCAGGTACTTACAACTGTAAATATTAACTGGGGAATCACAAATTGTATCTGATAGGAACAAAATTTGTACATAATGGCAATCATTTCTATACTATACTAGATATACTGAAAAAAAGCTCCGCTATGACTCACGCTCATGTTAGAGACATGCACTTAAAGGTTTAGCACAGGAAGTCATTTGCAAATTGTTTTTCACACATAATTGCTTTCATATGGTTTTCTGCAGGTTAATCCTGCAGATCTCTTATCATCAAAACATATTCAGCACTGAGCTAGCTTTCATTTTATAAGGGCTCATTCACACTACCTGCACACTAAATGCCCTGTTTTAGCTTGCAACCAACTGTCACTTTTTAGTTACAGTGAGTTGAAGTGTGATGGGCTGTCACTGACTATCATTTTTTTCCTTCTTTTTTTTTTTTACTTTATTCATAACAATAAAAAACAAATGTAATGTCTTCAAGATCACCCAAAAACCAGATTATGCTGTTATAAAATGAATAGGTTCACTGTAAAATGTGAACATATCAGGCAATGAACTGTCAGAAAGGTCACTTCCAAAGGATGCTAGTTCAAATATTCAGTGCCAAATTGCAAGCAAAATCCAGCCATATTAAATCTGCAACATTCACAAATTGCATTCATGAGCAACAAGTGTTATTATTACGTTTGCTCTATAACAGGTTCCAGACAGCTTAAATTTGTATAATGTGCATCCACTGTGCTGAAAAAGTCAATCATACCACACCAAGTGGTCTAGTTGATACACTATTTATATAACCCAAAAAGGATTCCAGAAAAAGCCAAGAAAGCCAAATCCTAAATTATAGGTATAACAACAGTATTCAATATATTTCTGTGTGCTTGGCCCATAAGGTCAAGCACTTACTAAAATAAATATGTGTTCAACAGCCCTTTCACAAAATTCAATAAACTGATTTAATAGAGCAAATGTTCCACTTATGACAAATGGTTAATAGAATGGGGCTGCATAATAATGTACTGTAGCCAAAAATTATAGGTGTCCTTTTATCATGCAGCGGTAAATGACCGCTGCTCGGTTCTCTGGCATTCTCAGAGGAGAGAGTTTTCCTCTGAATGCCTTTTTATGAAGCGGTGTAGAATGAAGGGAGAAGCGATCTACAAACGCTTTGAACGCTAGAAAACGTCTGCTGTTACTATAATCTCGTGAGATTACAGTAAGAGATCAGTTAAACACCATTTACTACGCAGTGTTAAATTATTGCTGCTTCGTTTGCTGTTCCCCCGATTCTCCACCTCTGGGATGATGAATCTGGAGGGAGAACACTGATCGCCAGTGAAGGGCTGAGATCGCTCCTTCATACACTGGCCATCTGTGTGCTGAGATGATCAGCGGAGAACATGTTCTCCACTGATCATTTCTGTTTCCTAAACCACTAATGATCAGAGATCAGCAACGATCCTCAGGATCGCTGCTGGACACCATAGTACAGTATATCAACATGGAAAGTGGATACAACAAATCTAACAATTACACATACTGCCATTGTGTTTTGATTATTGATGAGCAATCTAGCCTGAGTTTCATTTTATGAAACAGATCAGTGGCAATCCTAAGGATCGTTGCTGATCTCCGTTTCATAAAAGGACACCATAGTACAGTATATCAACATGGAAAGTGGATACAACAATTATAACAATTACACATACTGCTATTGTGTTATGATTATTTATGAGCAATCTAGCCTGGGTTTCATTCAGGAGAGGATCTTTGAGCCCAACCTGCAGCACAATGGCTAAATGGTTAGCACTTCCACCTGGCAGTACTAGGATCATTGGTTTGAATCCCAACCATAGCACCACCTGCCTGCAGTTTGCATGGTCTCCCTGTGCCTGCATGGGTTTCCTCCGGGTACTCCAGACTCCAAAGACAGGCTGGCAGGTTAATTGGATGCTGTCTAAATTGGCCCTAGTATATGTATGAATGTAAGGTAGGGACCTTAGACTGTATGCCCCTTGAGGATTAGGGATTGATGTTAATGTACAATATACAGTGAAGAACAGAAGTATTTGAACACCCTGCGATTTTGCAAGTTCTCCCACAAATAAATTCTTTATGTGATTTCCTGAATTTTTCTTTTAAATTCTGTCTCTCAGAGTGGGAATGCACCTACAATGTGAATTTCAGACCCTCCATGAGTTCTAAGTGGGAGAACTTGCAAAATCGCAGGGTGTTAAAATACTTCTGTTCCTTGCTGTATATGTAAAGTGCTGTGTAAATTGATGCCTCCCAAATTTCTGTCCATTCCTTGGGCTCTAGAGTTACTCTGAGGTCAGCTGCCCATTTGTTTATGTATAGGGGGGCACAGGTAGGTCTTGTTAATAATGTTTGTATACAATCTTGAAATGATACCCGGGGAATGGAAGTCTTTGTGTCATGATCTGGAGTCAGGCTCAAAGACTAATAGCTAATAGTAGCGAGGAACCCACCAACCAGCTGGATATGTACAGAAACAGGTCACTCTGTTGGATGACATGGGCTTACCTGAGGTGCGGAGTCTAAGTACTAACCAGTGTACACCAGAGCTCCTGACGGTGTAGATGGGTTTTGCCACACGTTGGTACAAGGTCACAGTCCTCAGGATTGCACCACCAGGAGGTGAACAAACTAGAGTCCAGTAGCAGATATAGCAGGTAGAGATAAGCAGAAGTGTAGTCAGTAAACAAGCCAAAGGTTGATAATGAATAACTGAAGGTTGGAATCAAGCAGAAGCGTACTTGAGGAACAAGCTAAGGGTTGGTAATGAGTGGTAGAAAAGATAAGACAGCAGCAGTACTGACAAGAGTGACATACTGGCTGGAGGGAGCACAATAATCTGGCACACAGGAAGTGCAAAGGCATGGCTTTAATAGGAAGTTCATGGGAGGAGCAAAGAGTTTAAGGTTCAAGACAAACAAGGTCCAGAGAGCTATCCAACATTCCAAGTGGCTCAGCAAGAAGATACATCACCTGACACAACAGAATTAGCAGGTTCAGATCTGGGCCTTGACCTTGTGGTACACTTAGCTGCAAAAAGTGAACATTGATGTAAAAACATTTTAAAAGAAATAGAAAAAAAGGTTGGGCATTGAATTGGGGGGGCTGGGTTTCACTTGACAAGATCAAAGAAAGAGGCTAGTATGTATTGTTCAGGGGAACTGTACGCTGTTTCTATTTGTCTGGAGGTTCCCCATTAATATTTATACCAGACCCTCAACTAAGATAAGGGTCTGGTCTAGATCGAGGAAATTGTCATCCTTTTTGTTTGAAAACTGAAGTAAGCAACCAAATGTATATGGCTTTTTTTTTTAAGTCAGCATTGTTGCAGTAGGTTGTGTACATTGTACAGATGTACCAGTTCACAGGTTGGTTAAGGGCATCCCCCAGGCATGTTATTTTAAGGAAATTTCCAGTTTGAAGGTTTCACTTTGAACATTAATAAAATATGTGCTCCCTGCCAAACAGAATAAAAAAAACCAACGTTGTTTGGCAGTGCCATGTGGTCATTAGGTCAATGATGTCACAAGCATCCCAGCCCATTTTAATTTGTAGGGCAGGGAATGCCCTGGCCACAGTTAATTGTAGTAGATGGTGGGAATGACAGCTTTCTTCTGGGTTTGTCCTGAACCAAAGTTTCAACCAAGCCTGAGCTTGTCAGTAGGTAAAAACAATTGCTAATTTATCAGTGAGTAGAGGGAAAATATCTCAATTAGAGATGAGCGAATTATTCAAAAATTCGATTCGGCTGATTCGCCGAATTTCAGGAAGAAATTCGATTCGATGCGAATTAATTCGCTACGAAGTTAACTTATAAAAAGGGTTTCTAGGCTTCAGAGAGCCTTTAAATTAGTGCAGAACACTGTACCTTTAATTTAAATGCCCTTGGAGATGAGGAAGGAGAAGGAGAAGGAGAAGGAGAAGGATGAGAAGAAGGAGAAGGATGAGAAGAAGGAGAAGGAGAAGGATGAGAAGAAGGAGAAGGATGAGAAGAAGGAGAAGGATGAGAAGAAGGAGAAGGAGAAGGAGAAGGATGAGAAGAAGGAGAAGGATGAGAAGATGGAGAAGGAGAAGGATGAGAAGAAGGAGAAGGAGAAGGATGAGAAGAAGGAGAAGGAGAAGGATGAGAAGAAGGAGAAGGAGAAGGATGAGAAGAAGGAGAAGGAGAAGGATGAGAAGAAGGAGAAGGATGAGAAGAAGGAGAAGGATGAGAAGAAGGAGAAGGAGAAGGATGAGAAGAAGGAGAAGGATGAGAAGAAGGATGAGAAGAAGGATGAGAAGAAGGAGAAGGATGAGAAGAAGGATGAGAAGAAGGAGAAGGATGAGAAGAAGGAGAAGGAGAAGGATGAGAAGAAGGAGAAGGATGAGAAGAAGGATGAGAAGAAGGAGAAGGATGAGAAGAAGGAGAAGGAGAAGGATGAGAAGAAGGAGAAGGAGAAGGATGAGAAGAAGGAGAAGGATGAGAAGAAGGAGAAGGATGAGAAGAAGGAGAAGGAGAAGGATGAGAAGAAGGAGAAGGATGAGAAGAAGGAGAAGGAGAAGGAGAAGGATGAGAAGAAGGATGAGAAGAAGGAGAAGGATGAGAAGAAGAAGGATGAGAAGAAGGAGAAGGATGAGAAGAAGGAGAAGGATGAGAAGAAGGAGAAGGATGAGAAGAAGGAGAAGGATGAGAAGAAGGATGAGAAGAAGGATGAGAAGAAGGAGAAGGATGAGAAGAAGGACAGTTCTGTGACAGTTTCTGTCTATTTCTGACAGTTCTGTGACATTCACTCCATACAGCGGTTTCAACCGCTGTATGGAGTGAAATGAATGTCCCAGAACTGTCAGAAATAGGCTATTTCTGACAGTTCTGTGACATTCACTCCATACAGCGGTTTCAACCGCTGTATGGAGTGAATGTCACAGAACTGTCAGAAATAGCCTATTTCTGACAGTTCTGGGACATTCACTCCATACAGCGGTTGAAACATTGTATCTATTTGTTTCCATAAATGGATCCATTTATGGAAACAAATAGATACAATGTTTCAACCGCTGTATGGAGTGAGTGTCCCAGAACTGTCAGAAATAGCCTATTTCTGACAGTTCTGGGACATTCACTCCATACAGCGGTTTCAACCGCTGTATGGAGTGAGTGTCCCAGAACTGTCAGAAATAGGCTATTTCTGACAGTTCTGGGACACTCACTCCATACAGCGGTTGAAACATTGTATCTATTTGTTTCCATAAATGGATCCATTTATGGAAACAAATAGATACAATGTTTCAACCGCTGTATGGAGTGAATGTCCCAGAACTGTCAGAAATAGCGGAGCTCTGCAGATACACTTAGAGGAGCTCTGCAGATACACTTTTGCCGGCTTGGAATTAATCTTATTTTCATCCTACTTCTTCTTCTTCTTCTTCATCCTCATCCTCATCCTCAGAAGAAGAAGAAGAGGATGAGGATGAAGAAGAAGAAGAAGAAGAAGAAGTAGGATGAAAATAAGAATAATTCCAAGCCGGCAAAAAGTGTATCTGCAGAGCTCCTCTAAGTGTATCTGCAGAGCTCCGCTATTTCTGACAGTTCTGTGACATTCACTCCATACAGCGGTTGAAACATTGTATCTATTTGTTTCCATAAATGGATCCATTTATGGAAACAAATAGATACAATGTTTCAACCGCTGTATGGAGTGAATGTCACAGAACTGTCAGAAATAGACTATTTCTGACAGTTCTGGGACATTCACTCCATACAGCGGTTTCAACCGCTGTATGGAGTGAATGTCACAGAACTGACAGAAATAGCCTATTTCTGACAGTTCTGGGACATTCACTCCATACAGCGGTTGAAACATTGTATCTATTTGTTTCCATAAATGGATCCATTTATGGAAACAAATAGATACAATGTTTCAACCGCTGTATGGAGTGAATGTCACAGAACTGTCAGAAATAGCTGAGCTCTGCAGATACACTTAGAGGAGCTCTGCAGATACACTTTTTGCCGGCTTGGAATTATTCTTATTTTCATCCTACTTCTTCTTCTTCATCCTCATCCTCTTCTTCTTCTGAGGATGAGGATGAGGATGAAGAAGAAGAAGAAGAAGAAGAAGTAGGATGAAAATAAGATTAATTCCAAGCCGGCAAAAAGTGTATCTGCAGAGCTCCTCTAAGTGTATCTGCAGAGCTCCTCTAAGTGTATCTGCAGAATAGAGGAGCTCTGCAGATACAGTTTTTGCCGGCTTGGAATTATTCTTATTTTCATCCTACTTCTTCTTCTTCATCCTCATCCTCTTCTTCTTCTTCTGAGGATGAGGATGAGGATGAAGAAGAAGAAGAAGAAGAAGAAGTAGGATGAAAATAAGATTAATTCCAAGCCGGCAAAAAGTGTATCTGCAGAGCTCCTCTAAGTGTATCTGCAGAGCTCCTCTAAGTGTATCTGCAGAATAGAGGAGCTCTGCAGATACACTTTTTGCCGGCTTGGAATTATTCTTATTTTCATCCTACTTCTTCTTCTTCTTCTTCTTCTTCTTCATCCTCATCCTCATCCTCTTCTTCTTCTTCTGAGGATGAGGATGAGGATGAAGAAGAAGAAGAAGAAGTAGGATGAAAATAAGAATTCCAAACCGGCAAAAAGTGTATGTGCAGAGTTCCTCTATTTCTGACAGTTCTCTGACAGCTTCTTCACATGTACAGCGGTTGAAACATCTGTATCCTAAATGGAAACTAATAGATACAATGTTTCAACCGCTGTACATGTGTTCCTTCTGTCAGAGAACTGTCAGAAATAGCGGAGCTCTCTGCAGGGACACTTTTGCCGGCTGATCGGGAAAAATCCGATTCGCGCACCCGAAGTAGGCAAATATTCGGATTCGACGCAAATCTAATTTTTCCTGAAATTCGTATCGAATTCCGGTTCGCCTGGTTTGATTCGCTCATCTCTAATCTCAATGTTGGTGGTCAGTGGGAGAAAAGTACCCCAAAATAAATTGTCAATGGGAGAAAAATACTTTGTGGTAATGGTCAATGGAAGAAGAAAATGTCCTGGAATCAGTGAGTAGAGGGGAAAAAGAGTCCCAAAGCTGGTGATCATTGAGAGGGGGAAAAAACATGCTGTTGGTGCTTAAAACTAACAAATTCATTGCTATCAGTGGTCAATGAGATTGACTGAGCTCAGTGAAATACGAATCCTCCTCAGCATTGATGTACAATGAGATTCAAATACTCCATCTAGAATTATTGGCTGGTGGGGTACAAAGAATTTCTCACAACAATGGAGGTCAGTGGGATTCACTTATCTCCACAAGAGCTTCATGTCCCATGCCACATCTTCACTCTGCCTCCTCTTGGTGAGGTCATTGTCAGAACTTTCAGCCCAACAGTACAGGTATAGATCTATTGCTAGATGGTTGAATGCATATTTCACCTGGGATTTTGTTCAAATCTTAAAAGTTAGGGGGGGTCTGAGATTAAATTGTAAATAATTTACAGATCCGCTCCCTATTGATATTTATAAATATTTTAAACATGTATCTTGTATTCAGATATATGGTTTGGAGTTTCTTATTGATTATCATTTTTATCACTGTCCCATTATGAAAATGCCCCACCATATAATGTTATACACACACACACACCTTTATTTGGATGGAAGCCAAGTAACCTGCTATCTTTCTTAGTATGTAGCATAAGTGACATCAGTCTGCACAGATTTTGAGATAGTTCTCACCTTATCAATATTTAAATATCTAATTACGTATATAGCAAAGAAAGGCAGCTTGGGCGAAAAAATTCCTGACTGCTTTGCACAGATTTTTAGACAGTTCTCACTTTTGCGATATTTAATAGCTATTAACACAAAAAAAAGCAGCTTGGATAAACAAGTCAATAGTTGCTTTGGACTTCAGAATTATGCAAACATTTCAGATTGCAATAGCATGTAATTTTGTATACATACTCTTCTCCTATATAAACCAATTCTACACATCATGAACTTTTGCCATAGCCTGGTTTAGATCAGCCAAGACTAGTTATTTTCAGTCTTTGCACATGTACAGCATTATCCCTACAAATTTTAGGTCATTTTAGGTTCCTATCTGTATTGGATTGGCAGATATATGCTATTATTATAGTGCTATTTGTTTTTATGTTATACCTTTAGTTCTGTTTACATTTGCTGCCACCTAGTGATGGGTGATGTGCTCTATCCTGAGGTTGAGTGTTCAGTGTTTAGCAGCTCAGTAACACAAATCAGTTTTATTTTTAACCTTTATCACATCTCATCATTGCTTGCAGTTAGATCCTGTTTGCTTTGTATATTGTGCAAATATTTAGATAATTTTTTTCAGATTTTAATATATTAATGAATGTTAATAAAAGTAAACTTTAGCTATGTACACATTCTTTATATGGTAAATAATCCTGATCTGCAACTCTATACCTATGTTTGATAAATCTGTATGGTGACATTATATTATAGAATGGTTACATTAATAAAAGCTTTGGTATGTAGGTGAATGTGTGCAGCAACAGCAGCTGTTAACTACATTGTCTCCTTTATATCCTTTAAGATCCCATGCCTGCACTTAAAGTGTGTATTTGGTCAAATGTTTTGGTTTTTCTTTTGTAGTTTTGAAAAGAGTGGTTTAACAGACCAACTGAGGCAAATAAAAGAAGTTTATTGTAGCGTTGATTTACATTTTAAAGCCAAACTCTAAGCAGTTATAAAGACATTAAGACAGTTCTATATTCATTAAAGGATAAGCTCACCTTTCAAAAAAAAAAAAATAATAATAATAAATGCACATTTTTTTAACCACTTGCCTACCGGGCACTTTTATCCCCTTCCTGCCCAGGTCAATTTTCAGCTTTCAGCACTCTCAAACTTTGAATGACAATTGCACGGCCATGCAACATTTTACCCATATAAAATGTTTAGAATTTTTTTCACTCAAATAGAACTTTCTTTTGGTGGTATTTAATTGCCACTAGATGTTTTATTTTTTGCACTATAAACAAAAAAAGAGCAAAAAATTAAAAGAAAACGTTTTTCTTTGTTTCTATTATAACATTTTGCAATCCAGTAATTTTTCTCCTTCACTGATGTGCGTTAATGAAACTGCACTGATACGCAGCACTGATGGGCACTGATAGGCAGCACTGATTGGCACTGATGAGGTGGCATGGATAGACGGCACTGATAGGCTGCACTGATGAGGTGGCACTGACGAGGCGGCACTAGTGGACATTGAAGAGGAGGCACTGATATTGCTGTACTGATATGCATCAATGATGGGCACTGATAGGCAGCACTGATGGGCGACACTGATGGGCACCGCTGACTGGCGGCACTGACAGCACTGACTGGCGACTCTGCTGGTTGGCACTGCTGGGCGGCACTGATGAGTGGCACTGATGGGCACTGATGGGTGGCACTGCTGGGCACTGGTGCAAGGCACTGCTGGGCACTGATCATCAGGGCTGCTGATCTGCTCTGTGACAGTTGCCAGTTATCAGCAGAACTAAGAGTCTGCAGGAGCCTGAGATTGCACCTGCAATCTGCTGATCGTGGGTGTAATGCTCTGCAACAGGGGCGGACTGACAACTCATGGGGCCCCCGGGCAATAGGGGATCATGGGGCCCCTGTGTCCTTGCCCAACCTCAAAAAAGCCTATGAAAAAGGTACCAGGGGCATCTCATGGGGCCCCCTACTGACCCTGGGCCCTCGGGCAGTGCCCGAGTTTCCAAATGGTCAGTCCGCCCCTGCTCTGCAAGCTCCTTAACCACTTGCCAAGTTCTGGGAGGACATCATATGATGTCCTCCAAGAACGCGCCCTCCCGCGTGCCCCCATTGGTGCGCACCTGGCAATCTCCAGGATTGCTGTATCCTACGGAGGTAAATCACAGTGGCCTTTTACCACGTGATCAGCATTGTCCAATGACACAGCAGATCACCGAGTAAATACAGTTGCCAGTTATCAGCTGCAGTTTCCTCACGGTGGGATTGGGGGGAGAAGCTGCAAATGCTGGAACATGTTACATGTTACATGTTCCACCCTAAAAATAGGTGGAACATATAACATATTCCAAATGTGAACTTATTCTTTATTATATTGGTATATGCATTTTTTTTAATGCAAGCAATGTATGCACCTGAATTTGACATGGTATTAGCTTCTTGCAGTCCTTATACTGGGCTATTGGATACTGGATACTTTTGCATAGTAACATTGGTCAAGCTTGGATCTACCAAACTTGGCAGATCCCTGTTGAAGCCGAAAATCACTTTAGTAGGCACTACTGCAGTGATGGCTGCTAGTTTCTGGGTTCTATGCAGAGCAGCTGCCCTGCTGTTAAACACAGGAGGCTGCTTGCTTGGAACAGGCGCCATTCACAGAACTTATTGCTTGTGTCCAATGCCCCAGCAGCATAAGGGGAGCAGTTGGGAACCGTAAAATTGTGCCTTAACAGCCTGAAACAAGCCATAAAAAATCTTGTTTGTATCTGAAAATAAAATGAAGGGTGATGTTTCACACTTTAGCATCCTCACTATAGTAGGACTTTTCCTTGTTTGCAAATATGTGCAACAAAGACCCATAGGGCATATTCATACTGGTAGCTGGAGGCAGCTAGTCTGCCGCTCTCAGATATGAATAAACTTTGCATTTGGACGCAGCAGCACTCTGTGCTAACGTTGTAAACCAGCTGGACAATTAGCTGCATCCAGTTTGTGTGCGTCCACAAGCACCGACCCTGAAAGCAAAGTTCCTGCGTCCAGGCCCAGTTAGAAGCCCTATTCACATGTAAGCACTGGTATGATCTGTTACATGAGACCAAAAGTGGTGCTGTGCAAAGTACAAGTCTGACCATATGGCTGCTGGCTGGGGCTGTTTGCACACAACAATCTGGCAAGTTGGATTAACTGCTAGGGGAATGTGGTTGCTTCACATTTCTCTTTTCAAAGTAAAAGACATGCTAAAGCAAGACAGTTGCAAATAGTGCCTTATGAGCACTCTGCATTGACCCAAATACCAAGCCTGGCCATTCACTCTGTTGACAGCAATGGAATTGCCACCCACTGAAGGCTGAAACAACAGGGGAGCTCCCCGACATCTGCTGCCCTTGTAAATGTAGCCAACAATCCAGGGGTCACACACATAGAAAACTATTGAAAATCCTTGGCTAAAAAGTCACAACCTTATCTCTATCCAAACGGTGCATAATTCTGTCAGTAACTTGTCTGATAAATCCCTCTTTGTGGCTGATAAATTGTTGCAATTTTTACTTACAGGTGCTACACCACAATGTCTTTTCCCCCAACAATAATTTCAGTTAAATGCCTTTCAGTAGCTTTGAAATGGCAGCAATTTATGCTTAAAAGTCCTCCAGAGCACAATGTCCACTGTCTGGCTGCAAGAGAATTATGCTTTATAGTTCTTCATTCTGAATTAGACACTAATCAGTCTGTACGTGTAGTGAAGAGCCTATGCACGAACATGATGACAATTTTCTAGCAGTCAGGTAGTAAAATGAGCGATGGGGAGACAATACAGTGGATGTATAATCTAGCAGATAATCGCTCTGTGAGCTTTTGCAGAAGGAAGAGTAGAACAGAAAATGTCCTACTATAATGACTCCAAGATGCATTATTGTGTAGTTTAGTCTTCAACAAATAAAACTTGTTAGACAGCTGCTGGTGCATTGTGCCATAGGGAAGTTAGAAACACTGGGGGGTTGTATACTCCAAAAGAATTCTCTAGAATTACAGCTAACACGTCCTAAAAAAACAACTTTCCATTCACCCTGCTGACCCATTTCCATTATTCACTCTTTAGGGATGTTTTACTAAAGAAGTATATTTTTCACTTAGCTAAGTGAACTTATGTTCAACTTGAATAATCATGTGCAAAGGAATGTGAAAGGAAATGATTGGATGATTGACATGAATACAACTACACTGCGCTAAGTTAAAAATGATCTCCTTATATATTGTTCCAACAGCTGTAGTAGCCTAATATCAGAGATAGAAAAGGTATGTGCTCTTATATATTATTACAAGTACTTATATAGCACCAACAATTTACATGTATATATATATATATATATACATACAGTTCACATCAGTCCCTAACTCTCCGGGAGCTTACAATCTAAGGTCCCTAAATCACATTCATAGATACACATTCTAGGGCCAATTAACCTACCAGCATGTCTTTGGAGTGTGAGGGTACCCCAACACAGACACAGGGAGAACATGCAAACTTCAGACAGGAGGTGCTGTGGTTGGGCTTGAACCAACACTCTAGTGCTGCCAGGTGGAAGTACTAACCATTTGCTTAGTGTGCTCCCAAACTATAGACCAAGCACCACAGGTAGTATTCATCTTCACTGTAGCTCATGGCTGGCTCTAGGGGGGTGCTGGGGTGGGCTGCATCCCCCAAGTTTTGAGTTGCGCCCCCCCAAGCATTCATCTCCCCCACTCCCACCTTCAGGGCTGCTGACAAGGGGTAGTCAGAACATGGTTCCCATAAAGTCTGCGGGTTAAGGGGGTGGCAAGGAGGTAGGGAGACTGTACATTGAGTTGCCACTATCTCCTGTATTATAATGCATGTCCTCCTGGCCACTTGCATAGTAAGCTAGCCAGCTGGGACTCAGGAGATCCCGATTGACTTCAAGAGGGAGGGTCTTGAGAGAGGAATTCAGCTACCCATTGGTTGAAGAGGCAGAAGGTAGCGGGCAGCACTGCCTCCCTCTGCCTCTCGAGCCAATGGGTACACAGGGTGCACTGTCCATCACTACAGTCAAGTCTTCATCCCGCGGGCTTCTTGGTGTGGGATGGATCAGATTTACCATGAAAAATCTTGCAGTGATTAAGGCGAGGGAGGAGTGGACTGTAAGTGTCAGGGATCGCGGCGTCCTGTCGGCCGGCGCATGCGCACTGGCCACGGCTCACGCCGGGACACAGGCACTAGGTCCCGGCGAGCCGTGGATGACAGGATGCCGCGCATGCGCAGTGGGACCCGCGGGCGCGCCTCGGGCGGCCAATGACAGCCCGGGGGCGCGTCCCGAGCGGCCAATGACAGTGCAGGGCGCAATATTTAAAGATGCCCTGCACTGTCAGTAATCGCCGCAAGGTCTATCTGAGTTCCTGAGTCCTGTACCTGTGTTTTTGACCCTGATTGACCCTGACTACGCTGCCTACTCCTGTGTTGACCCGGATTGTACCTGACTACTCTGCCTTCTCCCATCCTGACCCTCGGCTTGTTTTGAGGACTGACTTATCCTGCTGACCCTGCGTGTGACCTGACTACTCTCCGCCTGCCGATTCTGTACCTCGCCTACCCCACGGGACCCCCGCTCGTGATCCATCCTGCTAGGTCCTGCCGTCCTCCTCACATCTGGCTCTCCCGGTACCAATACATCCCCGGAGGTTGCCCCTGCCACTGGTGGGCCTGCTCGGAGGTCGTGACCTGGTCCCGGTCTGTTTCAAGTCCATCCCCACCATCAGGGGCCCTGGTGAAAGCACAGACCGGGACTTAGACTCCACGCTTTGGGTAGGTCTGTCAAGTGGGCAGCCAGGGGCACCACCTGGCGGGTTCTAACAGTACCTTGCGGCCATGACAGAGCCAGGAAGAGGACCGGCGTCCCTAGAGGATATATGCCAGCACCTGGCGACTCTGACCCAGGCCTTCCAGAATTTTCACAGCCGCTGCGCCCGGCTTGAGGACCGCATGGAGTCGTTTGCCACCCAGACTCCCCCTGCTCCAAGTTCCGCAACAGCGGAATCACCCGCTGCTCCAGCATCCGGAGCAGTTGCGGCACCCCTAGCTCCCGAACCCCGCGTTCCCCTGCCGGAACGATTCCGTGGAGACCGAAGCCGTTTTCGGGCCTTCCGGAACGCGTGCACTTTATTTTTTGACCTGCAGCCCCGCACATTTTCCGTCGAGACCGTCAAGGTGGGGTTTATAATCTCTCTCCTTCAGGATGAGCCCCAGGATTGGGCTCACCGCCTGATGGAGAAGCGTGACCCCCATCTCGATTCCGTGACTGAGTTCTTTCAGGCCATGGCCGTCCTATATGACGACCCCCAGCGGGCTGCCTCTGCAGAGGCTACTCTATACTCTCTGTGGCAAGGCCGCCGGGCGGCCGAAGAGTATGCGTCTGATTTCAGGCGTTGGATGGGAGATACCAGATGGAACGATGCGGCATTATGTCACCAGTTCCGCATTGGGCTGTCTGAGTCTCTAAAAGACGAATTAGCACGAGTAGGACTACCGGACTCTCTTGAGAAACTGATAGAGTTGGCCATCCAAATTGACCGCAGACTGAGAGAGCGTCGCCTGGAAAGGAGTAGCCAGGGTCAAAGGGTGGCATGGATCCCACCGAGAGAAGCAGCTCCAACCCCAGGGAGCCATGCTCGGAGCACGGAAGCAGGGGACACCTCAGAACCCATGCAACTGGGACTGGCCCGTTCCACGTTATCGGCCGAGGAACGTCAGAGGAGACGATCGCAGAACCTATGTCTGTACTGTGGGGAAGCTGGTCACCAGGTGCGCTCCTGTCCTGCAAAAATGAGTAAGTCCGCTTCCTGTTTTCCTTTACCTACAGAAAGGGGTGACCTATCTAGTTACCTGGCAATACCTGTGTCGTTACAGCTTCCCAGAGGAACCCTGTCGGTGACCGCAATCATTGATTCGGGAGCATGTAGTTGTTTCATTGATCTCACTTTTGCTCACCGGCAAAAGATTCCCCTCCAGACCAAAGAAAGGGGGTTTAACATCTTCCTGGCAGACGGGTCTAGCATAAAGTCGGGAGTGGTGGATCAGGAGACTCCCCCTATTTTTACCACGATGGCTGACCATCATCAGGAGTTCCTCCGTCTGGATGCCATCGCATCCCCCCTTTTCCCAATCATTCTGGGGCTTCCTTGGCTGCGGGCCCATAACCCCCGGGTTGATTGGGAGAAGGGAACGGTTCAGTTTCGGTCACCATACTGCCGGGATCACTGCCACGTCCCAGGGCCCGTGCCGCCCCGGTTTCTCCTATGCATGGATGGTGATACGGATCTGTCTCAGGTTATCCCTCCGGCCTACCACGATTTCTTAGATGTGTTCAGTAAGCGAGGAGCAGACATTCTTCCCCCACACCGTTCCTACGATTGCCCCATAGACCTCCTACCCGGATCTGAGATTTCATTCGGTCGCATTTTTCCATTATCGGAACTAGAATCAGGGGTTTTGAGGGAGTATATTGATGACAACCTGCGGAAGGGATTTATTCGCCCGTCCACGTCCCCGGCCGGGGCTGGGTTGTTTTTTGTAGAAAAAAAAGACAAATCGTTACGGCCCTGCATTGACTACCGAGACCTGAATAAAATCACAGTAAAAAATCGCTATCCGTTACCCCTAGTCCCTGAGCTCCTCCAGAGGTTAGGGTCAGCAGCGATTTTTACTAAATTAGACTTGCGGGGGGCATATAACCTTGTACGTATCAGGGAGGGGGATGAATGGAAGACAGCCTTTCGTACGAGATTCGGTCATTTCGAATATTTGGTGATGCCGTTCGGGCTCTGTAACGCACCGGCCACCTTCCAACACTTTATTAACGATGTATTTCGTGATTTCCTCGATGTCTTCGTGGTTGTCTACCTAGATGACATCCTGATATTTTCACCCTCACTGGAGGCTCATAGGGAGCATGTGGCAAGGGTCCTAACACGTTTACGCCAACACGGGCTTTACGCCAAGGCAGAAAAATGCTGTTTTGAACAGTGTGAAATAACGTTCTTGGGACTGGTCCTCTCTCCCGCGGGGGTCGCGATGGATCCCCAGAAAGTCACGGCGATCTTAGATTGGCCAACACCCACCGATAAGAGGGGGGTACAGCGTTTCATTGGATTCGCAAACTTTTATAGAAAGTTTGTCAGGAACTTCTCAGGGCTGGTCTCCCCAATCACGCAACTGACTAAACAAGGGACTCGTTTTAAATGGACCCCTGAAGCCCAGACCGCGTTCGACATGCTCAAGAAATTGTTTACTTCTGCTCCCATTCTCTGCCATCCAGATTCTTCTCTTCCATATGTTTTGGAAGTGGACGCCTCCGAAAACGCGGAAGGAGCGATTCTTTCCCAAAGGAGTGGTACCAAGGAGTTACTGCATCCCGTGGCGTTTTTCTCCAGGAAGTTGACTCCGGCGGAGCGCAATTACGATATTGGAGATCGGGAACTCCTGGCCATCAAGTCCGCTCTAGAAGAATGGAGGTATCTCCTGAAAGGAGCCACACACCCTATCCTAATATTCACGGATCACAAAAACCTCGAGTATTTAAGGACGGCGAAACGACTGAGACCACGCCAGGCGAGATGGGCTCTTTTCTTCTCTCGATTTACCTTTCATATAACGTACCGACCTGGGTCTAAAAATACAAAACCAGACGCTCTGTCCCGCATGTTTGAGGACCCCGACGATACAGTGTTACCTGACACAATTTTGCCATCCGGAAGCTTCCTCGTCCTGCAAACGGAACTTTGCTCCAGACTGATTGACGCTTCCGTTGGACTGCCAGTCCCGCCTGGGTCGCCTCTCCAGAACCGCGATGGTCTGCTTTGGAAGGAAAATCGGATCGTGGTGCCAGAAGGAGTTCAAACTTTCGTCCTGGGGCACTGCCACGACCATCCAATGGCAGGGCACTTTGGGGTGGCGAAGACTCTGGAGCTACTACGGCGCTCATTCTGGTGGCCAAACATGGTCAAAGACTGCGAGCGCTACGTCCAGACCTGTCCCACCTGCCAAAGGAACAAGCCCTCCAGAAGCAAGGCCTGGGGATTGTTGCGTCCATTGCCGATACCCAAACGGGCCTGGCAAATGATTGCCATGGATTTTGTGGTCGAACTCCCACCGTCTCAAGGCTACACTGCTATAATGGTGATCGTGGATCGCTTTTCAAAGATGGCTCATTTCGTGCCCTTGGAAAGAACCCCGTCGGCACCGGAGACTGCACGGATATTCATCAAGGAAGTAGTAAGGCTACATGGGATACCCGAAGACATAGTATCGGATCGGGGAGTCCAGTTCACATCTAGATTCTGGAAAGCCTTATGTGAAGCATTAGGAATCAAACTGTCACTGTCATCTGCTTACCATCCACAGACCAACGGGCAAACAGAAAGGACCAATCAAACATTGGAACAGTACCTCAGATGCTACACCTCCTATCTCCAGGACGACTGGCTAACACTTTTGCCTTCTGCAGAGTTCGCCTATAATAACTCGAGCCACTCAGCGACGGGACAATCGCCGTTTTTTACCAATTTCGGATATCATCCTACGTTTCTCCCCGACCTAACGCCCGAAAGTCCGGTACCCGCATCTCAAGATGTCTTGCATTTCTTTTCTGTCAATAACAAAACGATTCAGGAGGCCATCACTAAGGCCCAAGAAGATAGTAAAAAGGCGTTCGACAGGAAGAGAAGAGGAGAGCTGTTGCTCCAGCCGGGGGATCAGGTTTGGTTGGCTACGACCAACTTGAAAATGCTGTGTCCTTCCAGGAAGTTAGGACCGAAGTACCTAGGACCATTTCCAATTAAACGGGTGATCAATGAAGTGGCCTATAAACTTGAGCTCCCGGAGTCTTTCAAAATACACCCGGTGTTCCATGTCTCTCTCCTGAAACCATCCAGACCTGATTCCTTCCCGGATCGCCAATCCAGACCTCCTGAGGCAGTCGCCATAGGTGACCAGGAGGAATATGAGGTAGAAACTATTCTCAGTTGCCGACAGAGGGGGGGCCAGACGCAGTTCCTGATAAAATGGAAGGGTTATGGTCCTGAGGAGAATTCTTGGGTGCCCATCCAGAATGTTCACGCCCCCAGACTCATCCGGGAATTTTTTCGTGGCCACCCGCGGTGGAGAGATCAGTGGGGCTCCCGGAGGGTGCCCATAGGGGGGGGGCAATGTCAGGGATCGCGGCGTCCTGTCGGCCGGCGCATGCGCACTGGCCACGGCTCACGTCGGGACACAGGCACTAGGTCCCGGCGAGCCGTGGATGACAGGATGCCGCGCATGCGCAGTGGGACCCGCGGGCGCGCCTCGGGCGGCCAATGACAGCCCGGGGGCGCGTCCCGAGCGGCCAATGACAGTGCAGGGCGCAATATTTAAAGATGCCCTGCACTGTCAGTAATCGCCGCAAGGTCTATCTGAGTTCCTGAGTCCTGTACCTGTGTTTTTGACCCTGATTGACCCTGACTACGCTGCCTACTCCTGTGTTGACCCGGATTGTACCTGACTACTCTGCCTTCTCCCATCCTGACCCTCGGCTTGTTTTGACCTCTCTACGGACTGACTTATCCTGCTGACCCTGCGTGTGACCTGACTACTCTCCGCCTGCCGATTCTGTACCTCGCCTACCCCACGGGACCCCCGCTCGTGATCCATCCTGCTAGGTCCTGCCGTCCTCCTCACATCTGGCTCTCCCGGTACCAATACATCCCCGGAGGTTGCCCCTGCCACTGGTGGGCCTGCTCGGAGGTCGTGACCTGGTCCCGGTCTGTTTCAAGTCCATCCCCACCATCAGGGGCCCTGGTGAAAGCACAGACCGGGACTTAGACTCCACGCTTTGGGTAGGTCTGTCAAGTGGGCAGCCAGGGGCACCACCTGGCGGGTTCTAACAGTAAGGAGGATGGGGACCCTGATGTAAGGGGGGAACTGTGGGGACCCTGATGTAAGGAGGGGGACTGTGGGGACCCTGATGTAAGGAGGAGGGCTAAGGGGACCCTGATGTAAGGAGGGGGGCTAAGGAGACCCTGATGTAAGAAGGGGGACTGTGTGGACCCTGATGTAAGGAGGGGGGCTAAGGGGGCCCTGATGTAAGGAGTGGGCAAAGGGGACCCTGATGTAAAGAGGGGGGCTAAGGGGGCCCTGATGTAAGAAGGGGGATTAAGGGGACCCTGATGTAAGGAGGGGGCTAAGGGGACCCTGACGTAAGAAGGGGGACTATGGAGACCCTGATGTAGGAAGGGGGACTATGGGGACCCAGATCTCAAGAGGGGGACTATGGGGACCCTGATGTAAGAAGGGGGACTATGGGGATCCTGATGTAAGAAGGGGGACTATGGGGACCCTGATGTAAGGAGGGGGGATAAGGGGACCTTGATGTAAGGAGGGGGACTATGGGGACCCTGATGTAAAGAGGGAGGATAAGGGGATCCTGTTGTAAGGAGGGGGGATAGGGGAACCCTGATGTAATGAGGGGGCTAAGGGGACCCTGATGTAAGAAGGGGGACTGTAGAGACCCTGATGTAAGGAGGGGGACTGTGGGGACCCTAATGTAAGGTGGGTAAGAGCAGCCTGATGTAAGGAGGGGGGATACGGGGACCCTGATGTACGGAGGGAGACTATGGGGACTGTGATGTAAGGAGGGGGATAAGGAGACCATGATGTGAGAAGGGGGACAATGGGGACCCTGATGTAAGAAGGGGGGATAGGGGAACCTGATGTAAGGAGGGGAACTAAGGGGACCCTGATGTAAGTAGGGGGACTATGTTGACCCTGATATAAGGAGAGGGACTATAGGGACCCTGATATAAGGAGGGGGACTAAGTGGACCCTGATTGATGTAAGAAGGGGGACTAAGGGGACCGTGATGTAAGGAGGGAGACTATGGGGATTACTGAAAAGATTGTGTGAGCAGCATGTCCACCAAAATGGTTACATAACCGTACATGGGTCCTGACGAAGTTAATGACGATACGCCCATCGGCGAAACACGTTGACATCATGGCCTCGATCCATCAGGGTTACGCACACTAACAAAGGGAGGTGTCACGGATGTGAGTTCAGCCAAGCTACATCTACGAGGACTACCTATGAGCTTTCAGTGGCAATTTTGGAAATGGCATTTCATTGAAGACGGAACGTTACTTGCAGTAAAGGTGAGCCTATTCACACTTGGCATTGACAAAATGGTGAGTGACTATACCCTACAATATGTGCTTATGTGCGACACAGCACTTTATTGAGGACGGAACATCATCATAAAGGGTGAGCTCATCTTCACTTTGGTCACATACTGATGGTTAAGTGATTGCTCCCCATGCTCCCCATTAGTGCATACTACTGGACGATCAAGGTCCACCTTTCTATATAAGGAACTTATGTTCAATGCTTATACTCACCTGAATATACTGCATATGTCTACTATTGCTGTTATCTCTATACAGTGAATTGCTACATTCTTTCTCAATAATGCCTGTTAGGTATTTGCCCTGAATTCCACTGATCTGTGTAGTATATCCAGTGATTATACTGTGGGACTGAATACATCATCATCAACATCTTTAGTGACACTTCTTGGACTTTATTCCATTTGTCCCTATTCAGGAATCATTGGATTACCATATGTATTAAATCCAGATCACTGCATCCCGGTGGTGCGCCCTGATAATGATATCTGTAGTTTGACAGATGACTGGAGGATGTCGCTGTCGTGTTGATATGTTTACTACAGTTAGGGCGACACCATGACATCATATTTTTTATTTTTCATTTTTATGTTGGGGGACCCTGATGTAAGGAGGGGGCTAAGGGGACCTTGATGTAAGGAGGGGACTAAGGGGACTCTGATGTAAGGAGAAGGACTATGGGGACACTGATTGATGTAAGGAGGAGACTATGGGGACCCTTATTGATGTAAGGAGAGGGACTATGGGGACCCTGACTGATGTAAGGAGGGGGGCTAAGGGGAGCCTGACGTAAGGAGGGGGACTGTGGGGACTCTGATGTAAGAAGTAGGAGGGGACTATGAGGACCCTTATTAATGTAAGGAGAGGGACTATGGGGACCCTGACTGATGTAAGGAGGGGGGCTATGGGGACCCTGATGTAAAGAGGGGGACTAAGAGGACCCTGATGTAAGGAGAGGGACTATGGGGACCCTGATTGATGTAAGGAGGGGGACTATAGGGACCCTGATTGATGTAAGAAGGGGGACTATGGGGACCCTGATGTAAGGAGTGGGACTATGGGCACCCTGATGTAAGGAAAGGGACTATGGAAACCCTTATGTAAGGACGTGGACTATGGGTACCCTGATGTAAGAAGGAGGACTATGGGGACCCTGATGTAAAGAGGGGGACTATGGGCACTCTGATGTAAGGAGAGGGACTATGGGGACCCTGATTGATGTAAGGAGGGGGACTATGGAGACCCTGATTGATGTAAGGAAGAGGACTATGGGGACCCTGATGTAAGGAGGGGGACTATGGGGACCCTGATTTTTTGTTTTTGTGACACTTTACTACGCTTTAATATAAGGGGGGGACTCTGGGGACCCTGATGTTAGGGGAATTGACCCTGGGGACCGTGATGTAAGGGTGGTGACTCTGGGGACCCTTATTTAGGGGGGATGTTTGGGACCCTGATGTAAAGGTGAGGACTTGATGTAGCGAGGGGACTCTGTGGACTCTGTTTGAGGGGGGACTCTTATGGGGATTCTTGATGTAAGGGTAATTCTGATGTGAACAGGTAAGCTTGTCTTGATGCTGTACTCTATATGTAGTTTTGTATGTTACTTACTCCTGCCCCTGCACTCTATACATTATGTTGTACATTATGTAGTCCTGACCAGAGTGTTTATTGTCCCAACAGTTGCTGGTTTTAATGAAGTTCTTCTTTAGGGTTGGCTCAGACAGTTAAAATTATCACTTTTTTGTACAGAAAAGCATATGTGATGGAAACGTTTAAATATTTAAAAATTATTCTTTGTTCTGAGGTTTGTGTATCTGTGAGATTGTCACTTTTGACATAGTAAATAGGAGTGTTTTATGAGTACAAGTGCCCACTGCGCATGCGCAAGTAGCGGTGCGCTTCCTGGATGGTTCCGTAGTCTTCTGGGACCTGTCATGTTTCCCAGAAGACTACGGGGAGGGAGAGATAACAACTTCTGTTTCCGATCGCCTAGGCGATCACAGCAGAAATGGGAGCGGGTACCTGTCAAATTCGGGTACCTGCTCCCCCCCCCCTCCGCTCCCCAAAGGTGCCAATCCTTAATGGGGAGCAGGGGACCAGTCTTTAAAGTGGAACTTCCCCTTTTGGGTGGAGCTCCGCTTTAAGCTGTCCCCTGCAATACGTCTTTTTGCCACAAGATGCCCTCAGTCTTATGGAGAGCATCATTCAACCCACTTCATCTGAGCCCAGACTGTCCTGAACCCACCCCCAGTTACTGAACATGAAAATGGAAGCAGTGCAGTGATTAGCTCATCTCTATCTCAATCTGCTTCCCAGCATACACCTTTTCAGCACATTAATTGATCGTCTCCTTATACTGCTTCTGCTTTTCACACTTCAACCCTGCAGAACAGGGACTACAAGAGGTTCAACTCCAGGAAACTTGAAAATGTCTCCTTGTAGTGAAGCTGTACCCAGACTGCAAGGGTAACTGCTCATTTGGGTCTAAGGGGGAATAGAAAAGATTTATATATCTGATTCTCCACTCCTCTGCACTGCTAGACTGGTCCCCACAATGTCTTCTTCCCCATGCTCCAATGGTTTAAGGTATGGAAGTCATCAAGACAAAATGTAGGGTCCTTTGCCCTGCATTGGACATGATGCCACAGAAAGACAGTCTACTGCCGGAGCATATGGGAGTGTTGTTGGCCAGGGCAGGATTGGATAAGTAAAATGCTTCTACTGTTCCCTAGACCTAAACAATCAGTTATATCTTGCAGTGCAGATACAGCCCCAATGGCAAGGAGGAATTGTCACATTTTCCAGAGTTAAGCTTTAAATCCAGGTACTTATGGCGCTTGTATTCTAAAATTACATTAAATAATGTATTAAAGTGGAACAAGTTTACACTACGGTATTTTCTTTACAGAGGCAAAGGTCTTTAATTTTTAAGCGCATTCAGAGATTCGGCTTAACAGTTTCAAATATTGTTTGCTATCTATCTAATTGGTATCTTATACATTAGTGTAACCAGTTTTTATGAAGGTATCTCCTTTATAGTAAGAATTATAGAGATTGTATGAGACAAATCTGCAGTTTAGCTCTAGGTCAGTATATGTCATCACCCTGTCAGGGTTGGGCTTCTGCTACTTAAGGAGCAGCTCTTTTCTTTCAGTGTTCAGAAGCTGCTCAGTTGTCGGTTAATTACCAGCCACTTGTTGTCTTCACAGTGACTCGCCTGGATACCGTTACCTGCCTCATTAGTCTAGCCTACAGCCAGCCCTATTTTTCTATTTTAGCAGCTTAGCTCATTTCCTCCTTGTCCTTGCATGGTCTATGATGTCCAGTATGTTCCTGCCTGTGTTCCTTTGTACAACTCGGTCTGACTGACTTCTCTTTCGCTTCCTGTTCCTGTTTTTTGGCTCCTGATTTCCTGACCCTGGCTCGTCTGATTACCTGCACTGGCATCCAGACTCTGGCTTCTGTTTTAAATACGTTCCTGATCTATGTTATATTTATTTTTTCATTAAAGGTGTGATTTATACTGCACTTTCTGTCTCCATCTGGTTTATGGTTCCTGACACACCCCTCGCCTGACAGTGTGTTTATTCCATAGGCTGATCTCAGATTGTAAATGACAGGGTCTTTTATGACAAAGTCTTATCAAGAGTACTTCTCAGACCCTTACTAGGCTTATGATAACTCTGTTTTTTTATCAAATCTGTCTTAAGGCGTATTTCCACTTTTGCAGTCAAATTTGAGAAAACCCCACTAGATGTTTGTTATGTGCTCCAATTCACACAGATTTTTTTCTTTTATATTTATTTCTTTTTAGATGTTTCTCAGCAGAAGGTGTAATGGCTAACTGTAAAATTTTTTGAACAATGTCAGAGTAAGCCTGTCCCAAGTTGCTCTTTTTTAACATTCAATGCAAGAAGTCTAGCCCCTAAACCTTTAACTCTTTGTTAGGTCTGAAAATGTTCAAATCAATGATAAAGACAGCCATCAGAGCAGGTTTCCTTGATGGACAATAAATCTTCACTTTTTCCTGTGACATCTCAAAAATTTTAAAATTCCCATCACTTACAGTCCAAGAGACACTCTCTCTCCATTGGTTTTCAGGACATAGAGATAACTCATAAGTAATGAGATGAGATAATTCATAAATAATGAGATTCTATAGGTGTCAACTAAATAGAACACATAGTAAATGCTTAAAAGATACTTTAATAAAATATAGATCAATAATTAAATCTATTATAAAAATAACCAATTGTTAGGGTACATAGATGCTTGAAACAAATCCAAAATACATAGGTCTATGACAAAACCTATGCCATCAGATAAGTGTATCTCATTGAACTTTGCTGTGAAAAAATATAATTTTGGATGGAAATGTAACAACTAGTCTCTTCAATGTGTTTCTTCTTCGGGAAGAAATAGAAAAATCAATATGATCACAGTCTTGGTGTTAACATGTATAGTTCTCATAAAGATTAACAACATTGTAACCAAAACTGATTAACTTTTGTACCTTACTTATGCCTTTTTGTAGATTAGATTTAGATTCTTGTCAAGTAAAAATTGCCTGAAGAAGCTCATGGTGAAACGCATTGAAGAAAGAACTTGTTACAATTTCTACAAGAATCATATTTTGTCACAGCAGAGTTAAATTAAATACCTGTACTTTTGTCTGATGGTATAGGACAGGTTATGTCACAGACTCACGGACAAGGGCAGAAGTTTGTGAATCCTAACAATTGTTTATTTTTAGAATATTTTAATGATTGATACATATTGTAATAAAGTATCTATTAACCTTATTACTTTATATATATACACAGTACACACAGTTGTGCTCAAAATTTTGCATACCCTTGGGGATTTGGTAATATACCATTTTTAAAGAAAACATGAGTGAGCAGGCAAAACACATATCTTTTATTTCTTATGGGATTCATATTCAACAATCATAACAGAATGGCACAACCATGAAACAAAACATGGCAACAAGTAAACAAATGAAATGACAGCTGTTCATTTCTGCATACCCTTAGTTCTTAATACTGTGTATTGCCCCTTTAGCATCAATGACGGTGTCCAGTCTTTTATAATAGTTGTCTATGAGGTCCCAAATTCTTGCAGGTGGTATAGGTGCCCATTCATCTTGGCAAAATGCCTACAGGTCATGCAAAGTCTTTGGTAGTCTTATATGAACTGCACATTTGAGATCTCTCCAGAGTGGCTTGATGATATTAAGGTCAGGAGACTGTGATAGCCACTCCAGAACCTTCACTTTTTTTGCTGCAACCATAGGAGGGCCAACTTGGCCTTGTGCTTAGGGTCATTTTTGTGCAGGAAAGTCCAAGAGTGTCCTATGCTCAGCTTTTGTGCAGAAAAATGCAAATTGTCTACCAGTATTTTCTGATAACATGCTGCATTCATCTTGCCTTTAGAGCACACATACTCCCAAAACATCAGTGTACCACCATCATGCTTCACAGTGGGGATGGTATTCTTGTTTCCAAACATAACTCATGGCTGTGACCATAAAGCTCTATTTTGGTCTTCTCACTCCAGATTACAGTGTGCCAGAAGCTATGAGGCGTGTCAAAGTGTTGTTAGGCATATTGTAACCAGGCTTTTTTGTGGCATTGATGGCAGTAAAGGCTTCTCTCTGGCAACTCGACAATGCAGCTCATTTTTGTTCAAGTATCATCGTATTGTGCTCCTTGAAACAACCACACCAGAGCACCATGTATTTCTTCTGAGGTTACCTGTGGTTTTTTCTTTTTATCCAGAACAATTCTTCTGGCAGTTGTGGCTGCATTCTTTCAACCTGGCCTTAGTTTGGTATCATGAGATCCCCAAATTTTCCACTTCTTACTAAGTGATTGAACAATACTGACTGGCATATTGAAGGATTTGGATATCTTTTCATATCCTTTTCCATCTATATAAAGTTCTACCTTTTTTCACAGGTCTTTTGACAGTTCTTTTCTGTTCCCATGGCTCAGTATCTAGCCTGCTCAGTGCATCCACATGAGAGCTAACAAACTTTTTGGCTATTTATACACAGACACTAATTGCAATTTAAAAAGACACAAATGTGGGAAAGTAGCCTTTACTTATCATTTTAACTTGTGTGTCACCTTGTCTGTCTACATCAAAGGCCAAACATTCCAGGGTAAGGCCATTTTGGTGAAACTTTTGAGCACAACTATATAGATATATACAGTCAGGTCCATAAATATTGGGACATCGACACAATTCTAACATGTTTGGCTCTATACACCACCACAATGGATTTAAAATGAAACAAACAAGATGTGCTTTAACTGCAGACTGTCAGCTTTAATTTGAGGGTATTTACATCCAAATCAGGTGAGCGGTGTAGGAATTACAACAGTTTGCATATGTGCCTCCCACTTGTTAAGGGACCAAAAGTAGTAATGGGACAGAATAATAATCATAAATCAAACTTTCACTTTTTAATACTGGTTGCAAATCCTTTGCAGTCAATTACAGCCTGAAGTCTGGAACGCACAGACATCTCCAGACTCTGGGTTTCATCCCTGGTGATTCTCTGCCAGGCCTCTACTGCAACTGTCTTCAGTTCCTGCTTGTTCTTGGGGCATTTTCCATTCAGTTTTGTCTTCAGCAAGTGAAATGCATGCTCAATCAGATTCAGGTCAGGTGATTGACTTGGCCATTGCATAACATTCCACTTCTTTCCCTTAAAAAACTCTTTGGTTGCTTTTGCAGTATGCTTTGGGTCATTGTCCATCTGCACTGTGAAGCGGCGTCCAATGAGTTCTGAAGCATTTGGCTGAATATGAGCAGATAATATTGCCCGAAACACTTCAGAATTCATCCTGCTGCTTTTTTCAGCAGTCACATCATCAATAAATACAAGAGAACCAGTTCCATTGGCAGCCATACATGCCCACGCCATGACACTACTACCACCATGCTTCACTGATGAGGTGGTATGCTTAGGATCATGAGCAGTTCCTTTCCTTCTCGATAATCTTCTCTTCCCATCACTCTGGTACAAGTTGATCTTGGTCTCATCTGTCCATAGGATGTTGTTCCAGAACTGTGAAGGCTTTTTTAGATGTCGTTTAGCAAACTCTAATCTGGCCTTCCTGTTTTTGAGGCTCACCAATGGTTTACATCTTGTGGTGAACCCTCTGTATTTACTCTGGTGAAGTCTTCTCTTGATTGTTGACTTTGACACACATATACCTACCTCCTGGAGAGTGTTCTTGATCTGGCCAACTGTTGTGAAGGGTGTTTTCTTCACCAGGGAAAGAATTCTTCGGTCATCCACCACAGTTGGTGGTGTGGTCATCCACCACATCTTTTGGTGTTGCTGAGCTCACCGGTGCGTTCCTTCTTTTTAAGAATGTTCCATACAGTTGTTTTGGCCACGCCTAATGTTTTTGCTATCTCTCTGATGGGTTTGTTTTGTTTTTTCAGCCTAATGATGGCTTGCTTCACTGATAGTGACAGCTCTTTGGATCTCATCTTGAGAGTTGACAGCAACAGATTCAAAATATGCAAATAGCACACTTGAAATGAACTCTGGACCTTTTATCTGCTCATTGTAATTGGGATAATGAGGGAATAACACACACCTGGCCATGGAACAGCTGAGAAGCCAATTGTCCCATTACTTTTGGTCCCTTAACAAGTGGGAGGCACATATGCAAACTGTTGTAATTCCTACACCGTTCACCTGATTTGGATGTAAATACCCTCAAATTAAAGCTGACAGTCTGCAGTTAAAGCACATCTTGTTCATTTCATTTCAAATCCATTGTGGTGGTGTATAGAGCCACAAATGTTAGAATTGTGTCGATGTCCCGATATTTATGGACCTGATTGTATGCACTATATTGCCAAAAGTATTGAGACGTCTGCCTCTACACATACATGAACTTTAATGGCATCCCAGTCTTAGTCTGTAGGATTCAATATAGAGTTGGACCACCCTTTGCAGCTATAACAGCTTAAACTCTTCTGGGAAGGCTGTCCACAAGGTTTAGGAATGTGTTTATGGGAATGTTTGACCATTCTTCTAGAAGCTCATTTGTGAGGTTAGGCACTGATGTTGGACGAGGAGGCCTGGCTCTCAGTCTCCGCTCAATTCATCCCAAAGGTATTCTATTGGGTTGAGGTCAGGACTCTGTGCAGGCAGTCAGGTTCTTCCACCCCAAACTCGCTCATCCATGTCTTTATGGACCTTGCTTTGTGCACTGGTGCGCATTTATGCTATAACAGGAAGGGGCCATCCCCAAACTGTTCCCACAAGGTTGGGAGCATCAAATTGTCCAAAATGTCTTGGTATGCTGATGCCTTAAGAGTTCCCTTCATTGGAACTAAGGGGCCAAGCCCAACCCCTGAAAAATAACCCCACACCATAATCCTCCCTCCACTAAACTTTACACTTGGCACAATGCAGACAGGCAAGTACCGTTATCCTGGCAACCACTAAACCCAGACATGTCCATCGGATTGCCAGACAGAGAAGCATGATTCATCACTCCAGAGACCGCATCTCCACTGCTATAGAGTCCAATGGCGGCATGCTTTATACCACTGCATCCAACGCTTTGCATTGCATTTGGTGATGTAAGACTTGGACACAGCTGCTCGGCCATGGAAACCCGTTCCATGAAGCTCTCTAAGCACTGTTATGCTAATCTAAAGGTCACACGAAGTTTGGAGGTCTTTAGCTAATGACTCTGCAGACAGTTGGCGACTTGCGTTGCGACTTGCATGCGATGACCTCGCTCAGTCATTTTATGTGGCCTACCACTTCATGGCTGAGTTGCTGCTGTTCCCAGTTGCTTCCACTTTGTTATAATACCACTAACAGTTGACCGTGGAATATTTAGTAGCAAGGAAATTTCACTGATGGACTTATTGCACAGGTGGCAACCTATCACGGTACCACGCTTGAATTCACGGAGCTCCTGAGAGTGACCTATTCTTTCACAAATGTTTGTAGAAGCAGTCTGCAGGCCTAGGTGCTTGCTTTTATACACCTGTGGCCATGAAGGTGATTGGAACACCTAAATCCAATGAATTGGAGGGGTATATATATATATATATATATATATATATATATATCATTTATTTATTATTTATTTACCTTATTAGTTAATAAAGCAATTACTATGTGTTCCATTTATCTGGCACCTATAAAATCCTATTACTTATAATAAGTTATCCCTATGTTTATCATATTAGGAATGAGGGAGCCAAGTGACTTCTGATCAACCTTTAATATATCAATATTTGGTCTTCAGGATCAATAAAGGTGGTAAAGCTCCCCAGCGAAGACACAGCAGTGACAGCAGTTAAAACCTGACAGAGGTACGAATCCTTCAGGATTCTATCCAAGACTAAAATTACTTTTGGTATTACATAAACTAACTTTTTTATGGTACAGCTGGCTCTAAATGGTCTGGATAATTACCGCTAAAACTTAAACAAAAAACTAAATATCTTATGAATCTAATGTAACATCGGAACAACATGAAGCCATGATATCCAACTGAGACTATACTCTCACTAAGGGTAACATCATGCTTTCATGTAAGTAAGCATTCTGGAACTCATCTGTGTGTTTATAGAAAAAAACAGGCTTTGTGCACTTATTTTTTAGATGCAAAGGTATGGGGTATTGTGTCATAGCTAATGAGACCCAGAGAACAAGAAGGGAGCCATCTGCCCTCCAAACCTTGTGCTCTCTAATCCAGAAGTCAACAGCAGATGTTGCTTTCATGGTCTTAAATCTGGTGGCATTTGACATAGTTACATAGACAGGCTGTGTTAATTATCCTGGTGACTGTGATTACTTTTCCAGTTTATACTGCGCACAATTCATGTTGAGCTTCAAGCTATTTTCCATTTTAGAAAAGAAAAAGAAACAGTACACATTTGAGCTTCCCATATCTATCAAACTCTAAATTGCAAACCAGACAACATAAAATGACAGCAAAAGCATATATTATTGCACCAAGACTCTCCTGTATATATATGAATATATATATATATATATACCTAATCTATCAAAGTGGTCATGTCATATGGCAGGGCAAACATTCAGAAAAAGAGAAAAAAAGATGAGATGTGCTTACAACCCTTGAAGCATCTTACAGCATAACCTTTGTTTCTACGATTTAATTTGCTGCCCCTGCCTTTCTTTAGTTTTTTTTTTCTTTTTGTGTTTGTCTTGTCTTTTCATCCCTGTTACACTTCTGTTGATTAAAGATGTTATAGATTGTAAGAATCCTAGCAGCTTGGTTCCACTCTAGTGTGATTAAGCACTAGGGATACCTCTTGGAGATCAAGGCAAGTGATTGTAATCAGCCTGGGTTGAGAGCTGAAAGCAAATAGAAAAACATGGGTGAAATAACTCAGTCCGTTCTTGTTGCACTTTAGAATGTAGGTGCTTTTGTGTGCATTTTGGCATGTTGGCATTTTTTTTGTACCTTAATGTACAGTATATGTAAATCCTAATTGAATGACATTCTCCAAACAAGCTTGTACCCAGAGTTGGAAAATCAGTAACTGAGCTTTGGTTTTGTTATTTATTGAGGGGATTCGAACTGGGATAGGGTAAGGGGGGGTTAAGGATGTCCAAGGGAACCGATAACTGAGGACAAACTTCCTGGAACTATTCACAAGCTTCTCTTGTGGAGAGCTAACCAGCATCTCCTTAATGTACCAACCCATCCAGCTCCTGTCCCTTTAAATGGTTAACAGTCAATAGTAGAGGGCTAATCTGGTTTCCAACCAGAGTGCGCCTTCCTCTATCTGCCCAGTGGGCACAGGTGTACTCACTCAGATCCACTCCTGTACCAGGTGCAGGATGGCTGCTGCTACTAGGCCTATCAGCTGGGCTGATTCTTCCCTGCCATACAGGTGGTCCTCACTCAGGGGGCCAGTGAGCTCCAAGTTTTACCTCCTTTCCAGCTCCAGGCTTGCAGGAAGGCCCCATCTCACTAGGCCTCCTGGCAACCTCCTTCCTCAGCCTCATATCATCCTTTCCACACTTCTCTCCTCCTTCCACCCGACTACTGCTACTGAGCAGGCTCCTTCACTTTTAAGATAGTCCCTGCTCCTTGCCAAGCTTTCTGTTGGGGATTTTCTGAGGTCCCTCAAGAATGCAGCCAGCCGTTCCTCAGAGCCACCCACTGCCTCCAAGGCCCTCCTCTGAAAGCCTCAGAGCAGGGGGAAATTCCAGAGGGGCTGACCTGCAGAGCCTCTCAGCCCTGCCCACAATTTGACCCCTCTGGCTATCACACCTGAGCTTCTGACAACTCCTGTCTAGCCACTAGGCTACAGCTCCCCTTAACTAAACTAGGAGTTCGTACAAATTTAAAGGAAACCTTTTCTTGGTTCAAAAGGGGAACTGTGTTTGCTTCTATTTGAATATCTTAGGTGCTTGGTTGTCTCCGTCTATCTGTCTCCATCTGTCTACCTTCCATTGATGTCGCTTAGCTGTGGCAGTCATGCAGTAAGTAAAGTCAAGGAGAAGCCAGAACCCCTGATCTACATGCTTGTTCTAAGTCTGTATTGAATTATTTGATCAGTATGATAGCTGTGGAACTATATGGGTTTACTAAGGGTTTTGCTTTCCTCATGACATCATCGCGCACCGCAACATGGTGGCCATCTTAATGGCTGGAAACAAGTTGTTTTTTGGACATAGTGACATGCTGTTTTAACTATTATATTATGTACATTTAATACTACATTTGAGGCATTAAAAATGTAATATTTACTGGACTATGAGGATTCCTCTTCCCTTTCACTTTAGATTATCCTCTATGAGGATAATACTCATTTAGGTGTATCTATAAGCTATATATTGAAGACCAGGATCCTTACGGAATATATACAGTCCAGTGTTCACTTCCAGGAAGCACACAGCGCATACTGACCTTTCTTTTGGGGGTCAGTATCATCTGGTAAGAGACAGTGTGATTGGTATAGGATAAGGATTTCACCCTTTGGTGGTTTCCTGGGAAACTATCAGATATCTGTTGGGTCTTGGTTGATAAACTTTTTGTCTTCTACATATAAAAAGCTCTGCATTGGACTTTTTTTTAATGGAAAAATGTATTTTGTTTTCAGCGCTGCACTTCCTGTGTATTTACGTTTATGTATTGTAACCTGCAATATTGTGGTGGCTGCTTATGTGGGTTATACCCACTGAATTTAAACAGACCATAGTGCAATATAGTATGTTATTTATTTCCCTGAGTTACTGACCAGCTTATGAGAGAGATACTAAATTGCAGCTGTATCAAAATTGAATGAAAAACGCATTGGTATTCCAGATGAATTACAGGTGAATCGCACTGCAGCTGCTTACTGAATTGCACTTAAAAGCTGATATAACTCGCACAGCTTCAGTCTGAACCTAACCTAAACGTGTTTTTATATCTATTTGCAAAGTGGAAAAATACCTCTTGATCCTGCCAAAAATCCAGTGCTGTCCTGTGTCCAATGCACTTTGTAATGCAATCTTAAACAACGTTATCAGAAAGAGTGTTAGGACTACAGAACATTCCCTCCTCATGCATGGAGAAGAGCAGGGGAGGTGTATTGTAGTCCTAACATACGTCCTGTCATTTAAAAAAAATCTAGTCAAAAGGAAATCTAATGCAGCCATTACATCTAGGGAATGTTAATGTACAACTAAAAACAAACATTTTTTTAGTTTTGGACAAAGTGAAGTTGGATTAGAACACGTCAGGTTTTTATTGCTGTCTGTGCCCCTATTTAGGAGATTCACCTTCTTTATATGTCCTGTTTACCATTATCATTGAAAGTGAAATTAAAAGAAAATTCCAAATGTTGGATTGTCCCCAGAAAAGTAGTAGAGGGTAAATCTTACAATGGGGACACTAGTTCTAGTGAGCTCTGATGAAGAGGGGATCTCCCTTCGAAACACATCAGATGTACTTTGAGTTTCTCCCATTTTGGTAGGATTCGCACGTGTCTCATACTTCAGTGTACCAATTTTGGACTTCATATGCGTTTTATATTGCTACGTTTGTGAGTATACATCTTATTTGAATAAATTCACACTTTTTTACTGAGATAATGCGCAAGGTTGGTGCGCTTTATTTTGTTCTCATTTGCAGTATTGGTCGGGCTTCCCCAGCCTTGTTTAAGAGCTGCACAACCTTTGATCCGTTGATGGAAGAACTCCCATAGAAGTTGATCCATCCACCTATATCTGATCTGGGTCCCTTAGCACAGGAGGTGTTGTTTCTGATTTCACTAGTTCTGGTGACCTGGGGGTACCCAAGGGATTCTTTTCATTTACAGGGATTTCCTCTCATTTCTTATTTTGACTATGGGTCAGGAAGTGAAAGGAAATCTCCCCCATGGGAAACAGATGGCAAAAAATAAACTGACATGACCCTCTCATGCTATCCAAAAAGGAAAGAAAAATTTTTTGCCTATAGTTCTACTTTAAGCTGTAATATATTACATTTTTGTTCTTGGGTTTAGTTATACAGAAAATTTACCTAGAGTTCGTGATAAAATAAAGCATTCAAAATCCTTTTAAACAATATACTTGCGATAACCAATACAAACCAATTAAAACAAGGAAGTGGCTAAAAAAATAATTTGTGAGTCTGGCTTCAACGTAGTGTAATTGTAAATCATTTACTTCCAATTCACAGCCACCTCAGTATGGGGACTTCCAAAGCCTCAAAAAAACCTGTCTTCTTGGTGTATCTAATATTCAAACTATAAGTAGAAGTAAAGGCAAAAGTTTATTTTTTTTTCATTTTGGATACATTAAGGAAGGCTTATAACCCCTGTCAGTTTTATTACCATGTGTCCCATTGGGGAGATTTCCTTGTGTGTGTCACCATGTTCAGCAGGACTATTGCCCCCATTTAAATATTTCCCCTTTCTTACTTTTCTGGGGACAATCCAAAAACTGGGTTTTTTGTTTGCTTTCACTATATATACTTGATAATGGTAAAGAGGACAAATAGAGAGAGTGCATCTCTCTAACAGGGGCATAGACAGGGACAAAAACCTGGCAGGTGTTCTAATCCCTCTCTACTTTATCCAAGACTAAAAAAAACAAATTTTGCCAAAAAACACCTTTTTAATAAAATTTAAAGCGGAGTTCCACTCTGTAAAAAAATAAAAGTCAGCAGCTACATAAACTGTAGCTGCTGACTTTTAAAAACAGCCACTTACCTGTCCTGCGTTTCCCCAGCTGCAGCCCGTGTCACCGGCCATTCTGTATTCCAGGCATCGGCATCTTTAGTGTGGGCACCCGGCAGTGACAGCTTGCGGCTTCACAGCCGGGTGGCCACAGCACATGCGCGAGTATGGCCCCGTTGTCTTCTGAGACCTGTCACGTGTCCCACAAGACTACGGGGAGGGAGGGGAGGAGGACAACTTCTGTTTCTGATCGTCTAGGTGATCGCAGTGGAAGTGGGAGCGGGTACTTGTCAAATTCGGGTACCCGCTCCCAAAAGTTGCCAATACTTAATGGGAAGCGGGGGACCAATCTTTAAAGCGGAACTTCCCCTTTTGTGTGGAACTCCACTTTAAATCTAATTTAAAACCAGTTTATGTTCCTATATAAATTACACCTGGGGTATCACTAGTTATGCCAATGCTTATATATACATAGATAAATCTATATTAGCAAATGTATTATCTGTTCAACATCTTAAAGTGTATGTACTATAAATCCTTACAATGAACTTCTCTTATTTGCTCCCTTTTGTTCTGCTAAATATAACATTGAAAGTGTTTTGTTATATCTGTTTTATAAGTGCAAAAAATACCTGTAGATTTTGCCAGAAACCTTGTAAGCTGATAACTCCCTATGTTCTATGCCCGTGCACAAGGTGAGGTTATTAAACAAATAAATCTTGCACATGAATTAAGTTAAACCACCAAGCTGCAAGCATACAGTGAGAAAGCACCTCAGCAGTGCTATATAATAAGTACTGTGCTCCAAACTGAATACTACAAATCTCTCAAAACAATGCATATACAGTACCTTGAAAAAGTATTCATCCCCCTTGAAAGTTTCCACATTTTGTAATGTTACAGCCAAAAATGTAAATGTATTTTGCTGGGATTTTATGTGATAGACCAACACAAAGTGGCACATAATTGTGAAGTGGAAGGAAAATCATAAATTGTTTTCAAAATGTTTTACAAATAACATTTTGGGGATGTCTCTACCAGCTTTGCACATCTGGAGAGTGAAATTTTTGTCCATTGTTCTTTGCAAAATAGCTTAAGCTCTATCAGATTGCATGGAGAGCGTCTGTAAACAACAATTTTTAAGTCTTGCCACAGATTCTCAATTGGATTTAGGTCTGGACTTTGACTGGGCCATTCTAATACATGAATATGTGTCAGGAATGGACTTGCCAGTAATGGTGGGACTCACCTACCTTGTGGGCTGCAGTACCAGGGCTGGCCAGCGGGTGCTCCCAGCAATCAGAGACTCAACCCTGCAGCCAGCCAAACACCTGAAGTTGATTATGCATGTGTATTTAAGGGATGGCCAGACCTGCAGTCTCTGCCTTGGTGTGTGTTTTTCCTGGGCCCTGTATCTTGTTCCTGCATCCCTGTTCCTGTCCCTGTCTCTGTCTGATTCGTTGATGACCCTGCCTGATCCGGACCTCTGCTGACTTCTCCTGTTTTATCCCTGGCTTGTGACCCCGACCATTCTCTGCCTGACCCCCTGTACCTACCTGCCCGATTGTTATTGACCCGGCCTGCCTGACGACGCTTGCATTTTATGTACTGTTATCTGTGGGTGGTTTGGTTTGGTTCGTTTGCACTGTGTTATGTTTTAGTATTGCACTGCGTTTATGTTTGTATTGTTAGTCTTTAATAAATTATATTGTTTATAACTTATCTGAAGCCTGCGTTTCCCTGCATCAGTTCACATACCTCTGGTCATACCCTGGAGCCCTGACAATATGCTTTGATTTAAACCATTCCATTGTAGCTCTGGCTGTATGTTTAGGGTCATTGTCCTGCTGGAAGGTGAACCTCCGCTCCAGTCTCAAGTGTTTTGCAGACTCTAACAGGTTTTCTTCAAAGATTGCCCTGTATTTGGCTCCATCCATCTCCCCATCAACTCTTACCAGCTTCCCTGTCCCTCTGCAGCTTCTCCAGAGTTACCATGGGCCTCTTGGCTGCTTCTCTGATTAATGCTCTCCTTGCCCGGCCTGTCAGTTTAGGTGGACAGCTATGTCTTGGTAGGTTTGCAGTTGTCCATGCTCTTTCCATTTTTGGATGATGAATTGAACAGTGCTCTGTGAGATGTTCAAAGCTTGGAATATTTTTTATAACCTAACCCTGCTTTAAACTTATCCACAACTTTATCCCTGACCTGTCTGGTTTGTTCCTTGGCCTTCATAATGCTGTTTGTTCACTAATGTTCTCTAACAAACCTATGAGAGCATCACAAAACAGCTGTATTTATACTGATATTAAATTACACACAGGTGGACTCTATTTACTTATTAGATGACTTCTGAAGGCAATTGGTTCCACTAGATTTTAAAAGGGGCTAAATACAAGCAAAAGGGGCTGAATACAAATGCACACCATACTTTTCAGATATTTATTTGTAAAAAAAATTTGAAAACTATTTAACATTTTCCTCGCATGCTTGCAATCCAGCCTGCTGGTTGTACCCAAGTCGATCAATGGATCGACTTGGGTACAATCATCCTGCCCATAGATTGATCGAATCATGGTGATGATGGTCCCTGCTCATCTATGTCTGACTTAATTCTAACAGAAGCAGCATTACTCTCTCCAGTACACATGTAGATCCTCTTCCTTTCCAAAGACGTCTATGCTGGGACCAGCACAAATGTGGCCTCCCTTCCCACTTCCTTAATAATACAATTTCCAGAAGCTTCTCTCCTGGAAACTTGGCTGCTGGAATGTTCCTTAATAGAATCTTCCATCCCCTTCTCAAGGAACAGAGAAAGAAGATTCTGCTTGTTACAGCCACACTGCTTTATTTTTATTTATATGTATCTTCTTCAGCTACACGTCAAATGAGTGGATTTGAATCCATTGAGACCTTTAGTATAAAAGGCAGGAGTTGTCTCCTAACCTGTTCCCTGCCGTGCATGTGCAGGATGACAAAGCAGTGTGTAGGGAGGCAGGGGTCATTGTCTGCTGGGTGCAGCTGATGCCATAAGCAAGATGGCATGACCCTACAGCAATTGAACTACATTCTGGAACACAGGAAAGGAGAATTTAGTGGGGCTGTTAATGAGCAGCCTTCAACAATATATGTGCTGCAATTTCAGCACATTCTGAACTATGTGGTCAGAATGTGCTGAAATTGCAGTCAATCTCAGAAGAATTACCCACTTTCCCTGAAGAGGATTTACCGCCCCCCCCCCCTTCCTGACCAGCCCTTTTTTTGCGTTACGGCACTGCGTTACTTTAACTGACAATTGCGCGGTCATGCAATGCTGCACCCAGATGAAATTTATGTTATTTTTTCCCATGAATTGAGCTTTCTTTCAGTGGTATTTTATCGTCTCTGTGTTTATTTTTTTGCACTATGAAAAAAAAAATCCCAACAATTTTGAGAAAAAAACAATATTTTTGACTTTTTGCTATTAAACATGTCCAGTAAAAAAATTTACAAAATCAAATTTCGTCATAAATTTAGGCCAAAATGTATTCTGCTACATGTCTTTGCTAGAAAAAAAAATCCAATACATGTAAATTAATTGGTTTACATGACAGTTATAGTGTTTATAAATGGTGGTGTATATACTGGGATTTTTTATTTTTATTTTTACTAGTAATGGTGGCGATCAGCGACTTATAGCGGGACTGCGGCAGGCATTCTGGCATTGGGGGGAACTGACTTGGTGTCACTGACATCCCCAGTGGCACCAATACAGTAATCAGTTCTAATAGAAAGCACTGACACTGTACTAATGGCACTGGGGAGGAAGGGGTTAACATGAGGGGTGAGCAAAGGGTTAACAGTGTGCTGTGCGCTATTTTACTGGGGGGGCAGTGTCTGTGTGCTTCACACAAAGCAGGGTGAAAGGGCTGACAGGGAGGAGAACAGTTTTTTTACTGCTAAATTTTTGTAGCAAATTGTATCGTAACTGTAATGTCTACCTTCAGTTTTCTGTTGGCGCTATATAAATCCTCTATAATAATAATACTAACGGTTCTCCACCCCATCAGAGATGCTCGGCAATCACTGGGTGCCGGAGAGTAATCACTGGCCGGGACTCAGTGATTGACAGCTGAGGCCGCGAATGATGGCGTGCGCCTCCTACCCGGAAATGCAATATCACGTATATATATATGTGATTTTGCACACCCGTGCCGCCCTGTAGCAGTATATCTGCTATAGGGTGGATGGGAAGCGGTTAAAGACTAGAACTTTAATGCCACTAGTTTGCTACATTGCTAACGAATGATGGTGAATGGCTTGCTTAAAGGGTTATTTAACCTTTAGTAAACATCTGCTTATGCAGATAAGGGGCGTCTGTAGATAAAAACACACCATGCTGCTTTGACCAAAGTTGTATAATGTCCTTGTTATAGATGTAGGCCATTTACGTATCTCATAAAGCCTGAGCTGAAAGCTCCCAGGACATTGCAAGGACAGTGCTAAACAAGGCCTAGCTATTATTGTTCACCTTCGCCATTAAGGAGTGAGTTCTTAAAAACTGAGCTGAGAGCTACTGCATCAAGGGAGAGAAAGCGCATGTAAGGAGGTTTGAATCAGAGAATGAACTCACTCCTGTGATGGTGAAGGTGAACAGTAATAGCAATGTCCTAGCATCATCCTGGGTGTTTTCAGGTAAGACTTCATGAGGTAAAATGGTCTACACCAATAACAAGGGTATGATTTAACCCCTCGACACACAAATATGCAGCCTCACAGAACTGGGCTGTTTTCCGTGGGGTCGCAGATTTGCATACCTGTCTCCCAGCACAAAGACCGGGCTGTTACTGAGAGCCCCAGGTCCCGTTCTAATGATTGGGACCCTGGACTCCCGATTCTGGGTCACTTGTTCGCTGTGATAGCCTCTGGTTGGCTGTCACAGTTATCAGTCACTGTGAAGCCCACGCCTCTTGGTTTTTTTTTCTCCCTGAATGGAGAAGAGAGATACATTGTATCTCTCTCTCTCCTTGCAAAGAGGAATATATACCGTATTTGCCGGCGTATAAGACGACTGGGCGTATAAGACGACCCCCTACTTTTCCTGCTAAAATTTAGTGTTTGAGCTATACTCGCCGTATAAGACTACCCCTCTTACAATGCACACCAGTGGCAGGAATAGTGCCCCATCATCCGTGTCAGTGGGAGGAATAGTGCCCCATCATTGGTATCAGTGGCAGGAATAGTGCCCCATCATTGGCATTAGTGGCAGGAATAGTGCCCCATCATTGGCATTAGTGGCAGGAATAGTGCCCCATCATTAGTATCAGTGGGGGGAATAGTGCCCCATCATTGGTGTCAGTAGGAGGAATGGTGTCCCAACATTGGTGTCAGTGGGAGGAATGGTGTCCCATCATTGGTGTCAGTGGGGGGTGGAATAGTGCCCCATCATTGGTGTCAGTGGGGGGGGGAATAGTGCCCCATCGTTGATGTCAGTGGGGGGGAGGAATAGTGCCCCATCGTTGGTGTCAGTGGGGGGGAGGAATAGTGCCCCATCATTGGTGTCAGTGGGGGGGAGGAATAGTGCCCCATCATTGGTGTCAGTGGGGGGGAGGAATAGTGCCCCATCGTTGGTGTCAGTGGGAGGAATAGTGCCCCATCGTTGGTGTCAGTGGGAGGAATAGTGCTCCATCATTGGTATCAGTGGGAGGAATAGTGCTCCATCATTGGTATCAGTGACACCAATGATGGGGCACTATTCCTCCCACTGACACTTGCTGACCCTGTTCTCGTATGGTGCTGCTGCAGCCAGCATATGTGGTTGCAGCAGCACCTCTACACTGACCACTTACCTGCTGGTCCTGCACTCGATTTTCGCGGGGCCGCTCGGCTCCACCCCCTCGCCGGTGATTGGCCGCCTGTGTGCCTTTCCTGAGCTACAGTTCTGGCGGCCAATCACTGGTGAGGAGGCGGAGCCGAGCAGCCGCACGAACATCCAGTGACTGAACTGAAGGCGCAGCCGCGCTTCCTGGACCGGATCGTCGTGGGACCGGAACCAGGTAAGAAACAGCCGCTGCCCACCCCTGTACTTAGTGTCCCTTCCATTGGGGGAAGGGGGGGGGGGCGGCGGCGGCAACGCGCCGCCCCCCTAAAAAGTGTCAGTATGCCGTATACCAGCGTATAAGACGACCCCCGACTTTTGAGAAGATTTTTAAGGGGTAAAAAGTCGTCTTATACGCCGGCAAATACGGTATATATATATATATATATATTCAAAACTAGAATAAAAATTAAAAAAAAAATACCTAGATCAAGGTTTGATCTAGTTCAGTGCCAGAGTTGTGTTTGGGTTAAGGTCAGGGTCAAAGGTCAGGATTTTTTTTTCTTAAATTGGTACCAGTTAGTGTAAGTGTCAGTGTGTTTTAGGTAAAAACAAAAAAAAATGTGCTCTATTGTTTTTGGGCTGTAGTACAGGTACAAACAACAAATAACATACACATATATGGTATCTCTGAGTTCGTCAAGAGCTGGAAAATTTATTTTGAGTTGTTCTTTGGTGGTGGGTTATGATAGTAACAAGAAACACACAGCTAAATTAAAAAAACAGTGATTGTTTTTACTATTTTGGACCAGTTTTCCTTTGATAATAAAAAAAACAGGAGATATCCATTACCATTTACCACCAAATGAAATCCCAATTTGTCCTGAAAAAAATAAGGTATAATTCACCTGAATGTAGAAAGTAGTTGTGATGATATGTACGGTTTTACTAATACATGTCAACGTTGTAAAATTTTACTTAGGCATTAAGATTTGTTTTACACTTAGGTGTGAAGGGGTTAATTTTAGTCCAAGCTACACAGCTTGTGTTCATCAACAAACGTCCCATATCTGCATAGGCAGTTTTTTGGTAATGGTGAACTAACCCTTTAACTAGTGCTGGTCAATTTTACTTAAATGTGCCTCACATTTGGATTTCAGATAATTCCACCGTCGATTATTAGAGTGAGAAATGTCCACATGTATGTTTATTACTTTGATACAGACAAGTGAATCAGAGCAATATAGTTCCTTTATATCGTGACAATGAAAGAAATATTTAAGACCTTTGCTCAAAATTAGATTTTTTTCATATAGATTTATCTCTGTATTTGTAAGCGTTTACAGGACCAGTGTGATCTCTGAGGGCTATTTTAAGTATAAATATTTTTTTCTATAAATTTAAATTAATAAAGTGTATTTCTTTACAAATGTATGTTTTGACAACTACCATAACTAGGGTTTAGAAATTAGATAAATTAAGATGGTATATGTTAATGAGCAATCCCATAGCTTCACAACTATTTTTTGTGTTCACCTAAAATGCATTTTCTTTTTTTTTCGTTTATGTTGTGCAATGCGTACTGTCTGTTCTTTAAACACAAACAGCATCTGTGTGGCTTCCAAGGGCAAAGCTTTTTAGATCAGCAGATATAACTTGTCAACCATTTTCAAAAGCCGTGAGGGCTCTTAATTAGAGCTATACTTCCCATAAGGGCCCTCACAGATCACTGCCTAGGGCAGCAGCTTAAAAGGTGCAGCTCCAAGTCACAAAATGTAGAAATTGTGATAACCTGTTCTGTATTTTGTTTCCCTCTGCTAGCCTGCTCATGACATTTGTGTCTAAATGCAGCAAGCAAAATGTAAGGGGAAGGGATGAGCAGATAGAGGGCTCATTACACTTCACAAAACATGAAACCATCTCTCCTGTCTCTTGTCTAGTGATCTGTACAATTTAAATGTATTTCTGTATATAAGGATGTCCACATGTTGTATCCAGCAGTGTATTCTAGTACCGTTTTTATTAATTATTACATTACACAAGAGTTGGAGCTTGTACAGTAGGGTCTTATCATTCAGGTCAACATGGTGTCTAAATCAGGGGCGGACTGACCATTTGAAAACTCGGGCACTGCCCAAGGGCCCGGGGTCAGTAGGGGGCCCCATGAGATGCCCCTGGTACCTCTTTCATAGGCTTTTTTGAGTTTGGGCAAGGACACAGGGGCCCCATGATCCCCTATTGCCCGGAGGCCCCATAAGTTGTCAGTCCGCCCCTGGTCTAAATACAACCCTGCTGCTAATACACAAATGGCTAGATCTGCTAAAATAGACAGAGTTATTTGTTGCATGGCCTTAGTCTGTGTTATGATCCACCAGGTGGTGCCTCCGGCGGCCCACTGGACAGACCTACCCAAAGCATGGAGTCTAAGTCCCGGTCTGTGCTTTCACCAGGGCCCCTGATGGTGGGGATGGACTTGAAACAGACCAGGGCCAGGTCATGACCTCTGAGCAGGCCCACCAGTGGCAGAGGGAACCTCCGGGGATGTATAGGTACCGGGAGAGCCAGATGTGAGGAGGACGGCGGGACCTAGCAGGATGGGTCACGAGCAGTGGTCCTGTGGGGGTAAGCGAGGTACAGAATCGGCAGGCAAAGAGTAGTCAGGTCACACGCAGGGTCAGCAGGATAAGTCAGTCTGCAGATAAGTCAAACAAGCCGGGGATCAGGAGAGGAGAAGGCAGAGTAGTCAGGGCAATCCGGGTCAAACACAGGAGAAGGCAGCGTAGTCAGGACAATCCGGGTCAAAACACAGGAGAAGGCAGTGTAGTCAGGGTAATCAGGGTCAAAATGCAGGTACAGGAACTCAGGATCACAGATAGACCTTGCGGCAATCTGTGACAGTGCAGGGCATCTTTAAATATTGCGCCCTGCACTGTCATTGGCCGTCCAGGACGCACCCCCGGCTCCTACTGCGCATGCGCGGCGTCCTGTAAGCTGCAGCCCGCCGGGACCTGGTGCTTGTGTCCCGGCGTGAACCGCCGCTAGTGCGCGTGCGCCGGAACAGAGGCCGCCGCGATCCCTGACATTCTGCTTTAAGATCATCAGAAGTTAATGTAAGGGAGATCAGATGGCCTAGCACAGCTCCTAATTCTTTTTTACCATTCTTTTATATGAATATGGCCTGTTAAAGTCATGTAAACGCTAAACATTTTTTTGTTACAAAATTGATATGCATTTTCTGAAATACCATTGAGTCTATGTTATGCTGCTAGTTTAAATGTAAATTTAAGGGTGCCTGAATATAGGGTATATAGGTTCTGCACAGTGATTTTAGAAAGATCTTGTGAGTTGAGATAGGTACCTGTACCTGTAGGGAGAATGTAGCCAGCTTCTCAGCCAATAACAGGAGAGCATCTGGTAAGCAGGAACACCTAAAGCGACAGCTGGGAGCTGTCATTGGTGACTGTGAAGTTCCAGTTTAAGCTGCTTCCCATATAGAAGAAAAACATATATGAAATATATAGTTTTAAAATATTCTTCCCAAATATATTGACATATATTTGAGATGCTAAAATTTTGGCCATATTCAATATATTTCAAAATATATTTCTATAATTATATATATATATATATATATATATATATATATATATATATATATACACTGTATGTTGAAATGTGTTTTTATTACAAAATATATGAAAAATATTTGTATAAATAAATTACAAATATGCTGTATGTCTTTAAAACCACAAATCTACAGTTTTGGAATGCATTTACAAATATATGTAAAAATATATGTTAAAATGACTTTTTTATATGTTAAAAAAAATCTGAAGAACATATTTAAAAAAATATATTTTTAAAAATATATATTTTTAAAATATATTCTTAACATATAAAAAAGTCATTTTAACATAGATTTTGGGCAGCACAATGGCTAAATGGTTAGTACTTTCACCTGGCAGTACTTGGGTCGTCGGTTCAAATCCCAACCACGGCACCACCTGCCTGGAGTTTGCATGTTCTCCCTGTGCCTGCATGGGTTTCCTCCGGGTACTCCAGTTTCCTCCTACACTCCAAAGACATGCTGGTAGGTTAATTGGCTCCTGTCTAAATTGGCCCTAGTATATGTATGTATGAATGTGAGTTAGGGACCTTAGATTGTACACCCCTTGAGGGTTAGGGACTGATGTGAATGTACAGTATATATGTAAAGTGCTCCGTAAATTGACGGCGCTATATAAGTACCTGAAATAAGTAAATAAATAATAATATTTGTAAATGCATTCTAAAAATGTAGATTTGTATTTTTAAAGATATACAGTATATTTGAAATGTATTTTTACAAATATTTTTCATATATTTTGTAATAAAAACCCATTTCAACATACAGTATGTGTATATATATATATATATATATATATATATATATATATATATATATATATATTTATTGAAATATATTTTGAAATATATTGAATGTGGCCAAAATTGTAGCATTTCAAATATATGTCAATATATTTGGGAAGAATATTTTTAAAATCTATTTCAAATATATTTTTCTTCCATGTGGGTTAAAACAACAGGATGTAAAATATTTTAATTGCAAGCAGCCCATCCTGGCGACTGGGTGAGTACCAGGTACTAAGGACAGGAATTACAATGGTGTGGAATGTTTGACTGCTCTGACAAACAAATTCCATGCAACAGCTACTGCTGGGCCCAAGAAATGTTATTTTAAAAGCAAATTTATTTGAATGTTTTATTTCAGAAATGAAGTTGCAAACCTTTGCATACTTATTCTTAGGGTTCTTTCACATAGTTGAATTATGCTCAGCATTGCAGGGCATCTATGAGCAGATCCCTTGCTGAATCAGAGCAAAACAGATCAAAGAGCTCTGAAGGCCACATGTTGAGCAAACCTACCCTAGACTGATCTTTGAGCCAGAGTGAGTGACTGTTGCTGTTTGCTTGGCTGCCTCTGTACTAACCTGGGAAAAGAACCTACAGCAATCAGCAGCCGCTTTGGGGGTTAGTGTTACATTGATGTAAATGGACTTATGTCTGTTTACATTAGGCTACAGCCGATCAGTCTCAGAGGTAGGCAGGCATCTAATGGAAATCTGATGTCACATCAGATGTAATTCTGAACTTAGACCTACATGGAACTGTCAGATTTTCAGGTGGACCTGATCGGAAAGTGTGTGAAAGGAGCCTTAAACGTACATTGTTTTGCAATAAAAGAACTGCAGGTAGTAATCAGGGGACAGTTTTCCAGAGGTAAAATATCTGGCTACTAAATCCACTGGAAGAGTAGGACATCCAGCCACTTTACATTTATAGTTCTTTGGAGAGATCTTTTTTAAAATCTAATTAGACAATCATATCCATATTTCCTAAAACTTGCTTTTGTAACATGGTATTGATTTTATACTACAGCTTTTTCTACAGTCTATATATTATTTCTTCTAAAATGTGCTTTTCAGACTGCATAGCTACATTATTTGCTGAATTGCTTTATGATCTACATAGTAACAATTCCTCTAGCCAAAGTTATCCGTATTTCTAAAGAAATATGAGAACAATAAAACATACAAGGAACAATAAGTAAAAGCCTTATTTGATACTTAGAAAATCTTTTGGGATTATCTTCTCACAGCACAAAGGAAATACACACAGCCAAGCCTGATGTGGTATCTAACAAGAATATTTTGTAAAATTCTACCTGCAGATCTTTAATACAAATCGGTAGGTAATTGACTTTCTTCATGTATTAATGCGGTGAAGTGTTGGTAGCATTAGTCATGTGTTGAAATGTTGACTGCTGTGGAAAATATGTCAGGCCTGGATAACTGAAAAAATATAAGCTATACGAATGTTTGATTCTTTTTCATTACTTGTAGAACCTGATTTACTACGCTTGGGATGTTGGTAAGGTTTTTTTTAGCTCTATGCTGAGCCTGTACATGAGTGTGGTGTACATGCATGCTCATTTGCATGGGCAATTACATTAGATGATGCTTATGTGGGTAATCAGTTATGGAAAATTAAAGTGTAGAATAGCTCATTTGGCAGATTTTTCAGACTCAACAAAAACATATTGCCTGCATTGATAGTCTCTCAGTAAATATGGAACGCACAGTGTTATTTGCATAAGCAGCCTATGTGCTGAAAATCGCATTACGTTTGTTTAGGACCTTTCTCTGCAAGTGCTGAATCTTGGTACCTGTTTTTCATATTCATATCTCCTTATTGCAAATCTACTCCCTCATACTCATCTTTTAGTTACTAATATGAGAAAATACACTTTTTAAATGAAAAGTGGGGTGGTGTGTGGTCAAGGCTTTACTTTTGGATATATCTCCATAGTCTGAGAAGTTAGTAAAAGAGTACCCTGCATAAATTGTTTGCGCTATTTAAATCACTGTAATAAATAAATACATTTAAAAAGGGTTTTCCAGGTAATAAAAGTAACAGAAAGCACATTGTCATGCCTACAGTTAGGCAAACTGTTTAATGTTGTAACTTAAAAAAAGACTGACAGGATACAAAATCATTAATAAATGAAATTATGTAATAACAAGCCGAGGGCACTCACCAAATTGTTTTCTGAATGGATAGTGGCGGATACTCAGAGACACAAGACTCATGCTAAGTACAGTTTTAGATGAAGGGGAGAAAATGGATTTTGGCTTTAAATAGGAGATTGAAGCTTTGTCTGCATGTATGAAGAAGGGAAAGAAGAAATTGAGATCACACTTGGGGTGGAAGCTGAGACTGAAGGAAAAGTCTCTTGTTGATCTATTGTACAGCTAAGCTAGATCTACTCCGTTGCCTGGAACAATGTATCACCATGGAATTCTGGCAATGGTCCTGGTTAGGTTTAGTAAATTTTTTATTAGGAAGGGAGTTAAAATAGTCCTTTGTTAGATCTTAACATAAGGTCTTTTCTAGAGTGGGTATGTGAGGATCACTGTTATACTTTTCAGTACAGTTTTATTGCTTTTTTTAAATGCTTTTTTTGCAGTCGGCACCTTTTTGTCCTTTTAAAGTTAGTAAAGTTTTTTTTTTACATCTTTTATTTGAGTTTGCATCTATCTCCTTGAAATTACTGAAGAACTTTATACGATAAATAGCAACATAACAATACACTGATCCCCGGGACTTTGGGTTGGTGGGAGTCGGAAACTTGTGTATTAGGTGCTTCCATACTTAGATAAGCTAAGGGTAGTATTCAGCCCATGAGACAAAAGGATAGTCCAGGGTCAAACATCAAAATTAAAGCAAGCAACATATAACATGACATGGTCATGAAGAACAAAAGGTCAGCAATGTAGGTCAATTTGAAACACAATGGTCGCATCCACAAGCTGGTAAACTCAACAGTGGCCAACTTGTGAGTGTTCTAAAATGCCCTTGAAATCGATCTTCCAGCAAACTAAATGTGCTTTTAAAATGCACATAAAAAAAGAACTCGGATTTGTAGCTGAGGTATACTCTTGAGGTATACCTAACCAGACATCAAAGTCACATTTATAAACAAATTTTTCTGAACAGCAGGCACTACTGCATGGTCACCTCCCTGCCCTGACCTTTGATTTCTCCTGCCCTCGGTCTGTGATTTCTGATCCAGTAAGAATGTTCTTTGTTGCACCACAACACAACTGATTGGTTTCTTGTGCTGCCCTTCCATCTTTCAATCTGAATATTAATTATTATTATTATACAGGATTTATATAGTGCCATATAGTCATGAATCCATGCTGTCTGTTACTTAAAATATTTTTTTTACAACAAGAACTCATCTATGTGGTCTTTTATTAAACTCTCCAGTATCTTCCCAACTATAGAAGTTAAACTAACAGGTCTATAATTACTTGGTAAAGATTTTGACCCCTTTTTAAATATTGGCACCACATTGGCCTTACACCAATCCAGTGGTACTATGCCAATCATTAAAGAGTCCCTACAAATTAGAAACAATGGCTTTGAAATGACAGAGCTCAATTCCTTAAGGACCCATGGGTGTATGCCATCCGGTCCAGGTGCTTTATTCACCTTTATATTGTCTAAATATTTCTGGATCATATCAGTTGTTAGCCAATGTGGATCATCTGGGGCTGTGTCAATACCATACCCATTATGGACAAGAGCTCCCCCATGCTCCTTTGTGTACACATAGCTGAAGAAGGTATTAAATAAATTTGCCTTCTCTTTTGTCCCCAGTCATCCACTCTAGATTATTTTGTAAAGGGCCTGCATGCTCAGACCGGACCTTTTTACTATTAATATATTTGAAGAATTTTTTGAGGATGGTCCTGCTATCTTTTGCAATCTGTTGTTCATTTTAAATTTTTTCGGCCCTTATTTCCTTTTTGCATATTCTGTTATATTCTTTGTAATGTTTAAACGATGATAGCGTTCTTTCATGTTTTTTATTTAATAAAAGCTCTTTTCTTATTATCTATAGCTTTTTTTAACTTTGGCCATAAGCCACAAAGGTTTGATTTTTAGCCTTTTAAACTTGTTGCCCATGGGAATATATTTTGCAGTGTGTTCACATACAGTCTTTTTGAAGAACTCCCTATTATGTGTTGTGTTCATCGATGCCAATATTTCCTCCTAGTCTAAGTCTTGGAGAGCAGCTCTCAGCCTTGGAAAATTAGCTCTCTTGAAATTGAGCGGTTTTATTTTTCCCATATGTGCTCGCTGTTTACAGCTAACAATAAATTAAATCATGTTATGGTCACTGTTATGTTCCAACTATAGTAATAATATCAGGATAGAAGATTGCTGCATTCACTACTCTGGTGTACTCACACTCAAAATGAAATAAATGAAAAAAAATGTGGTGCGCTATCTCATAATAAATAGAATCATAAGCTTTAGAAACACAAAGTGACAGTCAAAGAAATTTTTTTTTGCAATAATAAACTTGCAATCCCGTATATATTGTGTTATCATCCAGCAATAATCAATACTGTGCTTGACTTGTGACTCAACTCCCTGCTCACCTTGGCCACTGACCTATAGATTATAATAGGCCAAAACTCACTTTATAAGGAAAATGTGTCTCCAAATTTCTGATCCGTAATGTGTTCCTTCCACGTACTATGCTTCTTTAAACTCCAGATCTGTCCAAAATAAAACAAAAACATATCATAGTGCAACACCATGTTATATAACCAAAAATTAAATGTGTTACAGTATCCATTCACACTAGCAAATTATATGTAACTCCGAATTATAGTGAACATATATGCATTACTATATTGTGGTGTTTCTCATCACCGGGTAGGTGCACCATGCACTCACCTTCTTCCCTGACCTAACAAATAGGTCATACACGCTTAAGGATGAAACCAAATTCTGCTTATCCTCTGCCAATCCTTAGTAGCTACTTCATTCGTTCTAGCCCTTTAAGGGAACATGCTCTCGGATATTAAGGTATATATTATCAAAAATAAAAGGGAATAGATCATAGTGCAACCCCATAAAATATGAACACTTTATTCAAATAAAAAATGCACTCACAAAAGTAATGAATCAAAAGCTTATCACAGCCATCAATTAAAATGGTTCTGCACATCATTCTTGCCAGTTTGGGCATGACCGGACATGACATCACTAGGCATGTTTCATCACAGGTCACGTGATGTCTTCAGGGTAAGGTCTGAATGTTGCTGATTATAAGATTATAAAAGTCTAATATCAAGACAGATTCAGGTATTTGCACTGCATTTCCAAACACATTTCATAAACATTTAATAAACCCAAAACATTATCATTTATTGTGTTTATATCTTTCTGGAGTTCAGCTTTGATGGGACATGTCATATTTATTTTGTATTACTGGCTCACAATATCAGATAATGAATTCTAAACCTAGTTAAGGGGACCATATAAGGACAAACATATGGCCTTACCTTAAATAACCTAATGCTACAGGAATACCATTGTAAACTGGCCATAGGGCCAAGCCCACTATTGATTCTGATCATCTGTGCCATCTGTGGGTGGGATTCTTTGGCGAAAAGGCATCTATAGCTAAGTATTCTTGTTACTTTCTCTCATATTTGACAGTGGCTAAATGGTTAACACTTCTGCCTGGCAGTAATAGGGTCCTTGGTTCGAATCCCAACCACTGCCCCACCTGCCTGGAGTTTGCATGTTCTCCCTGTGCCTGCATGGGTTTCCTCCCACATTCCAAAGACATGCTGGTAGGTTAATTGGCTCCTGTCTAAATTGGCCCTAGTATGTATATGTATGAATGTGAGTTAGGGACCTTAGATTGTACGCTCCTTTCGGGTTAGGGACTGATATGAATGTACAATATATATGTAAAGCGCTGCGTAAATTGACGGCGCTATATAAGTAACTGTAATAAATAGTTAATTAAATGTTATAGATACAGTATAAGTGTTTGTGTGATTTCTTTCTGTGTGATTGCACATCTCGAATAAAACCTGCAAAAATGCAAATTATCACGTATTCATTATGAACAAAGAGAGCTGGACTAATCAGGATAAATGCCAATGCACACTGACATGTAGGGAGAACACCTCTGCATGTAGACAGGGTGCCTAAAGCTGGCAATTAGTGATAGGCTAAATGCCGCTCTGTTTGGTTTGTGGTAGAACATTCAAACCTAATGAAAGTTTGACCGCGAACTCTGAAGCGGGATAATTCACTAAGCGGTTTCTCTAATATGCGGTAAGATACCACACAGCTACTAAAATACTACATTAGTTATATTATTAAGTCAAGCAGTATTTTAGTGGTTAAAACATTCTTTAATGTTCCCCGCTGACAGATGAATGTAAAAAGAATTGCCAGCAATTAAAATTAAAAAAAAAAAAACTTTGTGGGATCCCCCCCATCCATACCAAACCCTTCAGGTCTGGTATGGATTTTGAGGGAAAATCCGCATACCAAAATTTTTTCAAAAATGGCATGATGTGTGGCAGGCGTACACCCAGAGATGGACGCGGTTCAACCATTTTGGCTTCAACCTCCATCTCCGCAAAGGGGTCAACCATCCTGACAAACATATTTCCCCCTCATTCTCTCCCCTCCCTCTCTGAGAGTGACAGCGACATTTGGCCAGTGTGTGTTAAAAGTGTCACAGGCCAGAGCCCAGCAGGGAGCCACGAAGTGCCTCTCTGTCCAAAGAATCTGTGCAATTTAGCACCTCGTAAAAAGATAATGCAGCCTTCCCAGCAGTTCAAAAGACATTGAACCAGATAACCTTTTTAAAAATCAATTTTTCCCCTATGTCTCCTATCTTGGAATATGAGAGACTTACATAAAAACCAGGCATATCGTCAGATTGGCCAAGAGGAGAAAAACATTTTGATAGGTCAATTTCCATGGTTGGAATATATAGAAAAGCAGAAAAGTAGATCTCGTGAACCATGCAGTGTAGAATTTCATAAGTCATCTAATCAATCCTCAGAAGTGTCTGCATAATAATCTACCCGTGGGTGGAGTGTCACTTATGCATATGGAAGTTATGAGCCAAAGTATGAACTATAAGAGATTTTGGCTCTAGTTTAGGCCTATGCCCAGACAATCCCTCCCTAAACAGGGTATTGGTCCTTGATTTCAGAGACACCCCCTGCTGGGGAACTACAAATTGGTTTGTCAGGCCTAAGAAAAGTTAAGTTGAAGAATTCTCCCATTTAACATCAGAACCACCTGGGGAGACCCGTGCCCTTTCGCTCTGAAACTTGATCTGCTAGCCCAGGACTTTGGCAAGTACTTTAACCCTTTAACCTCCTCTCTGTTATCTCTTTGCTGTGCTGTTGTTCTCTGTATATTTATATATATATTGGTTACATCTTTTTTTGTAAATATTTTTATTGCACCCTTTTCGACCTTTTAGTAATAAATCTTTCCTTCTGAAAGTGTTGAACTGTTTTTATAGCTCTTTATTGCATTTTACGAATTCCTGCCTCTAAAAAGAGCGCTACTGTGTTTGTTTAACCCTTTGTATAACCGGCCTGCGGTGACCGTGTTATACAGACGTTTATCTCAACCATTATAGTGTTATAGCTGATATTGCCAAGTTTCCTCTTTCTCTGTACAAAAAAGGAGGTGGTGGCAGTGAAAAGGGTTAATTGCGTAATTAACCTGACCCAGTAACAATCGCTCAGGCTGCCGGTACATAAATTGTGGTCCAATTAGTTGGAAAATCGTTGTGCAGGGTACAGCTGTGTGTGGCATTGTTACGCACGTGACATCGTGGTTTCAGATTGGCCAGTCCTTCAGTCATGCATTTGGTGAGGTCAGGGGTCTGACGCCACGTTTGTAACATTTGTGACAGCGATCGTGGGACCATCAGATATTGGTGGCAGCGATCTTGCGTCCGTCACATATTGGGGTCCTCCCCAAAATCCATACCAGACCCTTATCGCATGCAGGTCAGAAAATGGGGGGACGAGTGAGTGCCCCCTCCCTGAACTATACCAGGCCACATGCCCTCTACATGAGGGAGTGCTTTGGGACAGGGGGCTACCCCCCAAAGCACCTTGTCTCCATGTTGATGAAGAAAAGGGCTTCTTCCCCACAATCGTGGCAGGAGGTTGTGGGGGTCTGCAGGTGGAGGGCTTATCGAGATCTGGAATCTGGATCTGAATTTAACAAGGGGCCCCCAGATCCTGCCCCCCCCATATGAATGAGTATGGGGTACATGATACTGCTACTCATTTACAAAAAAAAGTGTAGTGTAAAAAATTACAGTAGATAGTCTTTGACAAGTCCTTTATTAAAAACCAAAATAAAAAAATGTCCCACAAGGTAGATCCAACGTCAATTACGATGCCTGCCGCCACAGCCGACCCGAAAAAAGAAAAAAAAAAAAAGAATGCTCTGCTCCCGACACTGGCTTCCACAGTCTGGTGGCTGCTCCGGCCTGACAGTTCTTAAATATCTAAGGGGTGGGGGCTACCCAGTGATGTCAACCGGGTGATCCCTCCCCCTTGTGACATCATTATGCATTGTGATTGGCCAAAGCATTGCACCTGACCTGTGGTCAAGTGCATTGCTTTGACCAATCACAATCCACTGTTAGGATACGGGGAGCGCCGGGCGAATAGTTCGCCGAAGGCTCTTATCGTTCATATGTTCGCTGAACACACATAGCACATCTCTACTGGCTATTCACTGTTCAAATTTCCACCATTTCCTAATGAAGCAGACATAATTTGATTAGTGGGTCACCCTATCAATCTCACGCACTCAACATCCTTTGATTGAAAAAGGAGCCACACGGAACATTGTTGGCTAACCAATGACTGAATCCAATCAGATGCAGCCACTGTTTTGGTATTTTGACAGCTTTTAGAAAACAATAGACCAGCAGGGAGATTCGTCCATCTGCACTGTATAAATCAGGTTGAATGAAAAAAAATTAAGGGTACGGTGAGCTTTGCCTGTAAAAGGCATGCTGATTAGGTATGCAGAATTCTTTAGTGTGGGATGACCCAGCAAAGGGAGCCCAGGAAGCTAAGATCACAGATGTGATCCTGACAATAAAGAGACTTGGATTGTAAAAGTTTCAACCATGAACAATATTGAATGTGTGCAATTACTGAAATATTGTAGAGAACCCATTAAATCTAAACCTGTCTAAGGGCATATGACTTAATGGACCATTGTTTTTTTTTAAAACAATGCAAAAACAAAATGCAGACAGAGGTAACATACTATACTTATGTTTGATATTTGGAGTTTTCCTTATGTTTATATAGAGTTATCATCAATGGGAATACGTGGCTAGTTAATTGTTATTATTGAAAAAGATAATTAGCTTGGAATTTTTTAAGAAGGCTCTCCAAAATAATACAAGAGAGAGTTATGACGCATTTACAATAAAGTTCTGTTTTATTTATATCACCTTTCTAAAGGTCATCGCAGATATGTAAGTGACTCCCAGTCCCAACATAATTATAAAAGAAAGTTCATTTTAGACAAACATGAAAATAGAAAAAAAAAGCGGAAAATAATTAAGTTCAATCTATATCATTAGTTGCACATAACTTTAAAATTCAGTGTCTGTGTTTTAATTTCCCAAAGTCAAATCTTAGTTAAATATTTACATTCTCTTTCTGGCAGTATGACTTTAATGAGGCAGTGGCAGAGCATAGGCTAATATATTATACAAATGACATCACAAAGGCCAGTAGGTCCTAGCAGATTCAGTTCTCCTTTTAATTCTTAATGATAGCAATTTTCTAAAAACATATTCTAGCAGTGTCAAAATCAAAGTATTTACAGAGGGCTTCACAGAAAAATTGACTTTAATAAAATTCAATTTTCCCATGCCTAGCTCCCAAACCCCTCTACCCCATCAACACCTTTAACTCTAAACATACATTATACAGTTTTCTTATTCAATTTCCTTTAGATTTACCTTCAACTATGTAGTGCAAGGGTCTGCCTGATTGGATACAAATTGAAAGTGTTGTTTAGGTTTGACCTCATATTACATGGTTCTGGTAAATCTAAAGGAAAATTGTACAAGAAATTTGCATAACATCTGGCCACCTTAAGTCAACTGTCAGGGTCCCTCAACATTGCCATTTCCTGCTCTGGGGACCACAATCCAGATGCACAGGTTATTTCTTGCTATACAGTCCCTTACCATTTCTTCATGATGATGTCACTGCTTTTCTAGATCCTGAGAAGACTGCTGGACAACCAATAGGAAGTGTCCAAATCATGCAGGCAGTAATATGGACAACTGAAAGAACCCAGCAGGAAGAAAAAAGAGAAGTGAAAAAAAGTCACATGACTATAGGTTTGGATAGAAAGAGTCTTTTGAAAGTTTTTTCTTGCATTCCAACAATCAGTTAGATGGTAGTAAAAAGGAGAGGTGGGGGGGCTGCTTTCTGTCCAGAGTTGGGTTTCAAGCCTAAGGCTCTATCAAAAGCTCATGTTCCTGTTGTGTGTGGATGCTGACAGGTGGAATCATGTGGCTTGTTATATCTACTATAGTGAGATATCTCCACCAAAATCTCAGCTCCACCAGACTGGAACAACTAATACAAATCCTAATGATGGTTTTATACCTGAGAAATTCTCTGCAATGAAACAGCTAGGAATCCCAGGTATGAGATTTTTTTCATTATAGACTTGTCAAACTACTTCTTTGAAATTCGTATCAGTTTAGGGTAAAGTTTGCCTTTTTTCCTTCCTTGAAACATCCTTAGCAGAGTACTATACTGTATACAAAATTAGGACCTGCAGAATAAAATGTGAACCCTAATGTCCCACTGGTGTTTAACTGCTTCCCGCCCAGCCTATAGCAAAATGACAGCTGAGCAGGAGTTTTTCTATCCCTGGTGGATGTCATATGTGCCTTCCCAGACGCTCACCTCCTGCGCACTCTAGTGGCCATGCTGTAGCTCAATATGTCAACTACAGTGTCCACCAGACACAGTGGATGACAGATCATTGTACACAGCCGATCCCCATACCATCTGATCACTCTGACCAATCACAGTGATCACGTAACAGTTGTACACAATGAATGGCTTTCATTCATAGCCATTCATTGTGTACTATTGTGATTATCTCTGTGATTGGTCACAGTGATCACATGGTACAGACAGGGTCAACCACAGTGCATATGTACCATGTGATAGCTGTGACCAATCACACACTGTGTACCAATACTATACACTGGCAATGACTGGATGCCATTCATGAAAAAATTGCTTTTCACAGTGATCACCACTGTGAGAAGTAAAATGTAAAAAAAAAATCCTGATCACTTCCCCAGAGTAGTACAGTTTCAGTATGGTAATACTACACTGCTCTGTTCACAGTATGTAAAAAAAAAAAAAAAAGAAGAAAACGTTTGAAAACATTTTTTACATTATTTTTTTTTACATACGTCCACCAGTCAGTATTTCTGATCACTGCCATACTAGTCATATGATGACGCTGTAGTGCTCTGGTGACAGCATGTAAAAAAAAGAGAAACATTTTATTTCATTTCATCATTTTCCAAACAATTTTGACAAAAAAAATTGCAGGTTCACAATGCCTCTTACTAAATACCTTAGACTGTCTACTTTCCAAAAAGGGGTAATTTGAGAGGTTTTTGTGCTGTCCTGGAATTTTAGGGCCTCAAAAAATTAGATAGGCCATTGGTACATCAGGACTGATCAATTTTCAAATATATACAATGCTGTGAAAAAGGATTTGTCTCTTCCTGATTTCTTTTAAATATTGTCACACTTATATGATTCAGATAACACTGTTCAACAGGTAAAAAGTTTTGGGCATAAAATTAGCAAATCTTACATAAATTTGGGGTGCTGAAAACGAAAATGACCCTAAAAAATGTTGATTGGCTCTAGTTTCCATGATATATTCACCCATCTAATGACGTAAGCCATTCAAAATTATGATTCAACTTCAGCTGCATATTGCGCAATTGATACTGGTGACCAATAGAAAATTGCATGTATACTGAGATGATGCAATATTAGCCTTTAATTGCATCACTTCACTGCATAAAAGCTGCAGTATCTGTAGCTGTTTGTAGTTCGACAGCGTCTTTACATTTCGTTTTATGCTTATATAGGCTACTCAGTAATGCCTCGAACTTGTGTGAATAAAGCAGATAATTTCTGCTATATCTGCGGTGAAATAACTTTTATCTCACAAAAAAGGAGGATAACAGGAATGATTAAGAAAGCCTACAACTTGTATTTTGGCTGCAAGATAGGAGACCAGGACAAGAGCTGGACACCACATATATGCTGCAATTCTTGTGGGACGGCACTGGAGCAATGGTTGAATGGAAAAAAGGCATCTATGCCTTTCGCTGTGCCAATGATTTGGAGAGAGCCAACAGATCATGTTAGTAATTGTTACTTTTGTATGGTGCCTCCAATTGTAAAAGAGCTAAATAAGAAGAAAAAGTTATCTGTGCACTATCCAAATATTCCATCGGCAATACGTCCAGTTCCTCATGGAGAGGGGCTACCAATTCCTAAAGCACCAGAATCCTTTGTGGTTGAGTCAAGTGAGGAAGAACCTGAAGCGTGTAGTCACGTGCAGTTGTAAGAGATAGCCCTTTCCTCGAATACAAGAGAAAAGCCAAGAGAAGCAAAACCGACACAAACTGAAGACAAAACTAGTGAGAATCCTAAGTATTAAAATGATTGAACTTAGCTTATGGCTATAATTTTTCTTGGTAATCCTATGCAATATATTATGCCATTTAGGCTTTGTTATGTAGTCAATATCACTTGCTTTATATTTGTGGAAAGACATCTATCTATATAATTATTGGGCATTATGTAGTCATTACGCCTATAGTAGAAAACTTTCCGTTTACAGAAAAACTAGAGCCAATTGACAAATTTCATTGTTATATTTGAACTCAGAATGTGAAATTCATTAAGAAATGGATCCTTTTGTTTCCAAAACTGGCAAAAAATAAAAATTTGTTGAACAGTGTAATCAAACATTTTTTAATATTACACAAAGATAACCTAAGTAAATAAAAAATGCAGTTTTTAAATGATGATGCCATTTATTAAGCAAAAAAGCTGTCCTGGCCCTATGTGACAAAAGTAGTTGCCCCCTAAACTCAATAACTAGTTGTGTCACCCTTGGTGGCAACAAATGAATCAAGCATTTGCTATAAGTAGCAATGAGTCTTTCACATCGCTATGGAGTAATTTTTTAATTGTTTTAATTCAGCTACAGGGTTTCTTAGCATGAACAGCCTGTTTAAGGTCATGCCACAATATCTCAATAGGATTTAAATCTGAACTTTGACTAGGCTATTCCAAAACCATAATTTGTTTTTTTTAGATATTCAGAGGTGGACTTGCTGGTCTGTTTCGGATCATTGTCCTGCTGCATAACCCAAGTGCACTTGAGCTTGAGGTCATGAACTGATGGCCGGACATTCTCCTTCAGAATTTTTTGGTAGAGAGCAAAATTCATGGTTCCTTCAATTATGGCACATTGTCTAGGTCCTGAAGCTGCAAAGCAGCCCCAGACCATCACACCACAACCACCATGTTTGACTGTTGGTATGATGTCCTATTTATGAGATGCTGTGTTTGTCTTTTGCCAGATGTAACAGGATGCACACCTTCCAAAACATTCAATTTTTGTCTCATCAGTCCACAGAATATTTGCCCAAAAGTCTTGGGGATAATCAAAATGCTTTTGGTAAATGTGAGATGAGCCTTTGTGTTCTTTTTGGTTAGCGGTGGTTTTTGCCCATGGATGCCATTTTTGTACAGTTTCTTTTTTATTGTTGAATCACGAACCTCAACTGAGGCAAGTGAGGCCTGCAGTTCTTTAGATGTTCTGGGTTCTTTTATGGCCTCCTGGTTGAGTCGTCATTGTGCTCTTGGAGTAATTTTGGTAGGCCCATCAGTGCTGCCCTTGAATGCACATCAGTGCTGCCCATCAGTGCCCATCAGTGCCGCCTATCAGTGCCCATCATTGCTGCATATCAGTGCAGCATCATCAGTGCCAGCTCATCAGTGCTGCCTATCAGTGTCACCTATCAGTGTTGCCTATCATTGCCCATCAGTGCTGCCTATCCATGCCACCTAATCAGTGCTGCCTATCCGTGCCACCTCATCAGTGCCCATCAGTGTTGCCTATCAATGCCCATCAGTGCTACCTATCAGTGCAGCCTTATCAACGCACATAAGTGAAAGAGAAAAATTACCTGTTTGCAAAAGTTTATAATAGAAGCAAAGAAAAAACTTTTTTTTAAATTTTTTTGCTCTTTTTTTGTTTATAGTGCAAAAAATAAAACACCCAGTGGCGATTTAACACCACCAAAAGAAAGCTCTATTTGTGTGAAAAAATGATAACAACTTATATGGGTACAATGTTGCATGACTGCGCAATTGTCATTCAAAGTGCAACAGTGCTGAAAGCTAAAAATTGGCCTAGGCACGAAGGGGGTATAAGTGCCCGGTAGGCAAGTGGTTAACCACTTGCTCTCCAGATGATTTACCCCCCTTTCCTGACCAGGCAATGTTTTGTTCTGCATTGCTTTAACTGACAATTGCAACGCTGCACCCAAATTAAATTTACGCCCTTTTTTTCCCCACAAATTAAGATTTCTTTTGGAGGTATTTGATCGCCTCTGCGGTTTTTATTTTTTTGCATTATAAACAAGAGAAAACCAACAATTTTGAAAAAAAGGAACATTTTTTTACTTTTTGCTATATAACATATCCAGTTAAAAAAAAATGAAGAATAAAATCACATTTTGTCACAAATTTAGGCCAAAATGTATTCTGCGACATGTCTTTGATAAAAAAATCCCAATACGTGTAAATTAATTGGTTTATGTGTAAGTTGTAGCATCTACAAATGGCGGTATATATGGTATATATACTGTAATTTTTTTACATATGTTATTTTGCACAACCCTGCCACCCTGTAGCAGTAGTTCTGCTATAGGGCGGTCGGGAAGCTGCCAGTATGCTTTTACTGTTTGTTCAGAATATGTAAAAACTTTAGTGTACATGATCTGGGCATGGGTTCACTTTAAATTATACAGTAGCTGAGCAATTTATAACATGTAAACCATTGGAGTAATAACTATAGAAGATTGTGTTACATAAAAATAAAAAAGTGCTACATTTAGAAGAAATATCTGCATGAATTTCGGATGCTTTTATGAGTGGTAAATTTGTAAACGTTACAGTTGTAATGCCACCTTGAAAAGTGAGAAAAGTTGAGAAAATATTTTTTGCATCACCTTCTCATAAACAGATTATAAACAACAAAAGTGTTTTACAATCTACCCCTAATTGAATACTCTGTGGTATCTATATCTCTCAGTGGTGTCTGTTTTAGGTGTTTTTGAACATACAGAAAATAAAGTCCTAGAAAATGCAGCCTGACGCTAAAATGAGTTTTATAAAGCTTCAGTAAGTTAGAACCATACAAATGCAATACAAATGCAAAATGTGCACGTGTTTATAAACTATAACCCAACACCATATGTATGAAAATCACAGATAGTTTGGGTAACTGTATTCAGGACAAAAATAAGAACTTATGATAGTGAGTATCTTTGCAATAGTATTTATTATTGAAAATATTATACACTAAAGCAGCAATAACACAATAGCCAGCATTTCTGCTAGTGACTTCAAAACTTTGTTAAGACACCATGCAATAAATCATTGCATTGTGTAACAACCCTACAAGCATGCATAGTACGTTTTAGGGCTAAATCTATCACGCACAATACATTCAGCTTTTTTCCTATTACTTGTGGAAGGTCAAGCACTATGGGAAGACTTAACAAAGAGTGGTGTCAATAAAATGCTTGATGCTGCTCCTAAATAATAAAAGGGGCACAAGCCCCTTTGTTAAAATAAGCCATCATTCGCCTCTGCATCTATAAGTATTGTGGAGAAAGTAATTTTCAAAGTTCAGGCAATGAAATCTTGTCTTTTTTTAAAACTGAGAACAGATCTTGGGAGGTTGCCAGCCTTCTAAATAGGAATGAGCTTGAGTTTGGTGTTCTGAATTTCCAACGGCATTGGGAACTGAAACATGTAACAGCAGTATTACTACTTTTTTGCATTTCTATATGTTTCGCAGGAAGTGACAATCCATATTAGCCTAGAAAAAAGCTATTGCTGTTTTTAACATTGGGTACCCACTGACTTAAATGGGGTTGGGATTCAGCACCCAAAGTTTAATTGTGTTCTGCAAACACTCCATACCAACTTAACCAATATCTTTGTTTTCAGCCTTCAGCAGGCGTTGATGTAAAAGTGATCCTAGCAGCTAATTAGCTGCTAAATTGCTTTTACAGATGTCAGGAGGGGGTCCCTCCTCCTGCCACCTTACTGCGCTTTCTCATTCCACCAAAGCTGGAGATGATTGTGACTTGGAATGTCCCTGATCATCTTTATGGTATAGGAAACTGGAAGCAATGAGTATTTTGCCACTTCCTGTTTTACCAGGATGTAAACAAGCCATTACTGGCTTTTAAAAGCATCTGATCAATATCATCATGGTCTGAGCAGATACCTTTTAGGGCAGAAGAGAAATATGAGGTCTAATAGACCCCAGATCTTTCCCATAAAGAGAACATGTCACAGCCCATGCTATCACAGGATGTTATTCACCCCTTGTGATAGCAATAAAAGTGATAAAAAGTATATATATATATATATATATATATATATATATATATATATATATATATATATATCAGGCCTCAAAATTTGCACTCACCTGCTCGCATTGGTGACTAGAAATTATGGTGGGGGCGAGTGTGCCCCCAGGGTCGTCTTCCTGAGCAGGCTTGGAACTCAGGCCGGCTCTGTCACTCACACCGGGAGCCGTTGCACTGTGTGTGTGTGTATGTACATGTGTCTGTGTATGTATCTGTGTGTGTGTGTGTGTGTATGTACATGTGTGTGTCTATGTACATGTGTCTGTGTGTATAGGTACATGTGTCTGTGTGTATGTATCTGTGTGTGTGTGTGTGTGTGTATATGTATCTGTGTGTTTGTACATGTGTGTGTATGTACATGTGTCTGTGTGTATAGGTACATGTGTCTGTGTGTATGTATCTCTGTGTGTGTATGTGTGTATGCACATGTGTCTGTGTGTATGGATCTGTGTGTGCATGTATGTATGTGTATGTACATGTATCTGTGTGTATGTACATGTGTCTGTGTTTGTGTGTAGGTACATGTGTCTGTGTGTATATGTGTGTGTGTGTGTGTGTGTGTGTATCTGTGTGTGTGTGTGTATGTGTTTGTGTGTATGTACATATGTCTGTGTGTAGTATCTGTGTGTGTATGTATGTCTGTATGTATGCGTGTGTATGTACATGTGTCTGTGTGTGTGTGTTCGCGCAAGTGTCTGTGTGTGTGTGTGTGTGTATGTGTGTATGTGTGTGTACATGTGTCTGTGTGTATGCATCTGTGTGTGTGTATGTATCTGTGTGTATGTATTTGTGTGTGTATGTATGTACATGTATCGGTGTGTGTTTATGTACATGTATCTGTGTGTAGGCATCTGTGTGTGTGTACATGTATCTGTGTGTGTATGCACATGTGTGTATGTGTCTGTATATGTACATGTGTCTGTGTGTATGTATGTATGTATGTACATGTATCTGTGTGTATGTGCATGTGTCTGTGTATTTATCTGTGTGTGTATGTACATGTGTATGTGTGTATGCACATGTGTCTGTGTGTATGTATCTGTGTGTGTATGTATGTGTTTATGTATGTATGTACATGTGTCTGTATGTATATGTGTGTGTGTACGTGTGTGTATGTGTATGTACGTGTGTATGTATGTGTGTACATGTGTCTATGTGTATGCACATGTGTCCGTGTGTATGTACATGTATGTGTGTATATACATGTATCTGTGTAGATGTCCATGTATCTGTGCGTGTATCTGTGTCTATATGTGTGTATGTACATGTACCTGTGTGTGTATATATCTCTGTGTGTGTGTATGTATGTGTGTGTATGTATCTGTGTGTGTGTGTGTTTATGTACGTGTGTGTGTATTTGTCCATGTATGTACATGTGTATGTACAGTACATATGTCTGTGCATGTACATGTGTCTCTGTGGTGTGTGTATATACATGTGTCTGTACATGTGTGTGTGTGTGTGTGTGTGTGTGTACACATGTGTCTGTGTGTACATGTGTCCCTGTACATGTGTGTGCATGTTTCTATGTGTGTGCCTGTGTGTGTATACGTGTCTGTGTGTGTCTGTATGTGTGTATGTACATGTGTCTGTGTGTACATGTGTCCCTGTACATGTGTGTGCATGTTTCTATGTGTGTGCCTGTGTGTGTATACGTGTCTGTGTGTGTGTGTGTGTGTGTCTGTATGTGTGTATGTACATGTGTCTGTGTGTAAACATACATGTATGGGTGGTTTGGTCAGGTTCAGGATTATGTGGTTATTATGGGTGGTGGAGTATGGGGCATTTGAGGTACTGCTGGATTGGATATCAGGTAGGATATGCTTGGTAGATTATGGCTTGGTGAGTGAAAGATTATAGGGGGTTATGGTTGTATGCGGTGCATGGTCTAAGTATGATGGAGTGTTTAGGAAGACATTGGAGGCCCCAATGTAATGTGGGGGGCCTCTGGGGACACTGATGTAATGTGGGGGGTACTCTGGGGACCCTAATGTAATGAGGGGGGGACTCTGGGGACCCTGATGTAATTCGGGGGGGACTCTGGGGACCCTGATGTAATGTTGGTAACATTTAACAGTGTCATTTCATGGGATAATTTACAAGGGCGTGTTTAGGAGCGGAATTAGGGGCAGGGCAGGGTAGGGGTTGGGTGGGGCAACTGGTGGCGAGTAACTCTTAAGGCCTGGCTAGTAGTTCAGGACTTGAAATTTTGAGCCCTGTATATATAGTAAATCACTACAGAATTTATTACATAGATAAATGTGAATTCATATATGTATACCATTGATAATGTAAAACAACCCTTTTTCCATTACGGATTAAAAAAACAAGATAAGTCTACATCTTAACACGGCAGCTGTTGGTTATGTTTTATTACCAGTATTATTCAGTCTATTGTGGGAATTTCATAATATAGACATCTTTGCTTTGTTTGCTGTTTTGTAAGTTGCTAAATCTATGCTCCATACATAATTTATATGTTATACTGCATGTTCCTGAAAGCAAAACCCTATATGCAATATATTTGATTATCTCTTTCATAACCTCACGTTCTACTTGCTAATCATTATGTGATATTTTCAAAAACTATTGTCCATTAATACTATGCTGTATATTACATACTTCAGATGTCCTGGACTACACAATGGCATCATATGCAGTTGTTTACTCTTGTGTGTGGATTCAAATTCAGTTGTGTATTTTGCACACTTGACACTCTGCTAATAGGTGTATAACTTACTCTTGCTCCCTGCAGTCTGTGCTATTACTTACATTATTTTGTCATTACGTATTATATCTCGATTCTGTTTGATAAGTTTCATATTCATACCATCGCCCCCCCATCTTTCCCGGCATTCCGTATGCATTGTTATATGTGACATACTCCTACTTCTTGCATTGCGCACCATCATTTGTAACTTGCATACTCACACACCATGTGCTCTATATTCTGTTTGGGAAGCTACGTGGTTCTTACTCTAGTACTCTATATACTATATCAACTGTGCCCAAACTATAATCTATTTATTGCCATGGACCAATCCCGGCAATAAGAAAGTCCTGCATGCAGAGTTTTATCAATGCAAACCAGAGGAAAGGAGTTGCAGTCTGAAGTGTGCCAGCAGGTGCTGAGCGCTAGAATGTAAAGTGTTTCAGCGCCAGACAGTGCAGCAGGTGAAGTGATTTTCTTCCTGATTGTGCCTATATAGTCCCTGAACATGATTCATAGGAGCAGGGGTGGACTGACCATTTGGAAACTCGGGCACTGCTCGAGGGCCTGGAGTCAGTAGGGGGCCCCATGAGATGCATCTGGTACCTTTCATTGGCTTTTTTGAGTTTGGGCAAGGACACAGGGGCCCCATGATCCCCTATTGCCCGAGGGACCCATGAGTTGTCAGTCCGCCCCTGCATAGGAGCTATGCAGGATATGGAACATGCAATGTAAGTGACTACTAAACACCAATGATGGGGCATCATTTGCCACTAACCACTTACACAGGGGCACCATTCTTCCAACTGACCAATGACACACAGGCACCACTCCCCCCCACTAACCACTGACACAGGACCTCCAACTCCCCCCAGACCAATTACACAGTAGCTCCATTCCTCTCACTGACCACTGTAACAGGAGTTCCATTCCTCCCCTACCACTGACACAGGGGAACTATTCCCTACACTGACCACTGACACAGGAGCTTTATTCCTCCCATTGAACACTGACACAGCAGCACTATCTCTTCTACTGTCACATGTACACTGTTGATCTCACTAACCTCTTACACAGGGGCACCACTAATCCCACAGAACACTAACACAGGATCCCCATTCCTTTCACTGATACATAGAAACACTCTTCCTCCCGTTTACACAGAGGCACCATGCCTCTCACTAAGCACTAACACAGAAGCTCCATTGCTCCTACTGATCACTAACACAGGTGCACCATTCCTCCCTCTGACAAAGGAGCATAATTTCACCAACTGACCACTGAAAGAGGTGAATCATTCTTCCCATAAATCACTGACATAGGAGCTCCCTTCCTACTACTGACCACTGGCATAGGGGTACCATTCCCCCTACTGACCACTGACATAGGGGTACCATTCCTCCTACTGACCACTGACATAGGGGTACCATTCCTCCTACTGACCACTGACATAGGGGTACCATTCCTCCTACTGACCACTGACATAGGGGTACCATTCCTCCTACTGACCACTGGCATAGGGGTACCATTCTTCCTACTGACCACTTACATAGGGTACCATTCCTCCTACTGACCACTGACATAGGGGTACCATTCCTCCTACTGACCACTGACATAGGGGTACCATTCTTCTTACTGACACCTGACATAGGGGTACCATTCCTCCTACTGACCACTGACATAGGGGTACCATTCTTCCTACTGACACCTGACATAGGGGTACCATTCCTCCCACCAAACGCTAGCACAGAAGCCCCATTCCTCCCACTGACCACTGACACAGGGGAACCATTCTTCTCACTGACCAGAGGCACCATTCCTCTCACTAACCACTGACACAGAAGCTCCATTGCCCCCTTTGATCACTAACACAGGTGCACCATTCCTTGCACTGACAAAAGAGCATCATTTCTCCAACTGACCACTGAAAGAGGTGAATCATTCTTTCCATAAACCACTGACATAGGAGCTCCATTCCTGCTACTGACCACTAACATAGGGGTACCATTCCTCCTACTGACCACTTACATAGGGTACCATTCCTCCTACTGACCACTGACATAGGGGTACCATTCCTCCTACTGACCACTGACATAGGGGTACCATTCTTCCTACTGACACCTGACATAGGGGTACCATTCCTCCTACTGACCACTGACATAGGGGTACCATTCTTCCTACTGACACCTGACATAAGGGTACCATTCCTCCCACCAAACGCTAGCACAGATGCCCCATTCCTCCCACTGACCACTGACACAGGGGAACCATTCTTCTCACTGACCAGAGGCACCATTCCTCTCACTAACCACTGACACAGAAGCTCCATTGCCCCCTTTGATCACTAACACAGGTGCACCCTTCCTTGCACTGACAAAGGAGCATCATTTCTCCAACTGACCACTGATAGAGGGGAGTCATTCTTCCTACAAACAACAGTGTATACTGATAGCGGCCTTTGGATGTAGCAACAATCTGTACTATGGCTGTATACAAACTAGCAAATTAGTACAGGAGAAGAGCTGGCATCATGGTAAATTACAGTATTGCTTGAAGTTTTACTGTGAATCTGTGTAAACAGCACCAAAAGTTAAAACATTGCAGCCTAAACCAGCCTTAATCATGACCAAAAATAACCAGTTACCTGTGGCCAGTTTGTGTGTGGCCAAAACTCTGTTAAAACATTGACCCTGGACACAAACTGGTTATGTCCAGGGTCAGTATTCACAAGTAACTTCTCAGATGAACAGTTACATGCGAACAGCAGTGGCACCCGCCATTGATTTGTACAAAGTAAAATTCTGACAGCTGATGCTGGCAGCTGCAGCTGATCACACACAGTGTGTGCAACATTTACAACCAAAAATCTCCTGACTCTTGCTGACGGCCTCCCTGGCTGTACACCAACTCCCATGAGTGTAGCCTAATAAAGTACATTACACTTCAGTTTTTTTTGCTCTCTTTTTCCAATTTTAAAGATTTGTCTTAACTAACTTTCCTGTAGAACCCATTAAAAAAATCTTTCTAAAGTGACAGAAATCCTCTCCTAGACAGTGGTTACCAGGACAAGTGCCCCTATTGGAAGATTTGCTCTTTGTTACTGTTCTGGTAACTCAAAATTTTAAATTTTCCCTCATTTTCAATCACAGAGACATTAGTCACTAAGGAAAATAGATAGAGTGAATCTCCCCAAGGACAGAAAAACAATAAAACCTTAGGTGAAGAGGAGAATGACTGTGCCACACTGATGGTCTTCAAAACCTGCAAAATGCATCTTTTAACTCTTATTCAGGATAAATGTGCTGGTTCTCTCTAATTACAGGCTACAGCACCTGCTGGTTTAATACCCATATTCAGCGGATGCCCTGGTCTGGAATTACGGAGACACCGACAAACGTATATCTGTAAAAAGTCCAGAGTCCACCTTTTTTATTTAGCTTTAAAGCCATGATGAATAGGCACTGTTCTTAGCCCTAAAACACATTGGTTTGTTTGGTTTTTCATTTCATCCTAATTATGAACTTTTGGAGTTCTTTTTGGACTCCAAGACCATTGATGAGGTACCACCATTCTCTTACCTTAGGACTCCACCAGGGAGTTTTTTGAGACCACCATCTATCCAAGGCCATTGTGCTCATTTGGCATTGGACCATAAAACAGCGTATATAGCATCTATCTATCTATCTATCTATCTATCTATCTATATATTATTATTATTATACAGGATTTATATAGCACCAACAGTTTGCTCAGCGCTTTACATTATAGTGGTAAACAATACAGTAACAATACAGTTCAATACAAGAGGGATTTGAGGGCCCTGCTCCTTGGAGCTTACAATCTAGGAGGGAGGGGTGAATAGTACAATAGGTAATAACTGTGGGGGATGGAGTGGTTGGAAGAGCAAAGGATTCCAGTATTAGCAGAGGGCGGGATAGGCTTCCCTGAAGAGATAGGTTTTCAGTGATCACCTAAAAGTAAGTAGAGTGGGTGATAGTCTGATAGATTGGGGTAGGGAGTTCCAGAGGATGGGTGATGACCTGTAGAAGTCTTGGAAATGAGCATGGGAAGAGGAGATAAGGGAGCTAGAGGGTAGGAGGTCTTGCGAGGAGCGGAGTATACGGTTTGGCTGATATTTAGAGATAAGATCGGTTATGTAAATTGGGGCAGTGTTGTGCATGGCTTTATATGTCATTGTTAGTGTTTTGAATTTTATCCGTTGGTCAACTGGGAGCCAGTGGAGGGACTGGCAGAGAGGGGTGGCAGATACAGAATGTTTAGCGAAGTGGATGAGTCTGGCAGCAGCGTAGGTAGGCCAATGAGGAGGGAGTTACAATAGTTGAGGCGTGATATGACAAGGGAGTGAATAAGTTGCTTAGTGGTTTCCGGGGTCAGGAATGGTCGTATCTTGGAGATGTTGCGGAGGTGAAGTCTACATGATTTTGTCAGCGATTGGATCTGGGGCTGGAAGGACAGATGGGAGTCTAGGATTACACCTAGTACCCTGGCATGAGGGGATGGACTGATGATTGTGTTATCGATATTTATGGTGAAGTCAGTGGAGGTGGCAAGGGCAGGGGGGGAATACTAGGAGCTCAATTTTAGACAGGTTGAGTTTGAGGAAGTGGATTGACATCCAAGCTGATATGTCACTTAGTAGGCTTGCAATGCGAATGGAGACTGAAGGGGTGAGGGGTAGACAGATTTGCGTGTCATCAGCATAGAGATGGTAATTGAAGCCGTGGGAGTTTATCAAGTGACCAAGGGAGGAGGTGTAGATGGAGAAGAGAAGGGGTTCAAGGACCAAACCTTGAGGGAGCCCTACAGAGAGAGGGAGTGAAGAGGAGGTGGCAGCGTTATAGGTAACACTGAAGGAACGCTGTGATAGATAGGAGGAGAACCAGGAGAGAGTGGAGTCTGTGAGGCCAAGAGAGTGTAGTTTTTTGAGGAGGAGGGGATGGTCAACCGTGTCAAAAGCCGCGGAGAGGTCGAGTAGTAGAAGTATTGAATAGTGGCCGTTGGTTTTAGCAGTTAGTAGATCATTAGAGAGTTTTAGTAGGGCAGTTTCAGTGTAGTGTAGAGGTAAAAAGCCAGACTGTAAAAGGTTGAGAAGGTTGTTGTCGGTGAGGTGGAAGCTCAGACGATTGTAGACTAAGCGTTCTAGGAGTTTAGAGGTAAATGGCAGCAGGGAGATGGGTCTTAGGTTGTTCAGGTTGGTGGGGTCTAGGGAGGGTTTTTTAAGTATGGGAGTGATGTGCACGTGCTTTAGAGGGGAGGGGAAGGCACCTGTAGAGACGGAAAGATTGAAGATGTGAGTGAGGGAGCATAGGATGGAAGAGGAGGGCGACCGAAGGAGTTGTGAGGGGACAGAGTCCAGGGGGCAGGTGGTGAGGCGGGCTTTTGAGAAGACCTTAAGGACCTCTTTGGTGGTAGTGAGGTCAAAGGAGGAAAGTGTTGAGGGAGGTATGGTATGAGGAATGCTAAGTGGGGTGGGTGTCTGTGTAGTGGCGAAGTCCCTACGAATTGCATCAATCTTGTTTTTGAAGTGGTTTTCAATCTCGGGGGCGGTGAGTGAGGCGCTGGGTGGCGGTGGAGGTGGAGAAAGTAGAGAGTTAAAAGAAGAGAAGAGCCGACGAGGACTGGAAGAGAAGGTATTAATGAGAGTGACAAAGTAGGCTTGTTTAGCAGCATGAAGGAAGGAAGTGTATGTTAAGAAGGCAGATTTATAACAGGTGAATGCTTGGTGGGATTTGGTTTTACGCCATAATCGCTCCAGCGCGCGACTGTGTCGTTTGAGTTTTCGGGTGTGGTCAGTCTGCCAAGGTTGTAGGGGTCGGGGCCTGATGCTTCATGTTGTCAGGGGAGCAAGCGAGTCTAAAGCAGATGAAAGCGAGTTGTTGTAGACAGCAGTGGCCAGGTCAGGGCAGGACTGGGGATTGATGCTGTCATAGAGTTGGTCAGTTGCAGAGTGGAAGGGAGCCGGGTTTAGGTTTCGGAGATTTCTGCTGGTAATCGTTTGCTGTTTGGTGGAATAGGTGTTAGAGGGCGAGGAGACTGTGAAGGTGATGAGATTGTGATTGGAGAGGGGAAAGGGGGTGTTTGTGAGGTTATAGGGAGTACAGTGGTGAGAGAAGACAAGGTCTAAGATATTCTCGTCGGAGCGAGTGGAGGACTGTATACACTGTGCTAGTACAAAAGAACAGGTTATGTGGAAGAGTTGGGATGTAGCCGGGTTATTGACGTTAATAGGGATGTTGAAGTCTCTGAAAATGATAGTGGGTAGCTCAGAGGAAAGAAAGTAGGGTAGCCAGGCGGCGAAGTCATCAAGAAAATGGGACACAGGTCCAGGAGGCCAATAGATCACTGCAATCCTCAGAGAGATCGGAGATAACAGCCAGATGCAGTGGGTCTCAAAAGAAGATAAGGATAGAGAGGGAGGGTTAGTGAGGACTTGAAAGCTGCTCAGTGGTGACAGAAGTAGACCAACCCTGCCTCCTTTCCGACCACTGGGTCTGGGTGAGTGGGTCAAGATGAGGCCTCCATAGGAGAGTGCTGCGGGGGGGAGACAGAATCTGCTGCTTGGAGCGAAGTTTCGGTGAGTGCTAGAAGGTTAAGTTAGCGGGAGATGAAGAGGTCGTGGATAGAGGTGAGCTTTTCTTAGATCTATCTATCTATCTATCTATCTATCCTAAAATTAAAAAATAAATTTTGACTTTACATACACTTTAACTGGGATAGAGAAAATATCTGCTGGTTGACTGTGCTATCAGGGTTGTGTAAACCTCAGGAACGAATGGACTTAAATATAAATCACTTCAAAGATAAAATATCTCCAATACATGTATTACATCTGTGTATTTAGCTATTGGCCTGGAGTTCAGCTTCAGCACACATACAAATTCCATTGGTTTAAGTTTTGATACCCAGTTATATGTCTTGCACATAGGGCCCTCCTACCGCTCTTGTATTGAACTGTATTGTCTCCTGTTATATTGTAAAGCGCTGAGCAAACTGTTGGCGCTATATAAATCCTGTATAATAATAATAATAATACTTTTCCTCAGCCTGTAGTTGAACAGACAACTTGTAGTATTGTTAAATTAAAAAAAAAAATTCTGCCTATAATGAACCTAATGTGATATTTCATACCAGTTGAAAAGCTGTATTAGTGGCAGAGTGCCAGACAGCTAATGTGTATCCTTGTGGATAGGCTCAATTTAACTATGAAATGTCAATATAAATGACATCCCTGTGGGTAATAAAGTGAATCTAATATGAGGTATTAAAATGTAGGCGTGAAAAATTCCAATAAGTGACTGAACTTTCTCTGTACACTGTAGAAAAAATATGTTCAGGCTGTCTCATTTCATACATTTCTGAAGATGATGCTTTTCTTTTTTAACTCAGGTGAGAGAAAGCTAAAATCCCCATCAGACCTGAATTTCTTACAAGAAACATTACTTGCTTGTGAAACCAGTCCTGCATAATCTTAAGACTTTATGACTGGAAGGATGTAGAACCTAATAAACGTAGAACACAATGGTCACTCTAGACCCCTGGGGTCTTCTTTAACTTGAGGAGGGACAGTTTGTGCTCTACAACTTTAAAGTGCATTCCTTTTCATTTTATTGACAACATTTGACATACAAAAGTACTTTCAGCATGTAATAACCGATTGTTAAAAAAAACATTAATTTATATACTATTAATGTACAATGGGCTATGCTGGGAAGACATCTAGGAGGTCAGGATGTATATTCGATGAGCAACTGTGCAATTCTAAAAAAAATTAAGACTGCATGGATAGACAATTTTCTTTAGGTTTTGATTGGCTGCTGCTAACTATATAAAATGAATTCCTGTCTGATTTTTCACCAGAGTCTTAGGGCTAATATTCTTTGCCAGGATCACACTCAACTCCCTTCCTTTTTCTTTTTATACTTTATTTTCTTCTCTGTTAAACTTGTTAAGCCACTATAGCTTTTATGCTAAGCTTTTAGGACTACTTTAGTACTACAGTACCATTACATGATAGTTGTAAATCATCTCTAACCATAATCAAGTCAAACTTGAACAACTATTCAAGTTAGTGTACTTTTGAAATGGAAGATCTTTAGATTACTCTTTGGGTGAGCAATCCACTTTTACTTAATTTGAAACCAAATGTATTGCTGAATTTTCAAGTAAACATACTTCCTCTTTAAAAAAGGAGCTACCACCTATGTAAACCTGGTTTTAATGTATTGATTGATACACAATAAGGGACATAATAAAACATGTCTAAAACTTGTGCTATTGTCCATAGCAACCATTCAGCTTCTATGTTTTATTTTTTCCCACACAGCTTAGAAAATGAAAACTTAACAGTTAATTGACTGTACTCCAGTTGGGACAAATTAGTTAAATGCTCATAGTAGGAACCATACTTTACAAAGGTGCCTAAGTGAGGCAATGTGGCTTCATATATTTTCAAATGCATACAAGAACCCTTTTTTTTGCTAGAAACAGTTTATATATAGAATTTTCTCTGTTGACTTGCTGGAGTTAAAGATGGGCAATATTTATACTTTTAAGTGAAATCCACCATGTTTTTGAAGCTAGAAAATGAAAGCAAAAAAATGACTTTTTGCTATGGACAACATTTAAAGCTTTTCCTTCAACAAAGTTAGAGCAACCTTATGGAAAAAGACTGAAGTGGGAGCAGTGATAGAAAACAGAGGCCTAGAGGTATTTGCATGTAAGTTGATGTATTTTAGACAGCACACTGAGAGCCTCGAACTTAGAAATGCAAATTAAATTTTGCATGTTCAGTTTTTAACACACTGTGGTGAACACTAGATGGTATTGCAGCAGGTTATAGGATATAATGGGGTTGATTTACTAAAACTGGAGAGTGCCAAATCTGGTGCAGCTGTGCATGGTAGCCAATCAGCTATTAACTTAACCACTTGCCCTCCTGGGGATTTACCCCCCTCCTGACCAGGCCATTTTTTGCATTACAGTGCTGCATTACTTTAACTGATGATTGCAACACTGCACTCAAATTAAATTTATGTCCTTTTTTACTACAAATTGAGATTTCTTTTGGTGGTATTTGATCGCCTGTGCGTTTTTAAAATTTGCACTATAAAAAAATTTGGAGAAAAGAAAAATATTTTTTACTTTTTGCTATTAAACATGTCCAGTAAAAAATTGTAAAATATTAAATTTTGGCATGAATTTAAGTCAAAATGTATTCTGCTACATGTCTTTGCTAAAAAAAAAAAAAAAATCCCAATACATGTAAATTAATTGGTCTCCGTGAAAGTTATAGTGTTTACAAATGGCGGTATAGATACTGGAATTTTTTACTAGTAATGGCGGCAATCAGCAACTTAAAGCGGGGCTGTGGGACTGCGGTGGACATTCTGACACTGGGGGGAACTGACTTGGTGTCACTGACATCCCCAGTGACACCAATACAGTGATCATTGCTAAAAAAAAAGCACTGACACTGTACTAATGGCACTGGGCAGGAAAGGGTTAACATGAGCAGTATATGTGCTATAGGGCGGCGGGAAAGCAGTTAACCTTGTTCAGTTAAGCCTTGACAAAAAAACCTGGAAGCTCATTGGTTTCTATGCAGAGTTGCACTGGATTTTTCACTCTTGAATTTTAGTAAATCAACCACAATGTCATAGTGTTATTTGCTGAATAAGGGTGTATTTGTTAGATGTGGTGTACACTATTTGATTCAGCATGAATGTCCTCTATGCCCTGGTTGTCTTCATGTTCCATGCACAAAAACATTACAATAGAACACTATGCAATTTGCATTATTAAGAAGACATTAATTAAATTTTTTTTTATAATATATACTTTGTTACCCTAAAGGTGTATTTACAATGCTAGTGTCCTGCTTGACTGGGGCTAGGTGATGCCATCAGCATAGAGGATGTAAAATCTATGATTCACGGAACTCTTTTCTCTCACTTCCTTTTTTTCAAATGTGAACATTTTGCAAATTATCTAAGAGTAACATGAATCTCATTTTCTCAAAAATAGTTTCTTTTTTCCAGCATTTTAAATGATTCTGCCAATCTGTTTTTTTCCTTAGTTATTCTACTCAGCAAAGCAACAACAGATGTTTGCAATCAAAGTCTCTTTACATGTCTAAAAATAGAATTAGGAGGAAAAGTGCTTTTTATGTTGCAAATATTTCAATATGTTATCTGTACAGTTTGTGTACTGATTCACAAATAGCAATGGATAAGCACATGCTGCAGTACTTCTTTATGACACCTTCTCATATCACAGTGTCAAAGATTTGGATGCAATATAGGTATTTCAAATTGTCTATTAAAAGAAATCCATTCAAATGCATATTCATTTAGTAAGAAATATGAATTTGCTTTACCAAAAATAGGTCTGTCACTTATAGTTTAGTAGCTCTAAATGAGATGTATACTCTGAATTAGTCATAGAATTCACTCTCCATCCCTTCCCTTCACTTCTGCAGTACAGAGAATTTGATTATAAGCTTCAATAGGAGAGAGAAAGTCTGAAGGCAAACAGCTTACATTGTGTTTTCTTTAGATTTATTAATATGTATATATATATATATATGATAAAACTGTTTGACCTTAAAATTTTAAATACTACTACAACCATTTTAGCTTACACATAATACTTTGCTGGGGGTCCATCTGCTGATTACAAATGGAAAATGCATGTTACTTGATATGATAAAAAGAAATATTGGGCCTAACAGGTAAACTGTGTATACAGTTTGATAGTTGTTTCTTATATTTTTTTCATCATGGAACCTATTACTATGGGTAATATGGGCATACATATTCTGTAAGACTTCCGCCTGGGCAGCAGAGCTCTCCTAGTGTAAGCACTGCCTGTCTCCTGCAATTATAGCACCCCCTTGGCCCCCAGAGACTGGAGAGGTAGCATGCACCCCAGTGCTGAGTCCATTGATGAAAGTAGGGGATGTAAGACAATTGGGCACCAGTAACTTTAAAGGGTAACTCCACTTTCATGGGAAAAAATTAGCAAACAAAAAAAGTATATAGCGTATACATTTGCAACTCAAGTCATATTGTAATAGAATTTTATTAAAAATTACCTTTCCTTTTCAATCTGCAGTGCTGTAATTTTCTGTAAAATGCAATGCAATATGGCTACCTGGAGTCATTCTGTACACAGATGGTGTACAGGACACCCCCTGAAAATGTAATTTCTCCTAATACCACAATACAGAGAAGAAAATATGAAGTAAATGCAGAATGAACCAATTTACACCCTCCAAACCCATGCAGATGGAGGTATCACGTACGGTCTGTGAAGGTTTTTATTTATCCAGGTCATTATATAGTTAGTAGCAGTAAGTCACATTCAAAAAGACTTGTTCTGCATTGTTGAAGTCTTTTCATCACTCATCCAGCTAATTACTTAGTTTCCATCAGTATAATTATCCAGCTTCAGACTTAATTACTTCTCTGTGCTCTGTCTACCTTCATGCTGCACTCAATCTACTCACCTGGAAATTTAAAGTGCTTGGATACTCCCTTCACATCTTTGTTATCATCCAGCTGTAATGATCTCTCTCCCTTCCTTCCTTTGCACAGCACTCCTATTTGCCATCCAGATCTATGCCCCCAATCTCTATTTGTGATACTACACCTCCATGGTCTACTCAAGTGTTTGCACCTTTTACATGTATTTACTTAACTCCTGCTTTAGTTAACCAGCTCATGACCTGCTCCCATTTACTACTTAACTAGTCTGTATTGATCACTTTACTCTCTTACTTCAAATGTTCCACTCAAAAATGTATTCACATTTTTACTGTGCTCTGTTCATGAACAGCTACACATAATAAACTGATTCATAAACTAAAAGTTTTTTTATTGTCGTATTTCTTCCACAGTGAGAATGACTGGAAGTATCAAGCGTGTGCCCTGCATTTCATGGGAAATAAAAACATTACATCTGCCTGCATTCATTTTGGAGAACATTTATGAGCAGCCACTGGCATAATCATTTCTTTTATATGAACTCACCTGAAGGACAAAACTTTCAGTGAACCACCACTACTGGAATACAAAACAAGTCAGTAATAATTGCTCCACTTATACATGGCTTTTCACGTTTTATTGTGCCTTGGTGGAATGCAGAGAAGAAATGCATATTCAAAGCACGTTGAAGGGCAAAATGGTTGCTTGATAAATATGACAAGTAAGAAACAGATAAAATGTGTTAAGTGTCAAAAAAGAAAAGCATAAATGAGTTGTTATCAAAACTGTTCAGAATATTTGCATTTAAATAAAAAAAAAAAAAAACATCTAAACACAATGTAAACACATCCGAACATTTAAAAAAAATATTGGAATTGTATTAGGAGGCCATGTAACTTATTCTGGAGTAATGGAAATGTTAATGTAAGCCTGCAGGTGTCAGCTTGTATGTATCTGAATTCTGCACAAGTAGTGAAAGGAGGAATTAATACTCATCCAGGTGTAGACAGCGCATGATACATGGTATATAATTGATGTCTCACCTGCCAAGGTCATCCTTGCCATCTTGTCAAGGTAATTGCTATGATGATGACTAATACTAGTAAACTACCTAGGAAAAAATAATCCTATCACACCATTTCACACTTGTTAATGTGACTGAACTAAATAAACAAGAAAGGATAATGGCAAACCTAGAAATAAAGCATTGGAATTCTCATTTCTCTTCTTAATCGATAGAACTTATCCTGATGAAACAAGTGAATTTGAGTCTTAAAAATGCAAATGAGCCAGAGTAGATGAAAAGTTAATTAAACTCACTCAAACTCAATTTGACTTTTATAATTTATATGCTGTTTTATTTGTTTTATAGCCATGCAGCTGAAGGCCTTAATTTATCCTTAATTGCAGGTCTGCATTCTTTAGGTGAAATTGTTTTGACCTATGCTTAAATTGTATGTAATCAAAATTCAATGGCTTGTTAGATGTGGGTTGCTGGTTTGAGCTTGAATATGATAGCTTTTTTTTTAAACTAGAATTGGCTTATCACTGAATTCATGTCTGTACTTACATTATGTTGCTTGTCTGCTGAATATTTCCAGTCTCTTGATTTATGTTGTGTTCATGTTTAAATAGTTTTATTTGGTTGATTTGATTTTATTGGTAGAATTTATTCAGACTAGTTGGCAAAATAAATAAATATATCAGTATACTACTAGGTGATAACACAAAATAATAAACCAAAATGTAACAAATGAGAAACCAACGCCAAAAAACACTTTCTCCCCTGAAAGTCCAAAACAGTCAAACTTTTATTCAGCGTCTCTGTGTATAAAAATAACCAGTGTTACTAATATTTTCTTAGTGAATATTCTTCTTTCACAAGTGCCAAAGAATCCTCTTCCTCCTCTTAGTGCCCTCAAAAATATATATAAATCGCATATAGTGCATTATCTACAATGCATGATATTCAACATAGCAAAACGCATTTACAAAAATTGTGCCAATATGTGCAAAGATCAAAAAAAGCTTCCACACAATCCTTTGTGGTTAGGTTCCTAAATCCGTCCACTTTCTCATAGGAAATATACCTCCAAAAGAATCGCATATATAGTTGTATCACAAAAATACTTTCACTCTGCTCGTGCTCCCCTCGTAACAAACTCCCAGTGCTAGTGTGCACATTGAACGCTACCTCTTATCTTTTGCACCTTACCAGATGACAAGATCCGTATGCTTTAGAAAAGGGGGGCTGTTCTCACTCTATAGATCATCCAGTTCTCAAATGTCATCATAACATGTAGCAAAGTACAACCAACATAGTGTAGTAAGCAATAATAGGGTTAAAGCTCCTTTAATGATCAAATTGTGCTTACAGGAAAGACAAGGTGTCTCAGCATGTATAAGTAAAAAACCTTTTCCAAATGGCCGCTCTGCAAGCTCCGGTTTACGTCCGAGCTCAGGTCTGACACGTTTCGTCACTTCCGACTTCATCTGAGCCTCAGATGAAGTTGGAAGTGACGAAACGCATCAGCCGTGACATCGGGCGTAAATCGGAACTTGCGGAGCGGCCATTTTGGAAAAAGTTAAAAGGTTGGTAACGAGTGGTAGCAAAGATACTATCGGCAGCAGGAGTGACAAGATATTAGCTGTAAAGAGCACAATAATCTAGCAAACAGGAAGTGCAAAAACAAAGGCTGTCTAAGGAATCAGGCAGGAAGCTGTCCAGCATCTCAAGTGGCTCAACAAAAAGAGATACTGTCAGACACAGCCAAGGTTGTAGGTTAAGATTCAGGTCCTGACAAAGATGCTTTGAGGACTGGTCTAGCAGTGGGGAAGAGTGGAGGATAGGTGTGATATCTCTGCTTTTCTGTGTTGCATAGACCTAGACAAGCAATCAACCATTTCTGTACAAGCAGAGCCCCACTGCATAGGGTAATTTTATAGGTTCCTGGAGTTGGGCTTTAAGCCTTCAAAGCATTGGCTCCTTGAAGCTTGGATTTTATACTTATTGTGGTAATCCAGAGGTAGGCTAAACATAACCCTAATGGTGGCAATTTTGTTCTGACCTGATGCTGGAAGGCAACATGTTTTTATATCAGACATTTATGGATTCTTACTGCCTGGTTATCAAAGAATCATTTGGCTCGTTGGATGTCATCTTGGAGTGTCAGTATAATAAGAGTTAACGATAGGGCGTGTGTAACAAAAGACTGCATACCAAAATCCTTGTCTTGGGAGTTCACACAGAGCGCCTAGCGGTGGGGCATGGAGATAAGAGAGCCTCACCCCAGATTCCCTGATGGTACGAAGATTAAAAGGACAGATTACATGGCTTCTAGCCAGAAGAAAGAAACCGGCTGTGGACTGGAATGTAGACCTGGGTCGTAGCATTTTTGTCAATAAAGCAGTGCCCCCCTGGCGGAGACAACGACATACTTCCGGGAGGATAACTGGGGAAATACTATACTTCCTAATGAGTAGGGAGGACAGCCCGTATGAGTTATGGACTGTCACTCATTGGACAGAGGACTACACCAGGCAGGTCAAGGGTGTGTGTGTGGGTCGTGTTTGAGAGTGATATTGAAGACAATTCTGGCCATGCTTGCTCCCTTTGTTCCCTCTTTCTACCTGGGATCCAGCTAAAGGATACTCAGCTTTGAGGACAAACTTACATAACGTATCATCTTTGCTTTTATTTCTATATACTCTGTAATATTGGTTTAGATTTAGTGTTTTACTTCCTTTGAAAATAAATAAGACCTTGCTTCTTTGATCATTGTGTTTGTTGTTATAGCTAATATTGCAGTATATCATGTCCATCAATATTGTCAGAGCTTAGATATATATGTACACCAATTTAGGGACCGAAAAGAGTACATAATTCTAATATAAATATAGGGGGAGTCCAGAAAAACCCACCCCCATTATTTATTTTACCTGAAAATCACCAAATTATTAATGATTTGGATTTAACACTTCACAATATATAATACACTATACACTACAGATGCAAAGTTAAAAAAAAATAGTGTGCAATCATTCTAACACTTGACAACTGTGACTCTTGACCACCATGTGCTGGCAGCATATACAATTCTAATGTAAATGTGACAACTATGCATTTCTATCACAGTACATGTCACTGCCCGAACAATCTGTAACCACTCTAAGTAGTGACAGATAATGTGATCAGCATGATTAATGAATCACGATGATTAATAGGAAAGTTCATGCCCAGCAACAAACTTTGCTGCTGCCTTTTACATTTTAGCAGTTTCTTTTTGTTCACAACAACCTCAGCTGTGAGCAGAGATGGAACACTCTGTGGCAGACATTGTAAAGTGTGAAAAAACCCCAAAAATTTTATATTTTTTCTTGTTGTAAATCATCTGTAAATTACAGCTTTTCAACCTACAGCACAATACTGGAAAATAACTGAAAACGTGAAATGTAACACACACTTGTTTATCAACCATACAACGCTGATACAGAACGTGTCTACCAAAACCTATACTTATTTGGTATACCTGAACTAAAGATAAATCAGAGCAATGCTTCACATTTTTGCCCATTTATCTGTTTAATTTATAAAAATAAATTCAGGTTACTTAACAAACAACTTACCAAATGAAGGCCCTACATGTGTTTACACATGTGCTTTTAAAACGTTGTTGTCATTGAGTAAGTTACTGCATACCAAAACTTCCGAACTTGGGCTGATCATGATGGTTTTGTTTATCTTGGGACTTGAAAGAGTTAAAGGGTAACTCCAGTTTTGTAGGAAAAATATAAAAAAAATTATATTGCATATAAAATTGCGACACAAGTTATATTACAATTTACAAAAATTACCTATCCTTTTAAATCTGCGGGACTGTAATCTTCTGTAAAATGTAATGCAATATGGCAACCTGGAGGCATTCTACACACAGATGGTGCACAGAACATCCCCCAAAAATGGAATTTCTTGCTTGTGTGATTGGCTTACTGATTTTCCCAGAAGTCTGAACTAAAATACAACTGCAACAAAATGTCATTTTTGGTGAGATACTCCCAAAGAGAAACCATGTTTTAAGGGATCAAAATACGAAAACGTATCGCGCTCCACTAATAGGAAATTAAATTAAATATAATATACTCCTAAAATATATAAACCATATATAATTCAAAAAAAAAAAAAAAAAAAAAAAAAAATATATATATATATATATATATATATATATATATATATATATCAAAAAGTATAATTTTTATATCATATGTAAGTAATCCTACTGCAAATCCATGCTTATTTCCACTACACAATCCGTGAAAATATTAAATTATAAAAATTATATATATAATATTTATATAAAAAAATATATTAAAAAGTCCACACAATGATTCGTTCTCCACATTTGCTCCTTCACCAGTGTGCGCTCTCCTGATTTCTATGACCAAACCGTTAAGTGAGGTCAAAAACAGCTTGTGTTCCTTTAAATGGACTCCATAGATATATGGAGATATATATCCCTCTCCCATGTCTTAAGGGATGCAGACCCTGCAAATTTCCATATTAAAGCCTTACAAGTGCAACAGCTGATTGATAATTGTAAAATCACTCCCATACCGGGTCTATCTGAACATGGACACAACATGCAACCTTCCTATCTCCACGGTCTGCTTACAAACAACCACCTGTCCTGCTACATGTGATCCGCCTAGATGACACCATTGCCACAAACTCTGTAAGTCCCATCTGTGAATTCTCCTTTCTGATAGCAATTCCCCCCCACACTCTGCTTGACCTACACAGGTACCCTCATTGATATTGAATGTGCCTGATTCTCATGATTACTTCTTTGACATTTCCCAATATTAAACTATTCCTCACAGACACTATTTAGTAGCTGATAAAGAATATTTCCTAAGTGGTGCACACTACCAGCTGATACTAGGTAATATTCCTTTGAAACAGTTACCACAGAATTATTTTAACACAATTTTATGCCAATTCTAATGTTTCACAATTTGGCGACTTCCTTACTACTGCATTTATATTACTTATTTATATATTACATTATGCCATTTCTGATATGCCTGAAATTTCGGACATCCCATCACCGCTACATCTATTATATTATTTATAGATTAGTTTATGCCATCTCTGATATGTTTAATATTTTGGAGACCTCCTTCCTGCTACATTTATTATATTTTTTTTATATTATTTCATGCCATCTCTGATATTTAGAGACCTTCTTCCTGCTACATTTATAATATTTTTGGAGACCTCCTTACTGCTACATTTATTATATTGTTTTCATATATTATTCAATGCCATATTTGATAGGTTTGATATTTTGGAGACCTCCTTACTACTACATTTATTATATTGTTAATATATTATTTTATGCCATCCCTGATATGTTTGATACTTTAGAGCCTTTCTTACTGATACATTATATATATATATATATATATATATATATATATATATATAATGCTATCTCTGATACATTTGATATATTAGAAATTTCTTTATTGCTGCATTTATTTTTTTATTTGCACACTTCTCCCCTTGCATATTTGATTGCTTTTGTAACAAGTAAATTAATAAACTTCACAATAATGCTATTGTTAGGCTGCAGCTAGAGGAGCTCTAATGATTTGTAGTGTGACTTCAGGCGACTAATACCAACAAGCTCACATTAAACTCGGAACGCAAGTGAGCAACCCATGTTTGTGCTCTTCTCTTTGATACAGGTTAGTCACACCAAGTTTGTTCAGTTTTGTGTTTGCTCTGACATTCACTTTCTCTATTTAGTATCCTAATTCTTCAATACAAATTGATGTGCTTTTCCATGTGGCCTATGATACATCTATAAAGAAAATAATTATCTGTATAATGTGATCCACTTTTGTTTCACACATTACATGCAGAATGCAAGTGAGCAACACGTGTTTGTACTCTTCTGTTTAATACAAATACTGCAGGCTGCATTTTTGACATACTGCCCACTAAGATCACCGATAATCCTGTAACACTTTATGTTTTAATTTTTTTGACTGTGCTTTTGAATCATGTTAGATATCTATTGTACCCCATGACAAATTTTTTACCCACAGACACAAATTTTATCATCATGAACTGTGGAAGTGGCAATTAAAAGCCAAGAAATGCTTTTTAATCAGTGAATCAACGTAATTGGATGTTTTACTAAAGCAGACGACTTGTGCTTATCCTTTGAATAAGCACATCAGGTGCTTTTTTCAATTGAACTTCCGCTGGGCTTTTGTTTGCACTGACTCTCCTTGCAATGTACATCACCCAGAGGGGAATATTTTTTTGTCAACAAAAGTAGAGTTACCCTGTAAGTATTACAGATTTATAGTTTGGTTTAAGGGTAAAATTCAAGTAAAGGAGTTAGGTTTACATGTTAGATGAGGGCACAAGCTAGGTTTAAAGCCCATCTCTAGCTTTAATGGATATCCCACCCTGCGCTTGGACTTACCCCCAAACATGGTGGCAATACAGAAAGCTGCATGACTTAATAATCTACATACGTTGAAACCATCAATGTACAGAAAAATATAGTTTGACAGGAAGAGTGACCAAAACTAATGAAAGAAAGAGGATAACATTACTTTGGGTCATATGATCTCTACAGTAGAGTTAGTGAACCAGGGACAATACTGTATGTATACAGGTAAGTAAACTGGAAAAAGATAGTAGAGAAAATTACAAGATAACATTAAGAACCAGGATGAGAAAAGCATCCAAAAGAGAGGACATTGGAAGATAATGAATGTAGAAAGAGGGGGGAAAGCATTTGGAGGAAAATGGGAGAGGTGGGGGGATATCTTGGGAATAATCTGCGGTCAAGTCCTATTGATCAAGACAACTGATTTGTTGAAATACATTTATTTATGGAATCAGTAAGGATTCTCACACCTCATTTCTTAACCTCCTTAGTGGTCTGATGATGTCAGTATTTATGTGCTCAAAGCGGTACATTGTTTTCTATGGAAATATGTTGTTTTTTTATTGTAGGCCTGTAATTCTTAGGAATAACTCTGAAATCTGTCCGAACAAGAGCCTAGTAAACATCCCGAGTGTGATAACATTTTAAACACGAAATCCTAATTTATAATATAATAAATAATCATAAAAAATAATAATATAATAATAATAAATTTAATTCAATAATGTAATCAAACCAAAAATGCTGAAATTTGAAATAGAGCGCCAAGTTCGCACATCACTGATCTTATGCAAAACCGTTTTCAGTGTCTGATGACGAATTTCCCCACAAATCATTATCACTTAATTCTGCAAGTGGTTCTGATTTACTATCGCTGTTTTCTAGCCAGTCTAAAACAGCTTTTGACCTAAAGGGACGCTTTTTGGACGCCATGGACGTTTCTCAGTTTCCAGGCAGAAAGAACAGTAAAAATGCAGACAGGGCACAGGACAAAGCACTAGGGACAAAATGTATGTGAAATGGTTTGATAGATTAATGGAATACTATCAGATTTTAGTGTATTATATGTTTGTAAAATTTTGCCATTTTTGAATTTCCCACCGGTTTCATCCCCTGTACGTCCCGTATGTACCGACGGTCACAGGGAACAGAACCTGGAAGACGGATGCCAGCATCAGCCGGAGGACAAGTCCAGGGACGCTGCAGGGGGGACATCACGGGAGCGCAGAACAAGGTAAGTAATAGTGGGATACCAGAGCAATGCTGCAGGGTATTCCCAAGTGTAGCTCGGGGTTACCACTTTTGGTGCTGAAACTTTACCTCGAGCTACACTCGGAATACCGCCAGGGGGTTAATGAAGTAAAAATATTTATACCTTTTTTCCAAGGGCCTGCTGGCTGGTCAGAAGACATAATGGGGTTTATTTACTAAAGCTGGAGAGTGCAAAATCACACTCACTTCTGTACAGAACCCAATCAGCTTCTAACCTCAGCTTGTTTAATTAAGCTTTGCCAATGAAACCTGGAAGCTGATTGGTTTCTGTGCAGAAGTGAGTCTGATTTTGCACTCGCCAGCCTTAGTAAATAAACTCCAATGAGTTCTCTCTCCTCACCCGCAGCAACACTGGGCATGCCTTACTCCTGTAATGAATGGTGTTGTTGTAATGATATCTGAGTGCCATCCAGTGCAGTAGTACTGTGACCCCAGGCTGGGGTGATAACACCCCCCCCCCAGTGGGGTGCGTCCATTTCAGCTTGAGATGTGGGTTGAAAAACACTACCCTGAAACAGAGCACCCTTTGGTCATAGAGTGGTCTTTCTGCAAGGGTCACTCTTAAGTTGTTGAATGTGGGTAGTAACATTTTTACAAAAAGTTTTCTTTCAAGGAGTTCTCATTTAAAGGTAACTGAGCTTTGGGGTCATTACGTGACATTTCTTTTTGGGTATTATAAGGTAAAATGTGCTATAAAAATGTTCTGTATGTGCCAAGAAAAAAAATATTTTTATAAACTTTTTACTGGTTGCTGACTTGTTTTTTATTTACTTGCCCTGAGAAGATCATATTCTAAATTACACAGGTTTATTGTTTTAGCTACCTTTTAGCTACTATAGTAATGAGAATGGACTTTCTCTTGCAATGCAGCCACAAATACACAGGGCTTTAAACCTAGCTTGTGCCCTCGTCTAACATATCTGCTGCGGGATAGTGTCTTTGGATTTATCTGATTTTTATATTTTTCAACACTACATTATTTATGAATGCAAAAATGCAAAACAGATCAAATTAAGTATTTTAGAAAGTTTAAACAAGCTGTCTCAATGGTTCAGAGGTAAAAATGTCAGGGCTGAAAGTCATAGCACATTCATATTTAATTTGATATAGTTAATAAATCATAAAAGGTAAACCTGAATCATTACATATTTACATTTAGCATTTACAGTTACTGCACTAAGCCACTCATCTGTCTATTTTTTTAAGAAAAATATGAGGCTAATTATCTATTTGCTATGAGCAAGTACATGTCCTGCCTGTTTCCTTGAATTCATTCAGCATTTGATCTTCACATCTATAGGCAAATTGACTGCAATTGTCATTAAACACATGATAGCCATTCAGCTACAATAAAAGCTTGCCATTATTTATTAAGGTAATGTTGGAAGGCAACATTTTTCTATATCAGACATTTATGGATTCTTACTGCCTGGTTATCAAAGAACCATTTGGCCTGTTGAATGTCATCTTGGAGGGCCAATAACGCAAGTATTTACAACAGGGCGTGTGTAACAAAAGGCTGCATACCAAAATACTTGTCCTTGGAGTTCACACATACCCCCTAGCGGTGGGGCATGGAGATAAGAGAGCCTCAGTTCAGATTCCCTGGTGACACAAAGATTAAAAAGACAAATTACATGGCTTCTAGGCAGAAGAAAGAAGCCAGAGGTAGACTGGAATATTGAATTAGGTCAGAGCATTGTTGGTAATATAGCATTGCCCCCTGGTGGAGACGACATACGATGGCTGGGGTAATACTATACTTCCTAATGAATAGGGAGGACAGCCCTTTATGAGTTATGGACAATTGCTCATTGGATGGAGGACTACATCAGGCGGATCAAGGGTGTGTGTGTGGGTGGTGCTTGAGAGGGCTTTTAAACACAGTTTTGGCCATGCTTCTGCCTCTTTTTGTACACCTTTTCTACCTGGGATCCAGCTAAACGATACTCAGATTTGAGGATGAGCTTACCTAACGTATCATCTTTGCTTTTATTCCTATACACTCTGTAATATTGGTTTAGATTTCTCTGTTAGTGTTTTACTTCCTTTGTAAATAAATAAGACCTTGCTTCTTTGAGCATTGTGTTTGTTATTATAGCTAACGTTGCAGTATATTACATCCAACAATATTGTCAAAGCTTATATATTTACAAATTAATTATAGGAACTGACAAATAGTACATCATTCTGATAAATAGGGGGGATTCCAGAAAACCACCCCCTTAATTATCATTTCAGGTAATATGCAGATTAAGGTACATTATACTATAATACATGTCTAAAAACATGTCTAGCCTCTGTATTTTAAGATATATATTCTGTACTAAATAAATGTGTGGAATAAATAATAGTGCTGTGGGCAGTTCTGGGCGGGGGTACATTTAAACTCCTGATACTGCAGCTGTATCTGTAATCTGTATCACTTGCCCAACAGGTTCAGTATAGTCCCGGCAGCTGAGGCAGAGTGGCAGCATGTGGGTGTGCATTCATATATGTTCCCCTGACATCAATGATACATAACTTATTTTATCACCCTGACACCAACAATGGGACCTTTTTTCCCACTGAAACCAATGGTGGGGCTTATTTTCTCCCACTGACACCTAAGACGGGGCTAAATTTAACTGAGAGTACTGATGGGGGGGCTGATCGGCAGATCTTTTTCCATCATGCCCCTTTGACAGAAGCAGGCCAACTGGCTGCTGCACACGGGCTGAATTTCTGCCAGTTTCTATTGAACTAATGCTAAAAAATATGGACAGCACCGCTGGAAACACCAAAAAAAGTATAAATAAAATGTTTAAAAATAATGGTAATATTATGATGAAAACTTTCTTCAAAGATATAGACAGGAACAGCTATATGCCCATCTCGAGCTGTCATCATCCGAGGTGACTATATAGCACTCCTAGAAGCCAATTCACCAGAATTAGAAGGAATTGTGATGAAGAAGGAGATTTTTTTATATCAGACTGATTTGTTAATTAATAGATTTACAGAGAAGGGATATAATAGATCTTTTTTGAAAAGAGAGAGAGATTATTCAAATAAAAGATAGAGAAGAATTATTGATAAATACAAATAAAAAGGTCAGAAGGTATGAAGAGGTGAATTTTATAACCGATTATAATGCACAATATAAGGAAATAGAAAAGATTCTTAAGAAATACTGGCCCATTTTGCTGAGAGATGAGATTTTGAAGAATATTATCACAAATAATCCAAAATTTATATATAGGAAAAAATAAATTGTTAAAAACCAAAATTATACATAACGTTATTGATCCAACTAAATCTGTTAGGTTATTCCCGGAAATAGGAGGGTTCTATTATTGTAATAGGTGTAAAGCATGTAGAACTGCAAAAAAAGAAAAGAGAAAAAGAAATAATTTTAGGTCTGTGGCCACATATAAAGATTATAATATCAAGTCTTTGATCTCTCCTCACATGTAGTATACGTGCTGGAGTGTCCAAGTCACTTCCAGTACATGGGAAGGACTGTTAGACAACTAAAAACAAGAATAGGGGAACATATTAAGAATATACAAAATGGCTTTGATAAGCATAGTGTTTCTAGACACTTTAAATTGAAACATAATAGTGATCCCAGTTTATTAACTTTTTATGGAACTGAAAAAATTAATTACTATTGGAGAGGGACAGATATGTTGAATGAGGTGTCAAAAAGAGAGACCCATTGGATATAAAAGGTTGGAGACATTGCAACCAAAAGGGTTAAATATTGACATTGATTTGAATTGTTTTCTGACAAATTTCTGAGTTTTGGGGAGAGTTACCCTTTAAGATGTACTGGCCCTTTAAGAGTGCTATATAGAAGGTTTTAAACTATCAGGATGTATTTGCAGTGTTTAACTATTTTTTAGGTGCAGAGTTACTACCTAATAGGGATTGCCCGCTTTTTTGGATTGCAACATAGAAGAGTATCATTAGTATGGATTATATATTTATATTTTGAATCGTCTACGATGTTGATCGAGTTACCTTTTTATTATGTATTGGCCCTTTAAGAGTATAATGGGAAGGATCGAACAAAATTATTTTCCAATACATAATTTTTGATAATTTGGAACATTGTGGGTAGAGTTGCCCTTTAATATGTACTGGCCCTTTAAAAGTACGTTTTAGCAGATCGTTCAGTATTAATTATATATTTTTAGTTTAGCTTGCTAGGATAGAGATGTACCAATGTACATAGAATTTTTTGCAGTTATAGATTCATATATGACGTTTTAGAGAGTTAGGCTGTATTGTGTGATTAATTGTGCAGAGTATAATTTGCCAGCCAATGGTGACTCACGTCCTTCCGCTCCTGGAAGACATTGAATAATGAAACACGTAGGGCGAGGCCTTGGAGGTGACGTTACCACATATGGGTGAGCTGCCAATGTCTAATTGGGACCAGAGCAAACCAATGGTTATCATTGTTGGGTGCAATATATGCTAGTGTTGGCTGTGACACTGTTCAATGTGAGTGGATTTGAAGCTTTTAACATGCCTGGATGGTTTTATGCTATGTAGATTCCTCTTTCTTTCTTTCTGATCCCATTTTGAGTGCATGAAGAGTCAATTGTCAATTCAAGGAGTTGCAAGAGCTAGCGTGTGCCTGTGCAGATCATTGCTCCCAGAGCTAAAGCACTTGTAGCTGGTTTATAACTTTACCAGCATGGAGCTCTGGTGAGTGTATTTAATTTGTTTGATGGTGGATTTGACGTGAGTGTTGGACTATACAACACAGAAGCTTATTATAAGAATTGTTGAAGAATATTTATGATTTCACTACCATTTTTATGGACATTTTCTTGACATTTATTGATTTGTGTATTCAGATACTTTTTCAGTCACGTTCACTTGCATAGTACTATTTAGTGCACTATTGTATTTATTCAGTTAATATTTTTTCCTTTAATTGCACTAATATAAATGTAATTGTCTTACACACTAAGAGGTATATTATGATTGAGGAGCGCTGTCTTAATTGATTAATTGTTTCAGTTTCTATTGAACGGCTGATGACGCCCAACATTCAGCCGGTGTGTACTAGACTTTAGCCTGATCATTAGGACACACAGAGGACCCAGACTGCAGTTAATTCCAGGAGGTTTAATATTTCCATGTGCTATCCAAAACTAAAAAAAGTTGGGGAAAAAAAATGGGGATATTACCTATTTGTTCCCTATGTAATAAAGAGCATATCTGCTACTTTACGCAAATAGCGAGTTATTATAATCAGTATTTGAAATCAGAAGCATCACTTGCTTTAATTAAGATAAATATGGTCAGCCTTAGTCTTATACTTCTAAAGCACACCTGAAGTAAAATAATGATGTGAACGGAGATGAATTTACGTTTAGGCATTGTAGGTCTGAGTTTAAAGATAGCAAAATCAAAATGGCGGCTTCTTATATATTCTTATATAGTAAGTGACCACACATTTTCTTCTAAGGTGAGTAGAAATACAATCACATTATCTAGGCTTATTCTAAAGCTGCTCCATCTTATGAACCAAGCTAGAACCAGCTACACAAGGAACAGTTCTCAGTAAAATTGTTGCCTGCAACTTGGTCAAATGGAACACATAACATTATGTCATAGCCTCCTCTATATTTCATGCTTTTTGTTGCACATTTCAATGGAAAATATATATTTCTGAATTTCCAAGCACAGCTACCACTGGATAAAGCAATGATATATATATATAGGAGTTCACATAGTACAGAAACTTCATCCATTTTCTAGATGGGTCACACATTTCTGTATGTTTTTTATTAGAACCATGATGAGAAAGTTTATCTTTATTTATGATTTGGTTGAAATTAAAAACAGATTTTTGAAGCGTGGCCGGATGCCACAAGGAAGAATGAATGTTTATCATTTTATTACATTTCACAGCTATATGGTGTACATAAATAAAGCACACTGGCCTTTGGAACACATAAGGGCAATAGGAATAAATTTACTACTTTTCCTGTTCTGTGTTAAGAAAGAAGCTATTTTCAGAATATTAACTGAACAACTGTCAGTGCTAAAATGAATAGCCCATTACTGTAATATGATCATTATTATATAAAAAAGAAAATAAATCTGTTTGCAGCTAAAACATATACTTTACTATGCTTACAGTAAAGCAAATTCACAGGACTTAATGTGCACTTTAATGCATGTAACCGGCAGTCCAACAGCACAGAGGACAAGAGGACATTGACTGTATAAGAAAATGTTACCATCATTGTAGAAAGGGGTTCTTTATGGTAATGTAAGCCGTGTACCGGGTTGGGCTCCCCAGGATACAGTGAAGTCATGAACGAGGAAAGCAACCCCAACACCAGCTTTTGCCACAACAGAATTTTACTTAGATGTGGCAAATAAACACAACCACAAATGCTGGAAACATACAATAAATTTACATACACCCAGCCCAAAGGCTGAGACCCTTGTGCTGCACAGCACGGCGCCTTCTGATGAATGAAGGTAGAAAGTAAAGTAATTTACCTACTGGCGGGCACAACTAAGCTGGCACACCTTACCTGTTATTACCCTAAAAGAGCAGGAATCAGTGTATGGGTGTATGGTAAGGGCTAGCCTGCGGTGCAGCTCAACAGCTTACAATCTTACACAAATCTACAGTATTCCCTCTTCCATAACTGGTCCTGTAGCACATGCCTGAGTATTCCTTCCGAGCAAAACGCCAGTCTGGCTTGAGTTTGTAGGATTTTATCAGCTCTCCAATGTGAAATGTCACTTTAAGTTGTGGAGTCCTTCCAATAATCAGTAACAACACTTGTGGCCTGACACAAACAGAGACCCTAACTAACTAACTATAGGCCTGGACTCAGTCTATAGGCGCCAACACTGAAATGAGGTGCGTGCATGATCTTACTGCGCCATGTCTGCTTTACATCCGCTGGTGACTCTGAACAGAACAAATGTCTCTCCAACAAGCATGCGGTCTTGCTGTATATTTTGCTTAGTTCCTCTGCTCTCATCAGCCTTCCTGGCAGCAATCTCATCAGCTTCCTGGCAGCAATCTCATCAGCATTCCTGGCAGCAATCTCTGGTTACTGAGGGTCGCTTTCACACCTGGATGTCATCAGATTCTCAGCTCACATGGCCCCTTATTCACCATGCTCCAAAACATGGCTTCTCTCTCTCCTTCCTGTTCTCTCCAACTCTGTGTGCAAAACCCCACCTCTTCATGAATATACAAATACCTATGCAGTCTGAGGCTATGTTAGAAAAACAGTGACATCTTGTGGCTAAACCGCAGAATGTCAGTCAAAACATTAATTTACTTCCACACTAACAGTGTTCAAACAATGAGAGCTGTTTTCCCATCTCACAGTAAGAGTGGTTATGTTGTCAAATGTCCTAAAGCATGAAATGGTAAGGTCAATAAAGGAATTTAAAAAACATCTGGATGATAATTTATAACTAACAAAATCCACAGCGACAAATTGCCCAAAGATTTCATTGGAACATTCTGATCCAGGAAAACTGATTTGACTATCCTTGTGATGTCAGGAAGGATCAGCCAAACCTTTCTTCATGCAATATTGAGCAGAAATCACCAGTTTGTCTTCCACTGAAACCAAACCGGCAGGAGCTATGACAGGATAAACATGATAGACATGAGTCTGTTTTTCCGTAAAGCTACATATGCATATTCATAACAAATTCACATATGCCACGTCTCAGTGTCTGGTAGATGGTCCATGAGGACCTTCTGACATAGTTCTCAGGGCATATTGTACCTTTTATCCCAAAGATAAAAATATACAACAACAAAGTCTCAAATATGAAAGTTATGCCATTTCTAATGTGATCTTGGAGCTCCTCAGCTTCACCACTAGTGCATTGCTTATCCAAAACAATTTGTAAAGTTGAAGTTCTTTTTCTGCCAACTAGTTCTTAGTTAGTAGGACTGATGTTATCATAAATTGACAGTGTTGTGCTACATAGTAGATGCCTAAATGGACATGCCTTTTGGAAATTTTCCTTAACTTCCTCTACTGTAGATTTAACAGGAAGTGAGAGGATATCTTTACAGTGTGGGGAAAACCCCTTCTTAAATAGTTGTCACCAGAACAAGTGTCTTCATTTAGATTTTTCCTCTCTATTCCAGTACTGGTAGCCAATTCAAATTCAGGATTTACCCTTACATTTCTTGGTGACTCTGGTGATGAGGAGAAATAGAGAGTGAATCTCCCTAATGGGGAAATATACAGAAACTAAACCTCATTACTCTGTCTATAGAGTGATGGTTACTTTTTTTATTAACTACAAAAGACAATAAAGAAATGCAGGGTGTGGACAAAATAACACTTTATTCCAAAACACTGTGTTAGTCTAAGATTAATGCCACCAGATGACTTCATGCAAAACGATTCAGGTATTTCAGGAAAATACCACATAATGGCCACTAGATAAAACTGACAATCATAAGAAATAAACATATTAGACAAATTACAGGAATTATTTATGACAGATGTGTGAATCTTTGAGCTTTTTCTAGTATTCGGATACTAGAAAGGCTAGATATACAATCCTTCTCCCATCAGTTTTTCCATCAGTGTTTTTTTTTATCTTGCATTTTTTGGATTGCTTTTAATAAAATGATTATTCTGTGTATTTATTTAATTTTACATGACTGATTTTTTAAGTTGTGGGCAGGATTATAAAGAAGAGCAGTTACTGTTATCTACATTTATTGTTCACCTTTATACTCAGTATTGCTGTGCAGAAGAGTGAGTCTATTGACTTTGTTCTCACCTCAAGGGTGACCTTTGTTTTGTGTTCATAACCCTTTTCATTTCTCTTTAAGCCCACATTGAGCAATTTGCAAGACCAGTTCATGTATCATAATAGGCCACATCCATTTCAACATTGGGCTTGGGAGTTACCTTGCAAAGGGGAAGCTAAACCTTCACCAACTCTGCTCTAAAGTTGATGAAGGGGCCTCTTTCCCACATCTGGTTCCCCAAAAAGGATGTGGGTGTATTAGGGGAACTTATAGTAGAATCTGGAAGCACCTTTTATAATAAAGGCAGTTGTTTATCTCCAAAAGAGAAATCATGGAGAGCCTCTTTGATTGGCTTTAGAGGCAGTTTCAGCAAAATATTAATATGCCCATGCTTAAGGAAAAATGCAAAAGAAAAGCAGCATGCATAATATTCTGACATATAATATCCATAAACATTGTTAGTAAAAGTGCAGCGCTTAACCCCTGTAAACAATGAAATGTAGTGACTACATGAGTTCAACCAAAACATGTATGAATCCAGGCAATTGCAAAAAACTAAGCTTTGATAGAACAGCAGAGAAAACTCAAATGTAAAGAGCCCTGATTTAGGTTCATACGCACTGACGTCACCACGCATGTTCACAGATGCTCGTAGTCTTGGACACTTTCATTTGAATAGCACTATACAGATGCAACATTTGTGATCATTTTTAATCTTTCTTTTTAAATAAACAGTTAGACTATGTGGAGTGTTCCAGTTTCTTCTCCTTACATAAACCGCTTTTGAGATTGATCTTTGTGGATACCAGTGGAGGCCTGTGTTTCTCCTGTGGACCCCTTGTGATGATACACCTTCCATGCTTTTTGTGACCAAAAATTTGGAGGTCATTGCCGTCTGGTAAGCATTCACTTTTTAGCACAGAGGTGGAGCAGATGTCACCTGGAGGAAGGAGCATACTGGGGGAATGTTTTTGGATTGCACCTGCATATGAATTGAGACACTGCATGTGAGATTTCTCATTATTGTTGTATCACACCTGAGCTTTTTGCAACTGGGTGGATTCAAACATATTTTTGTTGTGTGCATGTTGTTACTCTATTTATGTATTCATTGATAGTTTATTTTTATAGTTGGTTAGCGCTGCACTTGAACTATCAGTTTCAACAAGTTACATCTCAGCATTACCTATTTTTTCCAATTCTCTTTCCTAGCCACAGCTGGTTATGGACACCAACCACATTGGCATGTAGTTATGAATTCTTTCAAAAGTGATTATTTACAAAATTTACTGAGGTCAGTGAAGGATTCCTTTAAAAAAAATATATTTTTATAAATGAAGACTCATTTATTAAAACTTCCCTTTTTAGGTATTTTTGAGGCAAACTTGGACTTACTTTAGTATAGAATAAGGAAGGGTGTACATCTTTTAGCAAGTTACATGGCAGCATTACCTATTTTTTTATATTTTTGTTTCCTAGCCACAGCTGGTTACGGACACCAACCACATTGGCATGTAATTATGAATTCTTTCAAAAGTGAATATTTACAAAACTTACTAAAGTCAGTGAAGAATTCCTTTCAAATCAAAAATTATTTTAACCACTTGTCTACCGGGCACCCCCTTCCTGCCCAGGCCAATTCAGCTTTCAGTGCTGTCGCACTTTGAATAACAATTGCACGGTCATGCACCACTGTACTCATATGAAATTTTTATAATTTTTTTGAGACAGATAGAGCTTTATTTTGGTGGTAATGAATCACCTCTGGGTTTTTTATTTTTTGATAAACAAACCAAAAACAACTGAAAATTTAGAACTTTTCTTAGTTTCTGTATAAAAGTTTGTAAATGAGTAATTTTTCTCCTTCACTGATGTGCGCTAATGAGGCTGCAGTGATGGGCACTGATAGGCTGCACTGATAGGCAGCACTGATGGGCACTGATGAGGAGGCACTGGTAGGTGGCACTGATGGGCATTGACAGGCATCACTGGTGGGCATTGACAGACATCACTGATGGGCACTGAAAGACAGTACTCATATATGGCACTGATAGGCATCACTGATAGGCGGCACTGACTGGCACTGTTAGGCGGCACTGACTAGCACTGTTAGACGGCACTGGCTGGAACTGTTAGGCAGCACTGATGGGCACTGATAGGTGGCACTGACTGGCACTGATAGGTGGCACTGAAAGACAGCTCAGATGGGCACTGATATGTGGCACTGATGAGCACTAACAGGTGGCATTGATGAGCACTGACAGGTGGCATTGATAGACACTGACAGGTGGCACTGATGGGGCTACACTGATCAGTGCCCTGATGATCAGTGTAGATGTCCCCTCTGAGGAATGCCGATTACCGGCTCTCCTCTCCTCACGAGCTGTCAACATGACAGCTCGTGAGGAGAGGAATGCTGATACACGGCATTTCCTTATTTACATGCGATTAGCTGTGATTGGATACAGCTGATCATATGACAGAGCCGATGTCATCGGCTCTATCCGCTGATTGGGACGTGCATGCGCGGTTAGGGTGGGAGGATGTCATATGACATCCTCCCAGAACAAGAGGACCACCGCCTGTCCGTTATTTCCTTAGATGGTGGGTGGGAGGCAGTTGCAAAGTGAAGACTCATTTAATAAAACTTTCCTTTTTAGGTATTTTTGAGGCAAACTTGGACTTACTTTGGCATAGAATAAGGAAGGGTGTACTTCTTTTAGACTCTGTTACTTCTTACTGTTACTTTTTTTTACTCTGTTCTAAACTAGAGAGTACATTACATGTTAGAATTTATTTTTTCCATTATTTTTTATCTATCCACAGCTGGTCCTTTTGATCTCTTTTGAATCTTCATGAGGCTTCCTTAAAGCCAACTCATTCTCTGAGTGTAAAGGTTCCAGTGTCCTCCTCAAGAGAAGAAGAAGAATGAAAAGATAAAGAAAAACTTAACACTGTGGCAATCTCACAAATGAATATTTGTCTTGGTTAGATTGTATATGTATATTTCTAAAACAAGTTTTGCATAGAATAGGGAAGAGTTAGATGGCAGGTAATGAGGAGGTGGAGGAGTGTGAGATTATAAAACCATTTGTAGACTCTGGCAAAGATGCTTGAATGGGTCCACTCCATTGTCACACCATAATTCTTTTTGTCTCTTAAAAAGTAAATATACTGTACATTTCACTCAAGCTCATTTTAAACAAGTGGTGACATCAATAAAATCATATTTAAAAAGTAAAATATTTCACACTTTCCATATGGTATTCTTAATACAATTAATAATAAACCAGCAAACAATTTGCTACCATGGAGTGAGGTAGTTTAAAAAAACCATGAAAGATATATTCATACATAAAATATTTATGATCACAGATCCACTTAAGTAGCAGGCCTGCTCTTCTCTAAACCTCCTGTGCAAAATGAGAATTCCAGAACAAATGTATCACAGAATCATCATTGGTATACATGTCACAGGCTCTTGTCACCAGGTCTCTATGATGGTGGAACTCTCTTGAGGGGAGGCACTGGTGGATTATAGCCTGGGCGAGGTCCTGTGTACGTTTATCAGAAACTTCCTGTACGCATTCTTTCACACAGTCTTGGATCTCACCTGGGAGAAATCAGAGATCTGTAATACACTTTCACAATTTCTGCATCAATGTTTCCGAAATGTTCTGATGGTTTTCTTTCAGACAACATAGTGTTTGAGGGGAGATAAAAGCACAGGAACATTCTAGGAGATTGTGGTCTATTGCCTAAAAACCATCCCCACATTATACTTTGAAAAAAAACTAAAAATGCAATTGTTTTAAAATTCTTTAAAACAGAAACATAAATAGTTTACAAAAAAATATAAAACTAGATTAGGAACATCCCTCCCTCTATTTGTCTTACATCTATACATAAAATCTCTCTTTAACTTTTCCATTTTCAAATACACAAATCAGAGTGAGGAAAATCCATGGCAACATATAGCATATTAGGGAGTAAAACCGTTTTTGTAATTAAAAACTTCTCTTCCAATGCTAGGCATTTCAAATTCCACAGTGATATTTTCTTCTCTATTTTCCTTAAAACCAAATAGCAATTATTGTGACTGTTATTTTGTTGATTAAAAACAATTCCTAAGATATTTAACCCCTCATCTTCACCTGTGAGACACGCCAGTATAAAAACAGCCATACTTGTGAATGTTAAGTTTAAACCCAGAAGCTCCACAAAAGAGTTGCATTTAAAAAAAAATTCCTTTTTAATGAGTAAGGTGGGGCATATAGATAACACCTTCACCTGGCTATCACCACCACCACCAGGCATGACAACCCCTCACATAATTTTATCCTTTTCTAAAAATATTGAAGGGTTGAATGGCACAAAAAAAAGCAATTGGGATAGAGGATGCCTCTGCTTTGCACCTGACTTTAAAAGCACATTTCCGGTTTAAAAACCCATTTACAGAAACTTTGCTAAAACATGAGTAATAAAATAACCTAATACCACTTAGAACGATCTCAGGCACATCCATTCTTCCTAAACCTTAAAAAGGTACCCATGTAAACCCTCAACAAAAGCCTTTTGAAAATCTAAAGGTAAAATTGCTAGGCTCTGACCTTTCTCCTTTGAATACCAAATAACATCATGTATAATAGCAAATATTAGCTGGCAACTCGGTAAACTCAAAAATAATATTTTTTTTTTGTTACATGTAGAAAACACAGTGAATACAGCTAACCCATATCATAGCATAAGGCCACAATGGCCGATACACATCAGCTGTATTCACTGTGTTTTCTACATTTGACAATGAAAAATTCTTTTTTGGAGTATACCAAGTTCCCCACTAATATTTTCTACTATCCAGGTGTACTGGGACTGCACATCCCCACCAGGAGCACTGGTCTTCAGCCACAGATCTCCCAATCAAGCTATAGAGCTTGGGTATCATATCCAGTGACTTTCAACATTGGGTATAACATTAAGGGACTACAGGTACCCTGCAAACCTGATTTGGGTGAATTAACACTTAAGACTTCGGACCCCCCCCTGAAAATAGATTGTTCTGTTGCAACTTTGCAAACAGATCTGTTACATGCATCCTTGCATAGTTTCAGGACACATTGCTATTTGTTGGTGTATCACAGATCACTGTGAACAAATGATTGGGCTGTGTGGGTGGAGCCCCGCACAGCCGTGTACTTTCACACTTTATAGATTGTGCCAGCAACTGTGGGGGAGTATCTCCGGCTTGCTGTCACAATGGGGTACCGGGGGAGGGGGGGTGCGAGGCTGCTGCATTAGTAACATATTTCATGCATCCAAGAACAGGTTGGTGACAAACAATGATGTTTCCAGCCTGATGAAGCACCGTGTCATAAGGCAACATTGATAACTAAGTGGCATGGGAAATAACACATCAAAATGTTGGGTCCATGGCCAGAAAACTCCCCAGACCTTAATGCCATTGAGAACTTGTAGTCAATCCACAAGAGGTGGGTGAACAAAAAAGAAACACACTCATTCTGACAAACTCCAAGCATTGATTATGCAAAAATGGGCTGCCATCAGTCAGGATGTGGACCAAAAGTTGATTAACAGCATGCCAGGGCGAATTGCAGAGGTCTTGAAAAAGAAGGGTCAACACTGCAAATCTGACAAAAGGATCTAAAAACACTGAAGCAGCAGACTGTGTGAAAATTAATATTTGTGTCATTCTCAAAACTTCTGGCCATGGCTGTATATATATATATATATATATATATATATATATAATGTATACCATAGATGCTCATTAACTACGACCACCTATAGCAGATATATTGCGGCAGAGCGGCCCCGCTGTGCCTAATCATGTACATGTACGTCATCGGGCTCTTCTGGGTAGGGGGCTCAAGTGTGCCCATTGCCACGGCTGTGCTGTCATTCACTACAGCACAAGCCCATTAGTGGGTCCCGACCTATGATTTATGGCCAGAACCTGCTAAGCGGATGACATAAGAGAGCCCTGTGTTGGCAAACAACACAGTACTGTCTACAGACAGCAGCAGTGTGCCATTTTTTTTCTCCTTACAAAGAGGGGAGTAAAAGCTGGCACATTGCTTAGTAAAAACAGCACACAGTACATGCAGTTACTAGGCACACAGTTTACCCTTTGATTGCCTGTAAATGTTAACCCCTTCCCAGCCAGTGTCATTAGTGCAGTGACAATGTATATTATTAGCACTGATCACTGTATTAGTGTCACTGGAGATGTCAGTGTCATTTAGTCAGTTCCCACCCAGTGTCAGATTGCCCTCCACACTATCACAGTCCCACTACAAGCTGTTGATCTCTGCCATTACTAGTATTAAAAAAATAGATAAATAAAAATTCCAGTGTGTGTGTGTGTGTATATACAGTATATATATATATATATATATATATTGTATTATATATATATATATTGTATTATATATATATATATATATATATATTGTATTATATATATATATATATATATATATATATATATAAGACTTTCACGCAAACCAATCAATACACACTTTATATTGGATATATTTTATAGCAGAAAGTAATAAATATATTTTTTTAAAACATTTTGGTCTTCATTCATTTATATAATAAAAAATAAAAACTCCAGTGGCAATCAAATACCACCAAAAGAAAGCTCTATGTGTGTGAAAAAAACTGCATAAATTTCATTCAGTTACAGTGTTGCATGGTTGTGCAATTGCCAGTTAAAGTAGCGCAGTGCCGAATAACAAAATAATTGCCTGGTCACAAAGGGTTAAATTCTTCCGGAGATTAAGTTACATAGTCTGGCTGAAAAAAAGACAAACGTCCATCCAGTTCAACCAAAAAAAAAAAAAAGTTATAATCCTACACCCACCGTTGATCCAGAGGAAGGCAAAAAACCCAGCAAAGCATGATCAAATTTGCTCCTGCAGGGGAAAAAATTCCTTCCTGATCCCCCAAGTGGCAATTGGATGTTCCCTGGATCAACTGAAGTGAATGAAGTGGTTAAGCCTTTTTTTACTCCAAAAACTTTGATTAAAATGCATAGAAAATACCTATTTTTCTATTATATAATTTTAAGAGCTAAAATATCTGGGTGTGTTATGCTATCATTTTTCTAGAGTTATGCTCTAGATGATGCTTTAACATTTAAAGAACTGTTCTCTATTGCCACAATAAATATGCTTTATGCATTCAAGTAAATATTAGACAAGGTGCTATAAAAAAGTAAAGGTTTTAAATGGCATGTACATATATTCTAAAATAGAAAAGGGTTTTAAACTTTAAAAGAGAGTCAATTTCATGATGTGCAGGTAACAGTAAATGAGAAAAAGAAACATAAAAAAAAACAACAGTAGCAGTCCTTCACAGTTTAATTTTAAAAGCAAGTGGATAGGAACAATGGCACATTATTTCATATAATTCTGATATAAACCATTGTGTAAAAGATGATGATATATTTTGTAAAATGTTACTATATGGGATTGGGATGTGGTTGTAAGGTTTTCCAATATAAATGAGGAAATCCACATTCGTTTTAAGTCTATTTTTTACTTAATTTTATAGTGTGTATAGATTTTTAAAGTAATATTTTATATTAGTCTTCTTATATTAGTCTCTCTCTCTCTCTCTGCGTATATATATTTATATATATATATATATATATATATATACATAGCCAACTGTATTGGGACGCCTGCCTTTACACGTACATGAACTTTACTGGCATCCCAGTCTTAGTCCGTAGGGTTCAATATTTTATATTATATTCAATATATATATGCACTATACTGCTAAAAATATTGAGTTGGCCCACCTTTTTCAGCTATAACAGCTTCAACTCTTCTGGGAAGGCTGTCCACAAGGTTTAGGAGTGTGTATATGGGAATGTTTGATCATTCTTCCAAACACGGCACCACCTGCCTGGAGTTTGCATGTTCTCTGTTGCCTGCATGGGTTTCCTCCGGATACTCCGGTTTCCTCCCACACTCCAAAGACATGCTGGTATGTGAATTGGTTCCTCTCTAAATTGGCCCTAGTATGTGTATGTGTGAATGTGAGTTAGGGACCTTAGATTGTATGCCCCTTGAGGGTTAGGGACTGATGTGAATGTACAATATATATGTAAAGAGCTGTGTAAATTGACGGTGCTATATAAGTACCTGAAATAAATAATAAATAAATAAATTCTTCCAGAAGCGCATTTGTAAGGTCAGGCACTGATGTCAGACGAGAAGTCCTGGCTTGCAGTCTCTGCTCTAATTCATCCCAAAGGTGTTCTATCAGGTTGAGTTCAGGACCCTGTGCAGGCCAGTCAAGTTCCTCCACCCCAAACTCGCTCATCTATGTCTTTATGGATCTTTCTTTGTGCACTGGTGTGCAGTCCAAACTTTACACTTAGCACAATGCAGTCAGGCAAGTACCATTCTCCTGGCACCCACCAAACCCAGACATGTCCATTGGATTGCCAGACAGAGAAGCATTATTTGTCACCCCAGAGAACACATCTCCACTACTCTAGAGTCCAGTGGCAATGTGCTTTACACCACTGCATCCAACGCTTTGCATTGTACTTTGTGATGTAAGGCTTGGATGCAGCTGCTCGGCCCTGGAAACTCATTCCTTGAAGCTCTCTACACACTGTTGTGCTAATCTGAAGGCCACACAAAGTTTGTAGGTCTTTAACTATTGACTCTGCAGAGAGTGGGCAACTTCTGTGCACTTCAGCATGCACTAACCCCGATCTGTGATTTTACGTGGCCTACCACTTCATGGCTGAGTTGCTGTTGTTCCCAGTTGCTTCCACTTTGGTGTAATACAGCTAACAATTGACTGTGGAATATTTAGTAGCAAGAAAATTTCACATATGTACTTATTGCATAGGTGGCAACCTATCACGGTACCACGCTTAACTTTACTGAGCTCCTGAGAGCTTTTTTCACAAATTTTTGTAGACGCAGTCTGCATACCTAGGTGCTTGATTTTATACACCTGTGGCAATGGAGGTGATTGGAACACCTGAATCCAAAGATTTGGAGGGGTGTCCCAACACTTCTGGAAATATAATGTATATCTTTGTTCATAAATATTTCATATAGAGTTCATCATCCATGACAAAGGACCCCAAGTGTATTATACCTAAAAAGATTTACTAAAGATATAATGGCTATTCAATTTTCAAAACAATCTGTGTTACTAATAGCAATGAGGTACTTGCAAAATTCCTGTTATTTTTTTATTTACCATATAGACAGAGAAGAGGGGTCACTGCCCTAACTTATTCTTTATGCCATAAAGTTCAAATGAACATTCAGTTTAAATCAGCTGAAATATTCTAGGTTAATCAAAACAAAATGTCTTACAATAAGTCTTACAGTTTGTTTTCTTTAAAGGATAAAGAAACAGCAAAGACTCAATACATAGATATTGATTGACTCTAGTACTGATCATAATTAAGGTACATTGACCACCAAAAAAGGATAGATGATATAAAGAGAGATTTTGAGACAATTATATAAATAAATATATAAAGTTACGTTGTATCCCAACTGGTCCATTTTTCTTTAAATATGTGTAAGTTATCATATAGCATATATTGTATGTATTCAGATAGTTTAATTGATTCCATCCTTGCAAGCACCTGCGACCATGGGACTGAAGGGAAGTGCCAGTTATATGCAATCATTCATTGTATGGAGCAACAGAGTGAATGTAACAACTTAACACAAGGAATGGGTATATCAGGTATTGAGGCAAATCATAGGTGTACCTTAACCTATTCCTGTCCAGCCCATGTACAGAATCGGCTGAACGGGAGACATCCAGAAGTGGGTGGACGTTTCTAAACGGTGTCCCGCATCTGAGGCTCGTGCGCGGCTCTTATAGCCCACACCCGTGAGCACGGTGATCGCTGTGTCCCACGGACACAGTGGATCACATGACATGGTACAGGACCATTGAAATCGGTCCTATACCATGTGACCAACTGTGTCCAATAAGGACACAGTCTAAATGTCAACAGAAGCTGCATGGTGCGGCTTCTGGCTCCTTCTCCTCACATGGAGTTCTGTCTGTGAGAGGAGAAGGAGCCATTAGCCTGAGCGAGCAAGCAAGCAAACTGCCCTCCACCTCAGTGCCCCTGATCACCGCACAGTGGCCCAGTCAGTTTTCCTGATCGCCATACAGTGGTCCAGCCAGTGTCCCTGATCACCACACAGTGGCCCAGTGGCCCTGATCGCCACACACTGGCGCAGCCAGTGGCCCTAATCACCACACAGTGGACCAGTGGCCCTGTTCACCATACAGTGGCCCAGTGAGTGTCCCTGATCGTCATACAGTGGCCCTGATTGCTATACAGTGGCCCAGCCAGTGTTGCTGATCTCCATTCAGTAGCCCAGCCAGTGGTCCTGATCACCATACAGTGGTCCAGTGTTCCTGATAGCCATACAGTGGCCCTGAACGCCATACACTGGCCCAGTGGCCCTGATCGCCATACACTGGCCCAATCAGTGTCCCTGATCGCCATACAGGGGCCTAGTGTCTTTGATCGCCATACAGTGGCCCAGTCAGTGTCCCTGATCGCCATACAGTGGCCCAGTGTCCTTGATCACCATACAGTGGCCCAATCAGTGTCCCTGATCACCTTTCAGTATCCCTGTTCATACAGTGTCCCTGATCACCCTACAGTGCCACTAATCACCGCCACACCAGCAGGTCCTGACCACCATACTACCGGGTTTGATCACTGCCACACCAGTGGGTCTTGATCACTGCCACACCAGTGGGTCTTGATCACTGCCACACTACCAGATCCTGATCATCATACCACCAGGTCTTGATCACCGCCACACGTGCAGGTCCAAATCACAGCCATACCAGCGGGTCCTGATGCCGCCACACTAGCGGGTCCTGATCACAGCCATACCAGCAAGTTTTGTTCACAGCCACACCATCGGACCCTGATCACCGCCACACCAGTGGGTCCTAATCACTGCCATACCAGCGGGTTCTGATTGCCGCCACGTCATTGGATCCTGATCACCGCCAAACCAATGGGTTCTGATCACCACCATACCAGCGGGTTCTGATTACCACCACATCAGTCCTGATCATCATTGTCTCTGAGATGAAAGAGCCATTACAGCAAACTGATAATTTTCAGCCTCTGCACGTAGTTTACTCACACAAAACATTGCCAACCAGCTGATGGTGTCCCTGATCTCTGCCCAATAGTGTCTAGTGTGAACCAACCGCAGTCAGCCATTTGTCCCTCACTGCAATGACGTCAGACAGCTGTACTCCAGCACCATCATCCTGATCACCGCCATACCTGTGGATCCTGTTAACCGCCATTGTCAGTGAGGAGAGAGATCCAGTACAGCTAACTGTGAGTAATTTTCAGCCTTTGCACACAGTTTACACACACACTCACAAAACATTGCCAGCCAGCTCATAGTATCACTGATCTTTGCCCTACAGTGTCTAGTGTGAACCAACTGCAGTCAGATATCTGTTCTTATTGCAGTGATGTCAGACTGCTGTACATCAGCACCAGTGTCCTGATTACTACCACAGCATCATCCCGATCACTGCTCTACCAGTGGGTCCTGATCACCATTGTCTCTAGAAAGAGAGCACCATTACAGTGAACTGTGAGTAATTTTCAGCTTCTGCACAGTTTACCCACACAAAAAATTGCAAGCAAGCTCACAGTGTCTTGTGTGAACCAACCGCAGCCAGCCATTCGTCCCTCACTACAGTGACGTCAGGCCACTGTACACCAGCACCATCATCCTGATTACCGCCATACCAGTGGGTCCTGATCACTGCCATCATCTGTAAGAAGAGAGAGAGCCATTACAGCTAGCTGTGAGTAATTTTCAGCCTTTGCACACAGTTTACACACACTCACAAAACATTACCTGCCAGCTCACAGTATCTATGATCTTTGCCCAACATTGACTAGTGTGAAACAACCGCAGCCAGATATCTGTCCCTCACTGCAACACCATCATCCTGATCACATCCATACCATTGGGTCCTGATCACCGCCATTCCAGTGTCAAAAATATGTCCAAAAAATTCTACACAAGTGAGGAGGAGTTTCAAATTCTGAGTATAACAGATGAGAGTAACGTAGAACTCTCACTGTCAGACTCAAATTCTGTATATAAACCAATAGACAGCAGCAGTTCACTCTCTGATTCAGAAGAAGAATGTGCTCCAAAAAAAGAATGAGGCACTCCAAGGAGCAGCAAACAACCACCAGCAACTCAATACCTTCCTCTGACATGGCTAGCACCAGCAGTGTAAGTGCAAGTACTAGTACCCGGGTGTCGTGTCAGCCACCAAAGATTAGGGCCCATACTGCTGTCCCAGATACACTTTTAAACCCTGTGTGGCTACCTACAGGATCAGGAGCACCTATAATTCCCCCATTCATAGCCCAGCCAGGCATTCAGGCAGAAACCCAAAATTTTACAGCCATTGATTTTTTTCCATTTATTTTTCATGGTAGATTTTTTTAATTCAGTTGTGGACCAATCCAATCTTTTTGCCCAACAATGTATCACCCAAAATCCCAACCCCACTTATGCCCTTCCATTTGAGTGGAAACACCTCACCATTCAAGTGTTTAAAGTGTTCTTGGCCTTTCATTTAATATGGGACTAACAAAAAAAAATGAACTGCGTTCTTATTGGTCGACAAATCCCATTCATCACATGCCGCTCTATTCTGCAACTATGTCCAGAACCTGCTATTAAATAAATATGCACTTTATACATTTCAATAATTCCCTGTGCCCCCCAGAGATCACCCCGAGTATGACAAACTTTATATAATTGGGTCACTTATCAATTATTTCAACCAAAAAATTGTGTTGATGAATTCCTAATCCATTTCACTGGGAGGCTGGTCATAATACAATAAATTTCAAGCAAATGGGCCAGATATGGGGTGAAGATGAACAAACTCTGCGAAAGGGCCACAGAGTATGTGCACCAGTTTCGTATCTATGAAGGAAAGGACAGTCATCTAGAGCCCCCTTAATGCCCAGCCTACATGGGGAGTAGCTGAAAAGTTGTCTGGGACCTGCTATACCTCCTCTTCAATCAGGGGTACCACTTTTACATGGACAATTTCTATACAAGCCTCCCATTTTCTGCCACCTTTATCTCAAGATCAATGTAGCCCGTGGCACAGTTCAACCCAATCGGAAGGGCTTTCCACAACAATTGGTTGCCACCAGGCTAAACAGGGGGGACTCAGCTAGCTTGAGAAATGAAGAGATCTTGGCCCTTAAGTGGCGAGACAAATGGGATGTGTATGTCCTTTCCTCTATCCATAACAGCAGCTCATTGGAAATTCAAGGAAGGCGCGGTCCCATCCGAAAACCCCAATGCATACACAAATACAACTTGTTCATGGGGGGAGTAGATTTAAATGATCAAATATTACAGCCATACATACCCAACAGAAGATCAATCCACTGATATAAAATAGTATCCTTCTACCTTTTCCATTTGGCCCTGTACAATTTCTACATCGTTTACCAGAAGTCCATACAAAGACCTGTCACCTTCTTACAATATCAGGAAGGGATTATCAAATCCCTCAACTATCAAGAATGCAGTACCTGAACAAATTCGCTCTGATGCAGTGAGCCGATTGAATGAAAGACATTTTCCCCGATATCATCCCCCCTACCCAAGCAAACCGCCATCCTCAAAAAAGATGTGTATGCTCCGAAAATAGAATGCGATCTGACACCCGATACTGCTGTCCCCAGTGTCCCTCAAAGTCTGGTCTCTGTATAGGTGAGTGCTTCCGTATCTACCATACCTCACTACATTATTAGTGAAGTATGGTGAAGATATTTCTCTTTGTCCTCTATCTGCTATTTTACTGCCTGTTTCTTATTTCTGCCTTTTGCCTGGATTAATTTTCCTGCCTTCCATCTGAACTGACCTTGGCCTGTTAATCGACAATGCCTCTGCCTGCTGCCTGAACTGACATTGGCCTGTTAATCAACCATGTTTTTTGCCTACCTCCTGGACTGATCTTTTGTCCTCCCACTTTAGTAGTGGTATTCAAGACAACACAGGAGTCTCACATATGTGAGGGGATCCAGAGTTGTGTTTCCGAGTGGAGAAAACATTTTGTATTCTTTGGGTTTTGTAATTCCCGGATCAGGGTCTGGAGACCAGAGGCTTTGAAGAGATTTGGGTGGAAACAAGCCTCTACCCCTTTGTCCAGTCTTACCTAACCAAGGCCCTAAGCCTAATTTTTTTGCCTAGACCAATCCTTTGACTATATCTCTGCTTGCTGTCTGTATTGAATGTGTCCTTTTTATGAACCATGTTCCTGTCTTCTGCCTGGACCACTACTTTGCCTGTTTGCTCACCACGTCTATGCATGGCACTGGTACTGACCCATATGCACATCCCACTGGCTACCTTCCTTCGAGACACTGGTGCCATCCATCCTCTGTGGACAACTGCACTACTGAAACCACAGGTACTCTTTGGTTTATCTTTTGTTTATATTTTGTTCATCTTCCTGGGGAGTGAACATAGTGCTATGTGGACAGCCACGTACTAGTAGGTTAAGCTTTTAGGAACAGGCTGTAGGTGAAGCTACACTATGCTTTATTGATATATAATGTTTGCTGATTTTTGTGATACACAGGTTGCAATTTACGGTAATCAGTCCAAACACTTAAAAGGTCTTACACGTGTATCCCCATACTCAGGAAAAGTAGCAGAATGTGTTTTGATTTGTTATTCTAAGAATACCTATGCAGTGTGTTAGAAATATCTTATTATTGGTAACATTGCGTAAAAAGAAAAAAAATTAATTTGTTTCCACATTCTCTAAACATTTGTGTACAAAATTTAAGTCTTCAGAAGACTCTGCTGCTCTAAGACCTCCAAAATTGTGATAGGTAGTCAAGAAATTAGATGTGGTGCCCCTCTATGTGGCTAGGCTGTGAAAAAGTCTTGCACGTGTGGTATCGCCATATTCAGGAGAAGTTAAAGAATGTGTTTTGAGGTGTAATTTTAAATATACCTATGCTGTGTGATAGAAATAGCTCATAGATTGACAACTTTGCATAAAAAAAATACTTTTTCATTTTCTTTTCACATTTTCCAAAAACTTGTGGCAAAAAATGAAGTCTTCAGAAAAATGCCTCTTAAAAAATACCTTGGGGTGTTTTCTCTCCAAAATGTGGTAATTGTGTGGGTAATTCCATTGTCCTGGTGCTCCAGGACCTCCAAAACTCCGATAGGCAGTAAAGAAATTAGATGTGTAATTTTTGCCCCTAGAACACCAAAAGGTGCTTATTGGATGTGGAGCCTTTCTATGTGGCTAGGCTGTACAAAAGTCTCAAATGTTTGGTATTGCCAAACTCAGCAGGAGTTAGAGAATGCTTTTTGATGTGTAATTTTAAGTATGCCTATGCTGTGTAATATAAATATATCATAGATTGACAACTTTGCATAAAAGAAAAAAAAATTCACTTTCTTTTCACATTTTCAAAAAACTTGTGGCACAAAATGAAGTCTTCAGAAGACTCCCTATGTTCCTTAAAACATACCTTGGGGTGTTTGCTTTCCAAAATGGGTTAATTTTGTGGGTAATTCAATTGTCCTGGTTCTCCAGGACCTCCAAAACTGCCCCTAAAACGCCTAAGGGTGCTTATTGAATGTGGGGCCCCTCTATGTAGCTAAGCTGTGAAAAAGTTTCAAACATGTGGTACTGTTCTACTCAGGAAGAGTAGCAGAATGTGTTTTGTGGTGTAATTGCAAGTATGCCTAAATGCCGTGTGAGATAAAAAACTTGTTAAAATTACAACTTTGTGGGGAAAAAAAATATATACTTTCATAATTTCCCCCAAATATTGGCAAAAAATGACAACTTCAAAAAACTCCCCATGCCTCTCAATAAATACCTCAGACTGTCTACTTTCCAAAAAGGGGTCATTTGGGGGGTATTTGTACTGTCCTGGCATTTTAGGGGCCCGATAAATTATATAGGTAGTCAGTACATCAGGACTGATATATTTTCAAATATACAATATATACCATGGTCTGTGGACTCTACAACTTTCACACAGACTAAATAACACACACTGATTTGGGTTATTTCTACCACAAAAGGTAGCACAATGGATTTTGGCCTAAATGTATAAAGAAAGTATATTTATTTGCAAAATGTAATAACAAAAACTAAGAAAAACATGTTTTTTTTCACAATTTTCAGTCTTTTTTTGTTTTTCTAGCAAAAAATAAAAACCCCAGTGGTGATTAAATACCACCAAATGAAAGCTCTATTTGTGTGAAAAAAAATTATAAAAATGTTATTTGGATACAGTGTCATATGCCTGAGTAATTGTCATTCATTATGTGAGAACGCTAAAAGCTGAAAATTGGCCTGGACTGGAAGGGGGTAAAAGTGTCCTGACCAGTGGCGGACTGACCATTTGGAAACTCGGGCACTGCCCAAGGGCCCGGGGTCAGTAGGGGACCCCATCAGATGCCCCTGGTACCTTTTTCATAGGCTTTTTTGAGTTTGGGCAGGGACACAGGGGCCCCATGATCCCCTATTGCCCGGGGGCCCCATGAGTTGTCAGTTCACCCCTGGTCCTGACTTGAAGTTGTTAAAGGCAGCCACAGCCTTAGTAGAAAAGCCTATCCCCTGCAAGCTTGCTTTAGAGTGGGAACCTTACTCTCTGAGCAGAGATCTCTTTGCTGAGATCCAACATGTTCCCACTGAGTCAGAGCCAGACCTCTTCAGTTAGCAGGGGATATGAGTCTTACTGATTGCAGACCCATAGGTCTCACTCAGCAGGCAGTGACTCAGGCCTCTGCAAAGAGACCACTGCTTCCCTACACACAAAGGCCCCACACTGCAGCTGCTGGCAGGGAACAGACTTTTCTACAAAGACTGTGGCTGCTTTAGAAAGAAAATGAACTGTAAGATATAGAACATCTTCTGTTTTGATGCTCATGGGATATATTTTCTTTGAATTATTCACATGTAGTACTAAATCTAAAAGATCAGCCCTTACTAGCTGCATAGATCATATGTTTAGCTGAATGTTTTAAATGATAAGTTCACCTTTAGTAACATGTTACACATTACACCCATTTTTAGACCCACAGAGCCTTGTCATTCATTCACACAGATCTGTGAATAATTGAACTACATGTTCCATTTGCTACCCGGGGCAAATGGATTCCTATCACTACTGCCATATATTGCACTACCACCTAGTGTCCGTACCATTGCTGTCTAATTTTTTCATTGAAGTTTTTCACTAATATAAGAATATAATATAAGAATCCATGCAGGCATGCCCCTGGAAAGATAGACTTGCATAGCAGACATGCAATCCATTTGGTTCATGTATGGCATTTGTAATAAGCAATTATAGCAAGCAGAAAAAATGGTGACCTCTCCAGTTCATGTGTTTATCAGGGGAGAGGGGTTACTGTCTACCAGACACATGGCCATAGTGTTTATGAAAGGTGGAGGGGGATCCTCCAACTGAATGGAACCTTCACAACAACATAAATGGGGGGTCTATTCTGTTATTTTTCATGTAGATGCTCAGAGTAGACTTCCAAACCTTTAATGTTGCAGTTCATAAATAATACAATTGCCCGAGGAACATTTTAGGGGAGAATGTGTGGGGCTATCATGGGGGCAAAAAGGGGAAGTATGAGTTAGGAGTATTGTGGGCATCTAGGGATGCAATTGACCATGCCAGTTTTTGCCATGGTGTTCCAGCAAATTCCACTTTTAAACATATATATATATATATATATATATTTTTTTTTTTTTTTTTTTTTCTTTTCACCCCAATTCTTTTCCTGGTTTGCAAGACAATTGCTAACACTGGCAATTCCCTGTTGGCACCCCATATGGCTGTTCATATCTTTCCAACTCCTCCCCCTAATAAGAATGGATCTACCAGACTACTACATTTTCCTACATGACTTTCAATACACTGGAGGATTACCACTGTCAAGATGACCAGACACCAGATTCCATTGAGAAGCCAAAACCTTTCGCTGTGCTCATACAAATATGTAAATCATCCAGATATTTATACACATTTGAAATGCACATTGCATAAAGTATTATGAAGTCTCAATAAACTGGGGGAAACACATTGTTCTGAAGATTCATTGTAGTCATGGAATCATGTGTAATGGTATAGAAAAACCTAGATTGCTAAAATGCTTGAGCAAAATATTTACTTTTTATTTTTTTTTAATTTGTATGTTAACCTGGTGCAGAGGCGTCCCTAGGGTTGGTTTCACCCGGTGCGGTAACACTTGGTGACACCCCCTCCGATGATGCCTGCAGAATGGATCAGATCTGCGGATTGAGCATAATGGACCGGACTCCGATCCATTATTCTCAATCCACAGATCCGATCCATCCTGCAGGGATCGTCGGCTTTCTTTACAACTTACCTTTTCTTGGAGTGGGTACGTTGTCACCCCGTATAGGTTGCATGCCAACGATCCCCGCAGGATGGATCGGATCTGCGGTTGGGGAGCATAATGGATCGGACTCCATGGATCCATCCTGCGGGGATTGTCGGCTTGCTTTACAACTTACCTTTTCGTGGAGCGGGTCCGGTGTCACCCTGTGCGGTCGGTGACACCCTATGTGGGCTGTAATGATATAAAAATACATATAAAGTGACCGCACTGTATTGAAAGGTATTGATAACTAATGCTAAATAATCCCCCCCAAAAAATATACAAGTGCCAAGTGCTAGGAGTGCAAAACAGGTCATGCGTTTGCTGACTAGATCGTGCCAAAATAAAATATATGCACAGTAAACATAATACACAATAACATTACACACTCTAACTGAAAGTGGAACGTGCTCAGTATGGGTATGAATATAGGTTAAAAGTAAAATCCACAATAAAGTGCAAAACAGGTCATGCGTTTGCTGACTAGACCGTGCCAAAATGCAATATATGCACAGTATACATAATACACAATAACATTGCACACTCTAACTGAAAGTAAAAAGTGCTTAGTAGGAGTATGAATATTGGTTAACGTAAAATCCACAATAAAGTGCAAAACAGGTCATGCGTTTGCTGACTAAATTGTGCCAAAATACAATATATGCACAGTGAAATAATACACAATAGCAGTGCACACTCTAACTGAAAGTGACAGGTGCTCAGTAGGAGTATAAATAATGGTAAAAAGTAAAATCCACAATAAAGTGCAATAACAAAGTGCTTGACTTTTCATGTGCAAATAAACGCTGCGATGTCAGTGCTTCAATTCTCCACTCCAAACATGATGCATGTTAGCATGCCACACGTGTATATCGTAATCCAAAAATGGCTAAAGTGCCTCCTCACCTTAACCATGCGACCCCTAAGGGCCACAATGCTTTAGGTAATATAGCTCCACCAGACTGGGATTCTCTGTAATAATACTCCTGTAGTACCACTCGATCTCCTCTGCCTCATCCTGATGAAGCCACGTGATATCGTGGAGTAACACGTAGAGCGCAGTGATGTACTTCTGGTTAAACATTTCCGGCAGACACCATCATTGAACACCCAGCACCTTGCAGTACACCCACAGCACATGGAAGACCAGCTGTATGAGATCTGCTATACTGTGAGTGTTCTCTTTTGGATTGTTTTTATCTGCTATATGGAATAAACTGCATTTCACTACGGAGGCTCTCTTTGTCCACCTCTCTATGGCATTGTGATTATCCCGGGGGTATTACCATCTGAGGGCATAAGTGACCGGGCAGAGGAGATCGAGTGGTACTACAGGAGTATTATTACAGAGAATCCCAGTCTGGTGGAGCTATATTACCTAAAGCATTGTGGCCCTTAGGGGTCGCATGGTTAAGGTGAGGAGGCACTTTAGCCATTTTTGGATTACGATATACACGTGTGGCATGCTAACACGCATCATGTTTGGAGTGGAGAATTGAAGCACTGACATCGCAGCGTTTATTTGCACATGAAAAGTGAAGCACTTTGTTATTGCACTTTATTGTGGATTTTACTTTTTACCATTATTTATACTCCTACTGAGCACCTGTCACTTTCAGTTAGAGTGTGCACTGCTATTGTGTATTATTTCACTGTGCATATATTGTATTTTGGCACAATTTAGTCAGCAAACGCATGCCCTGTTTTGCACTTTATTGTGGATTTTACTTTAACCAATATTCATACTCCTACTAAGCACTTTTTACTTTCAGTTAGAGTGTGCAATGTTATTGTGTATTATGTATACTGTGCATATATTGCATTTTGGCACGGTCTAGTCAGCAAACGCATGACCTGTTTTGCACTTTATTGTGGATTTTACTTTTAACCTATATTCATACCCATACTGAGCACGTTCCACTTTCAGTTAGAGTGTGTAATGTTATTGTGTATTATGTTTACTGTGCATATATTTTATTTTGGCACGATCTAGTCAGCAAACGCATGACCTGTTTTGCACTCCTAGCACTTGTATATTTTTTTGGGGGGGATTATTTAGCATTAGTTATCAATACCTTTCAATACAGTGCGGTCACTTTATATGTATTTTTATATCATTGCACCTACTTATTTAGTTTTTCATGTGAAGCGCTTCACCAATATTGTTTTTTATGTCATACATCCTGTGGTATTGGGAATAGGTGGTAGCAGCTTGCATATATTTGGGGTTGTGTTTGTTCATACCAGTGGAGCGCAGGGGGATTATATATTTTTATACTATGTGGGCTGCACCCCCCGCACTTGCCTCGGGATGATACTGACCTGGTGATTCTGCCAGTGATGCACTTCCAGTACTAGGATGAAAACAACTACTCATCCTTCTGTATCAGGACAACAGAAAAAGATAGGACTATGGAACCTCATCCCTCTCCTTTTATTTATAACATAAAGATTGGGTAGTCCTTAAAGACAATTTAAATGATAACAGAGCACAGGTTGAGAACACATGAAGTTCTTAAATCATGCTGCCATGTAGTATATAGTATTCATTTCAATGTCCTAATTTAGACCAGAGGGTGATAAAGAAAAGGCTCTACAATGTTTTCTTATTACACAGCTTCTTGAATCTTTTAGCAGGGGGGAACCTACTGGAATAGCCTCAATTATCCATACCAAAAATATCTTCCGTGAATTCATTTTTGTTTTCTGCAAAGTGCCTCGGCACACTGTTTTTCATGGCACTGTGCTCAATAAATCTCTGGTGTTGTCCAAAGTAGGTCTTTAGAAAAAGCCCATCTCTCACTGAGGTTTATATGAACTTGGTCCTTAGTTTGATGAGGGCAGTTCAGCACTTGATATTGGGGGCCGTGCGATACACAAACTAACAATGATAATGGAGATAAAAAGTTCTCATGGTCGGATAAAAATTATGCTTACAAACCATTACATCACCTTTCCAATGTAACTCTTTAATAAATCTAAAAAAAAAACTAAACTAAAGACTCCAGATAAACTACATGCTGTAAGGTAAGCTCTAACCTATAGTTGTAACAATACTCCACTAAAGGTAGGACTGAAGAGGGGGGACCATCCCAAATCATCACTATGTCATCTATATAACAAGTAAATGGTGTGTACTATAAAGAGGTTAGTCCTCCAAATGTTGAGGGACTCCAAATACTCCAAATATGTGAGATTGGCATAGCTTGGTGTGAAATCTTGTACAATCCAATCTGAAGCTAGCTTGTCAATGGTGTAAACCGAAACTATTAATCAAAAAGAAATTTTATATTTTTAACCCTGTTGTGAGAGATGGAAGTATGTAATGAACGTACATCCAGGGATACCCAGGTGTAGGATGACTCCCATCTATAATCACTCAAAATATTCAAATGATGGGTAGAATCATGAACATAAGAAGTCAGGGAACTGACAATGCTGTAGAAAAAATGATCTATGTATGGAAAAAGCTTGCTGTTAATACTGCCCATGGCATCAGTGATGGGTCTCCCTGGGGGATTCTGTGCATCTTTATGGATCTTCAGAATATAGTAAAAACAGTACTTGGTACAATTCCTGATATAAGAAAGCGAACTGTTTTTGTAACTAATCACTCCCTCTGCAAGGGCAATGCCGATCAGCAATTTAAGTTCTACCTTATACTTAGGCAGATGGTCCTTAAGTAATTTTGCATAGGTAGATCTGTCTGAAAGTACCCGATAGGCTTCCTTCATGGAATCGGTCCAATCCTGCACCACCAAACTGCCTCCCTTATCAGCCTATTTTATAATCACATCATGACTTTCCCCTAGACCCTTTAAGAGCTTTCGATTTTTGCTGAGATTATTAGTGGTATATCTCTAATCAGTATTTGACATACACATTTTAAGTAATTCTACATATGTGACATGACAGAAGGTGTCAACAAAGGATCCCTTTGCATGTGTTGGATAGAACATTGATTTAGGCTTGCAAGGAGCTGCAAGAGACATTAACTCTTAGAGCCCAATGCATTAACATTTCTCCCAGTTGGATGTCTGCCAAGCCAAGAGCATTCTTTGGACTTATTCATTCACTTTTGAACTGAAAAGTGTTTATACTGCCCCTCTCTGATGGTCCTATTAGAAGTCATTAATTAGCTGTTAAATGATTATTAGGAGTGCCACTGCATGCTTCTGTGTTGTGTTCCTTCTATTACAAACTACTACAAGGTGAACACCTGGCATGAAGTGGTGGCCAGGGAACCCACACTTTTTTTTCCCTGGCTAGACCCTGTGCTTAATCTAGATAAAATTTGAACTTGCTTTCCTAGTTTCTCTCACTCTGTGGAGAATCTTATCCAGCATGAGAGTGTGAGTGCAAGGCTTACCATGTTCTAGAGTATTTATTGGGGCACAATGGTTTTCTCATGATAGATAAAAAGATAGATACAGTAGAGGCAACTTTTCTATTCACCAAGTTAAGTTATAGCAGTCTGGTAAAGTGGTTGTAAACCTCAGACATAAAATATGAACAAAGCATATCCCTCTATAGCAGTGGTTCTTAACCTGGGTTCGATCGAACCCCAGGGGTTCGGTGAGTCAGTCTCGCGGGTTCGGCGGAGGTGAAGACCCACACCCAACTCATATGATTCGTGATGACATGCCCCGCTTGTCCATCATTGGCTGCAGGTGGTCACGCAACATCGCTTAGCCCAGTGGTCGGCAAGCCGCGGCTCGCGAGCCACATGCGGCTCTTTACACGCTTTAATGCGGCTCTTGTGTGCCGGGCGCCCGCTCCCCTCCCTCCTCTCGGGCGGCAGGGACTCTGCAGCGTGATCCAAAAAAAAAAACCGCCAGGGCAGCGCGCTCAAATGCAATGATTGGCCAGTCTCGCTGCCACTCACATCCTGATAGCCAGTGATTGGCTGTCAGGATGTGTGTAGGCGGGGCAGCGTGACAAACGTGAGAGGAGCTAGGAGCTAGGCTCCTCTCACAGTCCGCCCTGAAGACCGGAACGGCGCGGGAATACGGCGAGAGGAAACCGCGGAGCAAAGGTAAGTGAATTGACACAGGGGGGACTTGGCTTACTACTTGCTACTTACTTACTACTACTATATAAGGGATGAATTACTATATGGGGGATGTATTACTATGGGGGATGAATTACTATATGGGGGATGAATTACTATATGGGGGATGAATTACTATATGGGGGATGTATTACTATGGGGGATGAATTACTATATGGGGGATGAATTACTATGGGGGATGAATTACTATGGGGGATGAATTACTATATGGGGGATGAATTACTATGGGGGATGAATTACTATATGGGGGATGTATTACTATGGGGGATGAATTACTATATGGGGGATGAATTACTATATGGGGGATGAATTACTATGGGGGATGAATTACTATATGGGGGATGAATTACTATGAGGGATGAATTACTATGGGGGATGAATTACTATATGGGGGATGAATTACTATGGGGGATGAATTACTATATGGGGGATGAATTACTATGGGGGATGAATTACTATATGGGGGATGAATTATTATGGGGGATGAATTACTATATGGGGGATGAATTACTATAGGGGGGATGAATTACTATGGGGGATGAATTACTATATGGGGGATGAATTACTATATGGGGGATGAATTACTATGGGGGATGAATTACTATATGGGGGATGAATTACTATGGGGGATGAATTACTATATGGGGGATGAATTACTATAGGGGGGATGAATTACTATGGGGGATGAATTACTATATGGGGGATGAATTACTATGGGGGATGAATTACTATAAAACAGTGGTTCTTAACCTGGGTTCGATCGAACCCCAGGGGTTCAGTGAGTCAGTCTCGCGGGTTCGGCAGAGGTGAAGACCCACACCCGACTCATATGATTCGTGCAGTAAATATTCATTATTATGTTTTTGTTTTTGTGTGAAAATCATGTTTTAATGGTTTTGTTCTTTGTTCTTAACGGTTTTGTTCATTTTGTGCACCTATGTATAAATATATACCTATGTTTTGAATTTTAAAAATCATATTTTATTTTTCCAATTAAGAAGGGTTCGGTGAATGCGCATATGAAACTGGTGGGCTTCAGTACCTCCAACAAGGTTAAGAACCACTGCTCTATAGTGTGTCTCATTTAAGAGCACTAAGTGTAATTTATGCCTGCAGCTTCATTCTTCTGCTATCAGCATGAGTCGCTTCTGACAAGTTTTCCTAACACCAAGAGAAAAATGGTGACAGAGGAGGGAGCTCCAGCAGATTGACAACCTCAGCTCTGTTCCTGTAAGATGTGTGTGGGGGGGGGGGGTGTCTCTTCCCTCCAATCATCTCTCAGAGCTCTCCTCACTGAGCTCTGCAGTATGTGGTTTCAGTTCTACACCCCCTTTTTTCTGATCTCTCAGACAAGTTTTATAAATTGAGCCTTTTAACAGATGTAGAGAAGAGAACTTCTCAGATAGACAGGTGCACCTTATGTCGGAGGATTTGCTTAATCTTTTGTGTATCACCTGAGGCAAGTCACTTTACTGGGTATACGTAAGGGTTTACAACCACTTTAAATATGTTTTATGTTAAACAGTTCACTTTTACTATATTTAAACTAGCAGGCGATGGTAATGCAGTTTCTCAGGTGACCTTTTTTTTTAGATAAAACCTTGTACATGATGACATTTCCCTCTTAATATTTGCCTGATTCTAAGCACTCTATCCATTTTATAAATTGCTAAATTGCAGGGAGTCATATCTTAACTATTTCTGTTATTCCTGAAGCAGTTATGAGCCAAGTAGAAATACTAAATGGATATGATTACTTTTGTACGCATGGTGCCCTGGCCGGAAATTGAACTGCCCATCAACTTAAACACATGTTCAAAACTGCGTGCTTGTCAAATTTTATTCATATAATGGTTTTCTAACTATGATGCAAAGTTAGACTCAGAATTAAAATAATTATATTCTCCAGCTATCGGCATTCAATATATGTTTTTATCTTGGGCTTCCATGTTTAAAATACTCCAAGTTCCAATCCCAAATCTTTTCATGGAATCGGACAACATTTAATGGTCTCAACATCACTCATGGCTCATCGTGTGTTACCATTCCAACAAACACTAAAAGTCTGAGCAGAAGGCCAGCACAGAGCAATTTATCTGCTGTCACATCCAATGGGGATCTTTAACAACTAAATGGAAAATATTCCCTGAAGCATTCAATTTATTTAGATGGAAAAAAGGCAAAATCTCCGACACTTATTACTGTACATAGGTAAGAAGCTGATGTGAACTTTGGAAGTTTAATAATTCACTTAACTTTTTATTTGTAATCGTAAGAGTTCTATGACAAGAATTTCTATATATAATTTATTCACAGTAAAGCACTTCATAAAAGACAATAAGAAAATTGTGAAAATCATTGGTTTTACAAATACTAGCAGCAGAAAAATAAATTATATTTAGAAGCATTGTTACAATACACCACCTGTAGGAAAACTGTAGGATTTACAGATATACCTTAATTTGATTTAGGGTCGCAAAGTGCATTATTTTTTAAACTGAGATGACAGTTAAGGAATGCAAATATCCCAAATAAAAATATTATTTGTCATTTCCTAGTATAAGTACATAAATTGTATAAATAGTAAACTTGGTGTAAAGCTTTTTACTTTATGTTCATTGCAAATAACAGACACTCTCTGCAGCTGGAGCGAAAGCAGTTTTTCCTCTTCATATGGAAAGGCTTCTTTACAGTAAGATTTGTAAAAATGTGAAATAGCCTTCCACAGAACCTAATTCAAGCTAACTTTAGCTAGATTGTTTAAAAAATATGTATTTATTCCTGAATGTACAGACTGTATCCGGATATTAATATTTTTAAGTAAAGACACTGTAGATTTTGATCCAGGGAGCATCTGATTGCCATAGGGAATCAGGAAATAATCTCTTTAGCATTGGAGCAAAATATAACCAGCTTTATAAGGTTTTTTTTTGTGTTCCTGTTGATGATCTGTGGGTTTATGATTTTGTGGAAGCAAGTTTTAATGTACCTACTGTTGGTTTGTACATTTGGATGATTTCCATAGACCAAATAGACATCCATAGACGTGTGTTTGTTATAACCTGATCATCTATTTAACTATGAGATCAAAAATGTTGAGGCAATATAAACAGACTAATAACATTTCTTAAAATGGATGAATGTATTCAACAGCTTGTATTCCTGTTTAAGATGGAGTTGTTGGCATGAAAGAGCAAGGCTCAGTGATGACTAACTGCTTGTTTACACTGGTGTCACCCTCTGAAGATTAAATTGTGGTGGATTGCTTTATGAAGGACCTTTGATATGCGATGAGGCAGCCTTATTTAGCCCCCTCACCTCCTATTTTAACACCTGAATACACACACTAATGCATTGCAATGTGCATGTGCATCTCACTAAGTTGTTGGAAAGTTGTAGGGCAGTTACGGCACGGCCTCATTCAGTTGACTGGGTTGTTTTCAGCAGGCAGTGTTGCCTGCCAAATGTGACCGGGAAGGATAATTTTTTGCCATGCAAAGCATTGTGCCCATGGCATTTGAACTCCCCCATCTACTGCCTTTGCAGCTTAAGTGGGAGTGGTTGGGGGCAGTAAAAATATGATTGAACAGTGTGTTTTTACAACACCCCAATCACACGTGTAAATGAGCCCTTATACTGTCACAACCAACTACAGGCTTTCAATAAGCTCAATAAGCTCTTAGCGATTATACCTTCTCTTAGTTCATTTAACCACCTCCCGTCCGGCCGCTGTTTATAAACGGCAGGACGGGACACCTCTAGGAGCGGGTTGCCGTTTCTGAACGGCACCTTGTATCTGAGGCTCGTGCGCACCCGCGAGCCCGATGATCGCCGAGTCCGACGGACACGGTGGATTACGTGACATGGTATGGGACCAATGAAATCGGTCCCATACCATGTGATCAGCTGTGTCCAATAAGGACACATCTTAAGTGTAAACAAAAGCCGCATGGTGCGGCTTCCGCCTCCTTCTCCTCACACGGAGTTGTCTGTGAGAGGAGAAAGAGCGAAGAATAGGTGGTAGCCAGCTGCCCTCCACCTCAGTGACACCTGATCACCCCTAAAGTGTCCCTGATCGCCCCTAAAGTGTCCCTGATCGCCCACAAGTGTCCCTGGTCACCCACAAGTGTCCCTGATCACTCCAACAAGTGGCCCTGATTGCCCCACGTGTCCCTGATCACCCCAACAAGTGGCCCTGATTGCCCCACGTGTCCCTGATCACCCCAACAAGTGGCCCTGATTGCCCCACGTGTCCCTGATCACCCCAACAAGTGGCTTTGATTTCCCATAAGTGGCCCTGATCGCCCACAAGTGGCCCTGATTGCCCCACGTGTCCCTGATCACCCACAAGTGTCCCTGATCGCCCACAAGTGGCCTTGATTGCCCACAAGTGGCCCTGATCGCCCAACAAGTGGCCCAGCAGTGTCCCTGATTGTCAGTGTCCCTGATCGCCACATAGTGGCCCAGCAGTGTTCCTGATCGCCACAGTGTCCCTGATCGTCGCAGTGTTCCTGATCGCCACACAAGTGGCCAAGCAGTGTCCCTGATCGCCGCAGTGGCCAAGCAGTGTCCCTGATCGTCACAGAAGTGGCCCAGCAGTATCGCCGCAGTGGCCAAGCAGTGTCCCTGATTGCCACACAAGTGGCCCAGCAGTGTCCCTGATTGCCGCAGTGTCCCTGATCACCGCAGTGTCCCTGATTGCCGCACAAGTGGTCCAGCAGTGTCCCTGATCGCCGCAGTGTCCCTGATTGCCGCACAAGTGGTCCAGCAGTTTCCCTGATCGCCGCAGTGTCCCTGATTGCCACACAAGTGGTCCAGCAGTGTCCCTGATTGCCACAGTGTCCCTGATTGCCGCACAAGTGGTCCAGCAGTGTCCCTGATTGCCGCAGTGGCCCAGCAGTGGCCCTGATCACCACACAAGTGGCCCAGCAGTGTCCCTGATTGCCGCAGTGGCCCAGCAGTGTCCCTGATCGCCGGACAAGTGGTCCAGCAGTGCCCCTGATCACCGCAGTGTCCCTGATCACCGCAGTTGCCCAGCAGTGTTTCTGATCGCCACACAAGTGGCCCAGCAGTGTCCTGATCATCGCAGTGGCCCAGCAGTGTCCATGGTCGCCGCACAAGTGGTCCAGCAGTGTCCCTGATCGCCACAGTGTCCCTGATTGCCGCAGTGTCCCTGATTGCCGCACAAGTGGTCCAGCAGTGTCCTTGATTGCCGCACAAGTGGTCCAGCAGTGTCCCTGATCACCGCAGTGGCCCAGCAGTGTCCCTGATCACTGCAGTGTCACTGATTGCTGCACAAGTGGTCCAGTAGTGTCCCTGATCACCGCAGTGGCCCTGATTGCTGCAGTGGCCCAGCAGTGGCCCTGACCACCACACAAGTGGCCCAGCAGTGTCCCTGATCACCGCATTGGCCCAGCAGTGTTCCTGATCGCCACACAATTGGCCCAGCAGTGTCCCTGATCGCCGGACAAGTGGCCCAGCAGTGCCCCTGATCACCGCAGTGTCCCTGATCACTGCAGTAGTCCATCAGTGTTTCTGATCGCCACACAAGTGGCCCAGCAGTGTCCTGATCATCGCAGTGGCCTAGCAGTGTCCCTGATCGCCGCAGAAGTGGTCCAGCAGTGTCCCTGATCGCTGCAGTGTCCCAGCAGTGTCCCTGATCACCGCAGTGTCCCTGATTGCTGCACAAGTGGTCCAGCAGTGTCCCTGATCACCGCAGTGTCCCTGATTGCCGCAGTGGCCCAGCAGTGGCCCTGATCACCACACAAGTGGCCCAGCAGTGTCCCTGATCACCACACAAGTGGCCAGCAGTGTCCCTGATCGCCGGACAAGTGGTCCAGCAGTGCCCCTGATCACCGCAGTTGCCCAGCAGTGTTTCTGATCGCCAAACAAGTGGCCCAGCAGTGTCCTGATCATCGCAGTGGCCCAGCAGTGTCCATGGTCGCCGCACAAGTGGTCCAGCAGTGTCCCTGATTGCCACAGTGTCCCTGATTGCCGCAGTGTCCCTGATCGCCACACAAGTGGCCCAGCAGTGTCCCTGATCACCGCAGTGGCCCAGCAGTGGCCCTGATTGCCACACAAGTGGCCCAGCAGTGTCCCTGATCACCGCAGTGGCCCAGCAGTGACCCTGATCACCGCAGTGGCCCAGCAGTGTCCCTGATTGCCACACAAGTGGCCCAGCAGTGTCCCTGATCGCCGCACAAGTGGTCCAGCAGTGTCCCTGATCACCATACAGTGGCCCAATCAGTGTCCCTGACCACCTTACAGTGTGCCTGTTCATACAGTGTCCCTGATCTCTGCCACACCAGTGGATCCTGTTCACTGCCATCGTCTGTGAGGAAAGAGATCCAGTACAGCTAACTGTGAGTAATTTTCAGCCTTTGCACAGAGTTTTTTCCAAAACAGCAATAGGTAGTTAAGAAATTAGATGTGTGATTTTTGCCCTTAGAACGCTAACAGGTGCTTATTGGATGTTGAACCCCTCTATGTGGCCAGACTGTGAAAAAGTCTCACACATTTGGTATCGCCATATTCAGCAGGAGTTAAATGCGTTTTGAGGTATCATTTTAAGTATGCCTATGCTGTGTAATAGAAATATCTCATAGATTGACAACTTTGCGTAAAAAAAAATACATTTTCATTTTCTTTTCGCATTTTCCAAAAACTTGTGGCAAAAAATGAAGTCTTCAGAAGACTCCGCATGCCTCTTAAAACATACCTTGGGGTGTTTGCTTTCCAAAATGGGGTCATTTTGTGGATAATTCCATTATCCTGATGCTCCATGACCTCCAAAACAGCAATAGGTAGTTAAGAAATTAGATGTGTGATTTTTGCCCTTAGAACGCTAACAGGTGCTTATTGGATGTTGAACCCCTCTATGTGGCCAGACTGTGAAAAAGTCTCACACATTTGGTATTGCCATATTCAGCAGGAGTTAAAGAATGCGTTTTGAGGTATCATTTTAAGTATGCCTATGCTGTGTAATAGAAATATCTCATAGATTGACAACTTTGCGTAAAAAAAAAATACATTTTCATTTTCTTTTCACATTTTCCAAAAACATGTGGCAAAAAATGAAGTCTTCAGAGGACTCCCCATGCCTCTTAAAACATACCTTGAGGTGTTTTCTTTCGAAAATGGGGTCTTTTTGTGGGTAATTCAATTGTCCTGGTGCTCCAGGACCTCCAAAACTGTGATAGACAGTCAAGAAATTAGATGTATAATTTTTGCCCCTAGAACGCCTAAGGGTGCTTATTGGATGTGGGGCCCTTCTATGTAGTTAGGCTGTGAAAAAGTTTTACACATGTGGTATCGCCATACTCAGGATGAGTAGCAGAATGTGTTTTGGGATGTAATTGCAAGTATGCCTATGCCGTGTGAGAGAAAGAACTTGTTAAATGACAACTTTGTGGAAAAAAAAAAAGAATTTTGTTTACTTTCATCATTTCCTTAAAAAATTGGCAAAAAATGACAACTTCAAAAAACTCTCCATGCCTCTCATTAAATACCTCAGACTGTCTACTTTCCAAAAAGGGGTAGTTTGGGGGGTATTTGTACTGTCCTGGAATTTTAGGGCCCCAAGAAATTATATAGGTAGTCCGTACATCAGGATTGATACATTTTCAAATATATCAAATATATATACCGTGGTCTGTGGACTCTATAACTTTCACAAAGACTAAATAATACACACTGATTTGGGTTATGTCTACCAAAAAAATGTAGCACAATGGATTTTGGCCTAAATTTATGAAGAAAGTATATTTATTTGTAAAATTTAGTAGCAAATACTAAGAAAAACATGTTTTTTTCAAAATTTTCAGTCTTTTTTCATTTTTCTAGCAAAAAATAAAAACCCCAGTGATGATTAAATACCACCAAATTAAAGCTCTATTTGTTTGAAAAAAATGATAATAATTTCATTTTGATACTGTGTTGTATGCCTGAGTAATTGTCATTCACAATGTGAGAGCGCTGAAAGCTGAAAATTGGCCTGGACAGGAAGGGGGTAAAAGTGTCCGGACAGGAAGTGGTTAAGTGGAATTTTACCCATAACTCTGTAATTTATATTATTTATATATTTATATATAGAAAGAACATACATTCAACATGAATAATTATGGTACCAAAATTAGTGTGCAATGTAAATTGCCTCCAGCATTGCTCCTGTTTCTTCTTGCTGGAGGATGCCATATTGCTGAAGCCCAGAACAGTCACACCAGAAAGAACAATTTTTGTTTAATCAGTACAATATTAATCCCCAAAAAATTGAGTGATTTAGACCATGCATGCACGGAAATGAAAGAATACATTACAATACAATACAACACATTAGATCACGTCTGAAGTAGTATTCTGTCGTACAAGAATTTTCGTAACTTTAGTAACCTTTTGGATTTTGATATGAGACTAGCACGCAAAAATAAAACAGATGATCATTTGTCCGATATTCTTATTGTGTGTACGAGGCATAAGGCGCCATGCACACTGGCTTAAGAAACGATTCTGCAGGAGTTTTGTGTTTTGCCTGTATAAGCAGCCAAATGTTATCCTGTGTCGATGCACATTAGGACGTTTAGAGGCATATTTTAAGCTCAGCATTTAGAGGCAGAAATGAAAAACCCTTCTGGTTTTGTTTTTGATGGCAGAAAAAACGCTAAACACTCCTAAACATGCCTACATGTGCCCAAAAAACACGTTTTTGAGTGTTTTTTTTTATGACAAGAGAACTGGTGTTCCCTTGTCATTTCCAATGTCCCTTGGTGTCTCCCTGGCAGCACAGTTTGTTCTGTCACCGCTCTTTCTTTTTCCCACTGACAGCAGAACGTAAACAAACAAGTTCCAGCATTAAAATAAAAACAGTGTAGCCTACCCCCCACAGGGTCTGGAATGGATTTTGAAGGGAACACTATGCCAAAATTAAAAAAGTGGACAGACACTCACTGAATGACAGGTAAACATGGGGGCAGGGTCAACAGGTGATTTGGCGAGTGTCCCTGGATGGGACATGTCGTGTTTGGTGTGCGGTGTCAGCAGGGGCGGACTGACAACTCATGGGGCCCCTGGGCAATAGAGGATCATGGGGCCCCTGTGTCCTTGCCCAAACTCAAAAAAGCTTATGAAAAAGGTACCAGGGGCATCTCATGGGGCCCCCTACTGACCCCAGGCCCTCGAACAGCGCCTCAGTTTGCAAATGGTCAGTCCGCCCCTGGGTGTCAGTGTTCCTCATGATTGACATTGAATATACTTTGGGGAATTTTATTTTTTGGAGTTTTTTAAATGAAGGATTTGTCACAAACTGTGCTTGTGTTTGTATTTACTTTTGACATTTGTTTTGGTGAACTAGTAGGTGTACTATTCACATGGGGGTCAGGATCTGTGGGCCCCCTTGTTAAAAGGGGAGTCCAGGTTCTGATAAGCCTTCCGCCTGCAGACCCCCACAACCACTGCCCAGGGTGGTGAGGAAGAGGCCTTGTCCCCATCAACATGTGGACAAGGTGCTATGGGGGAGCCACCTCCCCCAAAGTACCCCCCTATGTTGATGTTGTGTGGTCTGGTATGGTTCATAAATGGGGTGCTCGATTGTCCCCCCTTTCCTGACCTGCTGGGCTGCATACTCAGTTAAGGGTCTGGTATAGATTTTGGGGGGACTCCACACCATTTTTTTCTATTTTGGTATGGGGTTCCACTTAAACTCCATACCAGACCTCAGGGTCTGGTATGGATTTTGGGGGTGACCACACACCATTTTTAAAAAATTTTTTAATTGGGATTCCCCTTAAAATCCATACCAGATCTGAAGGACCTGGTAGGCATTGGGGGGAACCCCCATGATTTTTTTTAATGCCAGCACTTGTTTGTTTACATTCCTTGCCATTAATTTCTATGCCCCTTCCGAAATTCGGATAGACCCAAATCTCAAAAAAAATATTTTTTTTCCGAAAAATAAATCAAAATTAATTGCATCACACATGTCTAATTGCTATGCCTGGAAAACGGGCAAGAGTGAAGTAACTTATCAGCTTTTAATTCACTTGTTGAAAGTAAGGGATATTTCAGTGCTTGCAAATATGGTTGGGATTTTATGGAAGTTTAGGAGGATTTTTAGTAGCAATGAAAATGTATTACTGTCAAGGTTATCCCTGTTTATATTTTATTAAATTGGTTTTAAAAAATGTATAGATTTTATAAATATAAGTGTAGTTGTAATATTTTTTGTAGGTTGTAGCTGAAGAGGGTTGGATAAACAGCATGGGGATATAGCATGTCTTTTTGGTACACAAAGTATAAACGTGTTTTAAATGTTGAGCTTGTTGCCTGGGGTTAATTCCCCTTTGAGACCTCAGTTCCCACAGTCAGTGACAGCTGGAGGGCATTACCTTCTATCTGCTACCTGTTGGTCTGTTAATCACAGTGCCTGGCACCTTTCAGCACTGACATACTTTGTGACTCTGAAATATTATGTGACTGATTGCAGAGGGATGTTAAAGAACTCAATGCTAGAAGAATCTAAAACTGAAATATATTGTGTTTGTTTGTTAAAGGCAGCTAAATTATAAGGATTATTTCTGATAATGGCATTGTACACTGCTCAAAAAAATTAAAGGAACATTTTGAAAACACATCAGACCTCAATGGGGAAAAATATCATGTTGGATATCTATACTGATATGGACTGGGTAATGTGTTAGGAACGTAAGGATGCCCCATTGTTTGGTGGAAATGAAAATCATCAACATACAGAGGACTGATTTCAAGGACACCCCGAAAATCAAAGTGAAAAAATGATGCAGCAGGCAAGTCCATTTTGCTGAAATTTCATTGTCGCAACTCAGAATGGTACTTAGTAGTTTGTATGGCCCCCACGTGCTTGTATGCATGCCTGACAACATCAGGGCATGCTCCAAATGAGACGGCAGATGGTGTCCTGGGGTATTTCCTCCCAGATCTGGACCCGGACATCACTGTGCTCCTGGACAGTCTGTGGTGCAACCTGGCGGCGTCAGATGAACCAAAACATAATATCCCACAGGTGTTCTATTGGATTTAGGTCAGGCGAGCGTGGGGGCCATTCATTGGTATCAATTCCTTCATCCTCCAGGAACTGACTGCATTCTCTCGCCACATGAGGCTGGGCATTGATGTGCACCAGGAGGAACCCAGGACCAACTGCACCAACATAGGGTCTGACAATGGGTCCAAGGATTTCATCCCGATATCTAATGGCAGTCAGGGTGCCATTTTCTAGTCTGTAGAAGTCTGTGCATCCCTCTATGGATATGTCTCCCCAGACCATTACTGAATCACCACCAAAACAGTCATGCTGAATGATGTTACAGGCAGTATAACGTTCTCCATGGCTTCTCCAGACCCTTTCACATCTGTCACATGTGCTCAGGGTGAACCTGCTCTCATTTGTGGCGGACTTGCCAATTTTGTTGTTCAATGGCAAATGACAATCGAGCTCTGTGGTGCCGGGCAGTGAGCACAGGGCCCACTGGAGGATGTTGGGAATCTCAGGCAACCCTCATAAAGTCTGTTTCTGATTGTTTGGTCAGAGACATTCACACCAATGGCCTGCTGGAGGTCATTTTGTAGGGCTCTGGCAGTGGTCATCCTGTTCCTCCTTGCACAAAGGAGCAGATACCAGTCCTGCTGATGAGTTAAGGACCCTCTACAGCCCTGTTAAGCTCTCATAGAGTAACTGCCTGTCTTCTGGAATCTCCTCCATGATCTTGAGCCTGTGCTGGGAGACACAGCAAACCTTCCGGCAATGGTACGTATTGAGGTGCCATCCTGGAGGAGTTGGACTGCCTGTACAACCTCTGTAGGGTCCAGGTATCGCCTCATGCTACCAGTAGTGACACTGACACTAGCCAAATGCAAAACTAGTGAAAAACAGTAAAAAAAAGATGAGTAAGAAAAAAAATGTCAGTGGCCTCCACCTGTAAAACCATTCCTGTTTTGGGGTTTGTCTCATTGTTGCCCATCTAGTGCACCTGTTAATTTCATAAACACCAAAGCAGCTGAAACTGATTGACAACCCCCTCTGCTACTTAACTGACCAGATCAATATCCCAGGAGTTTAATTGAGTTGATGCTACACTCTGATTAAACTGTGTTCCTTTAATTTTTTTGTGCAGTGTATTTTATTTAGTGTTATACTGTATTTAGGCAAGTCCATATCATTTTTACAAAGCAAAACTGCATGTATTGAAAAGAGACTTTAACTATATCTCCAGTGGGTACAACAGACAGTGGTAACCATGTTTAAAAGCAGCTATACATTTTTATTTTTGTAAACATTTAAACATATTTGACAAATACAGTTTTAAAAGTAATATAGAGGAACATCAATAGATCATATGAACAATGGTGACTTAATTTGTAGAATCCCTGAAGACCATTCTATTCAAGTTGACGCGATTCATGGGAAACCCCCTCTTCCTCAGGACCTCAAAACTCCAGGGATAGGTAAGTCACTTTAAGGGTGCAGTGTATTTACTATAATCATATTCCTCTGCTGATATTCCAAAGGAAAACTACATTCATCTCCGTAGCAAAAAGAAGCAAAACCACAAAAAAAAAAAAAAAAAAATTCAGAGAAGGGAAAAAGCCAATCCTCGCAGTAAGTCTCTGCCAGCCCATGGGGAGACCACCAAATCAGGGGGAACACTTGGTATGTTTATGTAGCATATAGATTATAATGTGCAGACCTGACATCTAGGAGATAGAGCTAATGTATTGGGAAGCACAGTGGCTAAATGGTCAGCACTTCTGTCTGGCAGTACTAGGGTCATTAGTTCAAATCCCAGCCACAGCACCTCCTGCCTGGAGTTTGCATGTTCTCCCTGTGCCTGCGTGGGTTTCCTCCAGGTACTCCAGTTTCCTCCCACACTCCAAAGACATGCTGGTGGGTTAATTGGATCCTGTCTAAATTGGCCCTAGTATATGTATGTATGAATGACTATCAGGGACCTTAGATTGTACTCCCCTTGTGGGTTAGAGACTAATGTAAATGTACAACATATATGTAAAGCGCTGCGTAAATTAATGGCGCTATATAAGTACCTGAAATAAATAAATAAATCCTCTTTCAATATGTCAGTTTTGTGATTATCTATATAGGGACGATACTCTCCAGTGAGGGATTGCAATTCAGCACATCACTCCTCAAACTAAGGATACCATTTTTACAAAGCAGTAGTTTCCTTGTTACTATTATTATTATTATTATTATTATTATTATTATACAGTATTTATATAGCGCCAAAAGGTTTGCTCAGCCCTGTACATTGTAGTGGGGGACAGTACATGGGACAATACAGTAACAAAACAATACACAAGGGGTTCGAGGCCCCTGCTCTTTCGAGCTTACAATCTAGGAGGGAGGGGATAGAGGTACAGGAGGAAGTGGCTGTGGGGAACGGAGTGGTAGGAGGAGTAGAGGAGATCTGCTGTTCGGTGAGGGTGGGGTAGGCTTCCCTGAAGAGATGGGTTTTCAGGGTGCGCCTCAAGGTGAGGAGGGTTGGTGACAGTCTGATGGATTGGGGTAGTGAGTTCCAGACGATGGGGGAAGTCCCGGAGAAGTCCTGCAGTCGGGTGTGGGAGGAGGAGACCAGGGAGCTAGAAAGTAGGAGGTCTTGTGAGGAGCGAAGAGTACGGGTTGGGTGGTATTTGGGTACCAGGTCGGTGAGGTAGTTTTCGGCAGTGTTATGAATGGCTTTGTACGTCAGTGTTAGTAGTTTGAATTTAATGCGTTGGGCAATCGGAAGCCAGTGGAGGGAATGGCAGAGGGGGGTGGCAGAAGTGGAGCACTTGGTAAGGTGGATGAGTCTGGCCGCTGAGTTTAGGATGGACTGAAGCGGGGATAGCCTGTGTTGGGGTAGGCCGGTGAGAAGGGAGTTGCAGTAGTCCAGGTGTGAGATAATAAGGGAGTGAACAAGTTGTTTGGTAGTGTCTGGGGTCAGGAACGTACATATCTTGGAGATGTTGCGGAGGTGGAGCCTGCATGAAGTTGCCAGCGATTGGACATGAGGTTGGCAGGATAGGTTTGAGTCCAGGGTGACACCTAGGACTTTGGCTTGCGGGGTGGAATTGATGGCGGCGTTGTTGGTCGTGATGGAGAGGAAGGGGGGGGGCAGGCTGGGGGGAAAACTAGGAGCTCGGTTTTGGAAAGGTTCAATTTGAGGAAATGTAGTGACATCCAGTCTGATATGTCGTTCAGTAGGTGGGTGATACGGGCGGAGACTGAAGGGGTGAGGTGAGGGGTGGAGAGGTAAATTTTGAGTGTCGTCGGCGTAGAGGTGATAGTTGAAGCCATTGGAGTGTATCAGTTTGCCGAGGGAGGAGGTGTAGATGGAGAAAATAAGGGGCATGAGGACAGAGCCTTGGGGGACCACGACAGAGAGGGGGAGAGAGGGGGAGGTGGTAGCGTTATAGGTAACGCTGAAGGAGCATTGGGATAGATAGGAGGAATGCCAGGAGAAAGCAAAGTCTCCAATGCCAAGGGAGTGCAGTTTATTAAGGAGGAGGGGGTGGTCAACTGTGTTGAAGGCCGCGGAGAGGTCGAGGAGTAGGGGGACTGAGTAGTGGCCATTAGCTTTGGCGGTTAGCAGGTCATTAGTGATTTTGAGTAGGGCAGTTTCGGTGTAGTGTAGGGGACAGAAGCCAGACTGTAGGGGATCAAGGAGGTTATTGTCAGTGAGGTGGGAGCTTAGGTGGTTGTAGACTAAGCGCTCAAGGAGCTTGGATGTGAATGGCAGCAGGGAGATGGGTCTAAGGTTGTTCAGGTCGGTGGGGTCCAGGGAGGGTTTTTTGAGTATGGGGGTGATATGCACGTGCTTTACGGGGGAGGGGAATGCGCCAGTAGAGAGGGAGAGATTGAAGATGTGAGTGAGGGAGCGTAGGATGGAGGGGGAGGGTGACCGCAGGAGTTGTGTGGGGACAGGGTCAAGGGGGCAAGTGGTGAGGCGGGCTTCTGAGAAGACCTTAGTGACCTCCTCAGTGGTAGCAGGGCTGAAAGAGCGGAGTGTTGGGGAGGTTATAGTGTGCGGGATGTTAGGTGTGGTGGGGGGCAGGTTGGTTGCGAGGTCAGCGGAGGGGAGAGTTGATGGGGTAATGGTGGGAGGGAGGCTAGGTGGGGAGGTAAATTGAGTGTTGGCAATGTCCTTACGGATTGCGTCAATCTTGTTTTGGAAGTGATAGGCAATCTCATGGGCGGTACTGGGTGGAGGGGGGGGGGAGAGAGTAGGGAGTTGAAAGTGGAGGAGAGCCGACGAGGACAGGTGGAGAGGGTTGTTGAGCTCATAAAGTACTTCTTCATTTACAATACAGCCATAACAATTCTCCATTATTAGCATCTATAAGAGAATAGGATTGTTGCAGTAAACAATGTGTTTTAAGACAACAGTCACCTTTCATCATGCAAACCAATCACTGTAAAGCAGACAGCTGGGTTTTCCTTGCAAAGAAAAAATTACTAGTCATTCCCTGCTTTATGGAACACTTTTTCTGGCATTTGAGCAAGTCATAGAGTTTGCAGACAGATCAGTTGACATAGGAAAACCTTTGTTTGTAAACAGTATCAGCAGAGGAACATGCATCACTTCACATCTCATTGGTGCATGCAAAAATGTTTGTGAATCAGCCACGAAGGTGCGTGTGAAGCTAAGCAAGGTTTTCTTTTACATATAAATGTTGCACTTTTGCTTTAGTGAATCAGCCTGTTAGATTGTTTTTTGAAGAGCAGTATTGTAAATCAGATTCTCTATTTGTGAATTAATAAATTTAACTTACCGGTATATGTATTGATGAAATATCTAATGTGCACTTCGATATTGGCATTGGTTACGTGTTAATGACCATTAGTAAAGTGGATAGCTTTAATGAACAGCACATTTCTGACCTATTAACTTGCGTTTTATACAGTTAAAATAGCATTGTTATAGTAAAACAAAAGATAAAAGATATATACATGCTATCAATTCAAACACCAACTAAAAAATAAACTAAAACAACAAATGTCTTATTGCTTTATTTGTTTGCCTTGCAAATTTTCCTTATATAATTTTTGCCTCTTTGACTGAACATAAATATACAACATATTACTAGTTACTATTAATGAATTATTAATAAATATACAATGCATTTCTAGTTCCACTCACTGTTCTTTAATAACTCCTCTGTTGGCTGAATTTGTGGTGGCAGTAATGACATGAATGTATTTTCCGCTTAACTGCTTCAGTATTACTAGTTTTGCAGTTTGCTTACTTGCAATTCCAGGCCCATCTAAAATAAAAATGATAATTGGTTTACACAATAGGCTTTGTTTTCAGAATCAACATGCACCTTATCACAATGATAAGTGAGGAAAAATGTATAAATCAATCAAATCAAAAGTTTTTCTTCAGAAATCCATTTAATGGATCTACATGTTTTTATGAAGGATTGTAATTCTTGTAAAATACAATGATTCATTTCTTTAATTTTTAAAAAATTACATTTGACTGTTAGAACACTCTATGACATTCTTTGTCGTGCTTGTCAAGGTCCTGTGGCTTCAATAAAATATTAGCATTAGCTCCAGACATATAACTAAACCTCAACTAATCAAATACTATTGTATAGTACAACGTGAATGTCTCCATTTTTTTACCACTACTGAGCTAGGCAGGTATACCTATACAATATGGAGACTCACTAGCTAGGGAATCAAAGCGCACAACAATCTGAATTGCTAATAGTAGAGAAATTTAATAGGTAAGTTCACTTTAGGTAAGTTTATTCAGGTTTTAGAAATTACTTTTAGAAGCAATATAAAGTTCCTGTACAGGCAAATCTGAGTTCATTGATTTGATTATGCCAGTTTTTATTGCATAAACCTTTAAATATGATAAATAGAATCAGCTTTTCAGACTATAAATCAATAGAATTCATTACATTTTTGAATGAACTAATTACAATATTGGTAATAAACTGTAATGTGGCATTTCCTGTTTGAGCTAATGCTTACAGCTTATCAAAGTTTTAATTTTTATAAATAAGAATATATTAATACAGTTCATGTGCTTTTAACATTTTCACTTAGATGTAATTGAGTAGAATTATTTAATTGCATAGCTTACACTTTGCAAAATCTTCCAGCCATTTTCCATGAAGAAAACAGATTGTTAGGCTGCTATGCTTGGAAAGCTTGCTTTTAGCCTGCAGCTAAATTTACATAATGTACTATAAGATTTCTTATCCAAATATTATGGAAAAAAAGAGCTAAGTCAGCAAGAGAGATGGGTCGGTATTCTCTATGATCACTGAGATGTGTATGCATATTAACATATTTAATGGAGGGTGCACATGGAATACACCTAACTTTTAACCACTTCAGTTCCAGACACTTTCACCCCCTTCCAGTCCAGGCCAATTTTCAGCTTTCAGTGTTATCACACTTTGAATGACAATTGCGCGGTCATGCAACGCTGTACTCATATGAATTTTTTTGAGACAGATAAAACTTTATTTTGGTGGTATTTATTCACATCTGGGATTTTTATTTTTTTGCTATATAAATGAAAAAGTCCAAACATTTTGCAAGAAAAAGTGTTTTAAAATTTTGCAAATAAATAATCTTTCTTTATAAATCTTGGCCAAAATGTATTCAGCTATCGTTTTAGTGAAAAAAAAATAACCCAAATTAGTTTATAACCAAAAAGTATAATTTTTCAAAATTTCTTTTTACATTTTTATTTTATTTTTTATATAATTATTTGGGTTTTTTTTTAACATACTGTCACCCTAGCAGTACAGTGTCACTATAGTGACACTGTACTACTTGTGGGGGGGGTAATGAAGATTTTTTTTTTTTACACTGATTGCTTTTACACCCATAGAGGCTGTAAAATCAATAATTTCTCCTTCTCCCTGGCTGCATTCTTGCAGCCATTGAGAAATACTGTGAGAGCTGTGATTGGTCACAGCTTGTCACATGGTACAAGGCTGTTGTGAATAGCCTTGTACCATGTGACCTCTCATGATCATTCACAGATTTCACGAGTAGTAAGCAATGATGTCAGGAAGTGACATCTTGTTTACTACTGTTCATGTGATCACTGATTGGCCAATCAGGGATCACATGAATTGGGACCTCACACAGAGGTTCTGTACAGTGATCGGTGTTCCGCTGTGTCCTCCGGATCGCGGTGCCGCATGCTCCCAGGGAGTGCGCACAGGAAGTGAATGCGGGGGCCATTTATAAATGGCAACCTGCTTCGGCACTGCTCCCGTCCGGCCGATTATGTACATGGGCCAGACAGGAAGTGGTTAACATAGCTGTTCAACATATAACCAATAACCAAATGAGTGCTTATATGTTATAGGCAGCAGAGAAGTTTGTAGTATTTGCCACAAAAATCCTGAAATCCACTGGAAAACTTTGTTGAATGTAAAAGTAAACTCCCTGTCCACTTTTGAGGTATGGTAGGTGATTAAAGGACAGAACCATCTCGATCTTTCAAAATCATCAATCAGGTTTACATGCTGCCAGAACTTTGAGAAATATGAGTATAGAATATTTGTTCTTTAAAGGACCACTAAGCATTACGTAAACAACGTATTATGTTGGTAACAATGACTTTAGACTCTCTTTTATCATTTGTAGCTATGAAATGCTATAGCGGAACCTATTGCATATGGTTATTGATATAGACCAGGGGTCTCCAAACCTTCTAAACAATGGGCCAGTTTGCTTTCCTTCAGACTTTAGGGGGTGGACTGTGGATACTGAGAGTAGAAAAGGTCCTGACATCAGTGGGAATAGCAATGCCCCATCTTTGGTGTCAGTGGAAGAAATAGTTCACCATTATTTGTGTCAGTGAGAGGAATTGTGCCACATCATTGGTGTCAGTGGGGGAATTATGCCCCATTGCTGGTATTAGTGTATAAAAAAATAGTGCCCCATGGGCCTTCATAAAAGCAAGCAAAGGACAATATCTGGCTCCCAGGCCACAGTTTGGAGACCACTGGTATAGACTGTCCAAATCTCAGTGTTTATGGAACTTCTCTGAGTGATTTGCAGAGTGAGCCGTAATCCTCTTATAGATACATACCAGATAAATATGCTTTTTATCTTTTGAGATATTGGGGACCTCACTGACTTTCCACTTTTTAACCAGTTGTAAACAAGCCACAAATAGGATATGCATGACCATGGGTCTGAATATTAAAAGGAAGTTTATGCTTAATATGACCAAGGTGGGATCTGGTTTAGTAATGCAACCAGTTAGTTCAGAGAGAAGGTGGAACACTACATTCCCAAAAGCTCCTAAGATGGAGATATGGCCATAGCATGTGTATCAGTATGCCCACCTATCAATATCCTCAGCAGCAGGAGCTATTGACTGATTTGAAACAGATATTTTGTATTTTATTTTATAAATCAGCAGCAGTGCCAAACACATAATGGGGAAGGGAGGAGGGGGTGGCTTTTGCTGCTGGTCTTATTATTATGCAGGTCTGGCTGGAGTAATGCTAAATGAAGAGGTTACAATGGTGTCTGGCAGACTATATATTGTAACAGCTGGACAACTATAACAGCGGCTGGAAAATTTTAATACAGATTGATTATAATAGAGGCTGATGTTGGACAGGCATATCATGGTAATAACAATTTCTCCTATGTAAGTACAGAGCTTGCAGGATATAAGGGTTAAAAAGGATGGTCGCTATTTCATCTTGCATCTTAAAAGCAATTCACATATTATTACATTTGAAAATTACTGTCTAAAAAAATAGCAGCCATAGACACTGGTGTGACAACTGTCTGTAGCTGTAGATAATGGCATTTTGTAAGGAGTTTTGACACAAATTTGAGATGTATAAATCCATGGAGTAATGAATTTGTACTGAGCTGTAAGTGCCAGCTATATTGATGATGATGCAGTACCATCCATGGCCCATTGAGATTTCCCTTCATTCCTGTCTCATAACCATAACACCGAGTGAGAGGGAATTTCTTTAAAGCGAGGGGCAGTCACCAGAACTAATGTCCCCACTGAAAAATTTCCCCTCCTTTCCAGTTCTGGTGGCAACACAAGATTTGGGATTTTCTCTCACTTTCACTCTTGGTAAAATGAGGCAAATGGAGAGAGTGAATGTCCCCAAAGGGGACAGAAATAAAAACCTAAAGGTGTCCTAATTCATCTCAACACTCTTCAAATCTACAAATCTTTTTGCTTTAGATATAGGTAAGGGTGCAGTAATATGGTAAATGCAGTAAGAAGAATTTCTCTCAAGCCTGTAAATGGCGGAAGCGGTTCCCATAATACTTTAAATATTAGTGCTAAAAGCGGTGTTCCGCATTAAAGATTGGTCCCCTGCTCCCCATTAAGGATTGGCACCTTTGGGGAGTGGGGGGGAGATTGACAGGCGATCGGAAGCGTAAGTTGTCCTCCTACCCTCCCTCCCCGTAGTCTTGTGGGACACGTGACAGGTCCCAGAAGATGATGGGGCCATTCAGGATGTGCATTACTACTCGGGCAGTGGACACCCGACTGTGAAGCCGCAAGCTGTCACAGCTGGGTGCCCACACTGAAGATGCTGGCGCCTGGAATACAGGACGGCTGGTGAAAAAGGCTGAGGTGGGAGCACCGTGGGATCGTGGGACAGATGAGTGGCTGTTTTTTAAAAGTCAGCAGCTACAGTTTTTGTTGTTGCTGACTTTAATTTTTTTACAGAGTGAGTGGAACTCTGCTTTAATAATACAAATGGTACTTAAATGGTACTCAAACACTGAAAATGCAATATACAGTTGCAAGAAAAAGTATGTGAACCCCTTGGGATTATGTGGAGTTTTCCATGAATTGGGCATAAAATGTGCTCTGAACGTCATCTAAGTCACAACAATAGAAGAACACAGTCTGCTGAACATAATACTACACAAACATTAGATGTTGTCATGGTTTAATTGCACATAACATGTAAACATTCACAGTGCAGGGAGGAAAAAGTATGTGAGGCCCTAGCTTAATGACTTCTCCCAGAGCTAATTGGAGCCAGGAGTGAGCCAACCTTGACTCCAATCAGTGTGATGATATTGGATGTGTTGCTGACAGCTGTCCTGCCCTTAAAAAACACACACCTGTTTTGGGTTTACTGGTTTCAAGAAGCACTGTCTGATGTGAACCATGCCTCGCTGAAAAGAGCTCTCAGAAGACCTATGATCAAGAATTGTTGACTTGCATGAAGCTGGAAAGGGTTACAAAAGTATCTCCAAAAGCCTTGATGTTCATGTGTCCACGGTAAGACAGACTGTCTACAAATGGAGAAAGTTTAGCACTGTTGCTACTCTCCCTAGGCGCGGTCGTCCTGTAAAAATGACTGCAAGAGCACAGCGCAGAATGCTGCATGAGGTAAAGAAGAATCCCAGAGTGTCAGCTAAAGACCTACAGAAATCTCTGGCACATGCTAACATTTTTGTTCACACATCTACAATAAGGAAAACATTAAACAAGAATGGAGTACATGGGAGGACACCACGGAGGAAGCCATTGCTGTCCAAAAAGAAGATTGCAGCACGTTTGAAGTTTGCAAAAGAGCACCTGGATGTGTCCACAGCACTACTGGCAGAATATACTGTGGACAGATGACACCAAGATTGAGTTGTTTGGGAAGAACACACAACACTATGTGTGGAGAAAAAAAGGCACAGCGCACCAACATCAAAACCTCATCCCCAATGTGAAACATGGCGGAGGGAGCATCATGGTTTGGGGCTGCTTTGCTGCCTCAGGGCCTGGACGGATTGTTGTCATTGATGGGAAAATGAATTCCAGAGTTTATCAAGACATTTTGCAGGAAAACGTACGACCATCTGTCCGCCAACTCAAGCTCCGCAGAGGATGGGTGATGCAACAGGACAATGACCCAAAGCATACAAGTAATTCAACAAAACAATGGCTGCAACAGCACAGAATACGCCTTCTGGAGTGGCCCAGTCAGAGTCCTGACCTCAACCCCATTGAAATGCTGTGGCATGACCTTAAGAGAGCGATTCACACCAGACATCCCAAGAATATTGCTACACTGAAACAGTTTTGTGAAGAGGAGTGGTCCAAAATGACTCCAGATCGTTGTGCAGGTCTGATCTGACACTACAGGAAACGTTTGGTTGAGGTTATTGCTGCCAAAGGAGGGTCAACCAGTTATTAAGTCCAAAGGTTCACATAATTTTTCCTCCCAGCACTGTGAATGTTTACATGTTATGTGCAATTAAACCATGGCAACATCTAAGGTTTGTGTAGTATTATGTTCAGCAGACTATGTTCTTCTATTGTTGTGACTTAGATGATGTTCAGAGCACATTTTATGCCCAATTCATGCAAAACTCCACGTAATCCCAAGAGGTTGACATACTTTTTCTTGCAACTGTATCTACTTGCCTACATTCTGTTTAGCATTATATTACCATTATTACCTTGCATTTATAAGCAATCCAGGGAAAAAACATAATAAAACATCTACAACATGTTCTGATTACTCAGTCTAAGCATTGAAAGTTTGATTTCTGTAACTTGTGAAGTTGTAGCAAAAACTTGCTGGTGTTGGCAGACAATTGACTAGATCAGAATGGCACCTTGGAGATTGTTGAGAAGTTTATTCCAGACTTTGAAGTTCTTCACATCATTGAACATCCACATAAGTCAAAAGAACAAAATTTGAACCACCGCAGCAATACATAAGTGGATAGATTAGAGTCTAAAATATACTACTGGAAGGGTGGAGCTTTGTGGGAGGTAGGGAAAAATTGTAAATGGCAAATAATTAAACAAACAATGTTAAATAGCAATTCACAATGCATTTGTAACATTGACAAAGATAATTCAGCATGTTAATAATACTCTTGGAATTAAACAGTGTCATATAAGGCATGCATACACCAGCAAACAACACCACACGTGGAGCTTTCTAGCAAGGTGCGCCAGTGCTAAGCATGGAAGGTGCTTTGAAGCAATTACCAAGCTGCTAGTGAATATAACACAGCTTGAAAACTGCTATTTTAATTATTACTTTCTGAATTTTCTACTTATTCTACTGAAAATGCTTAAGTAATACCCTGAAATTGAATTAATAGTCGAGCCAAACAATAGCTTGGAGGATTGCTAGGTAGTTTATTACTGTTCTATAAATGAAAAGCTTGTAATGTAAGCCCTCCACATCTGTTATATTTTTTTTTCAGTACAATCTGCTATTATTTTGCAATGCAAAAGCACATGCTTTTGTGTTTTAAATCAATTCCTTTGCACTTTGCCCCATGACTTTGGATTGTATTTAATAGAACATAATTTATTTACTAAAATTACCAAAGTGAAAATACCTTCAACTGAAAGTATGCATTTTTACTGTCAGAAATTTTTCATTATATAGAAAAACTTTGTAATTAACTGCACTGTCATGATGAAGTGGACTTTGCATTTTGAAACATTATACTTACTAAGCGGATTGCTGTTAAACTTACAAACAAAAATGAACAGATGGTATATTTGAGGAAAAAATAGCAGATTTTAGCACAACTTGTGCCATTACACTCGTATAAAAATCGCAACATGGGAGATTTGCAATGAGCCAAGTTATACTTGATAAGAGTAAAGTTCCCATTAGCATATTGTGAACTATTGAACATTCGACTACTCTACTATACACCCACTTCATTTTTACATCATCTAAACCAAGAAAGATGCTTTCTAACATCCCTACTAAATCAATATCTAACTTTGTGCCATCCCATGATCATCAGTCCAAATCTTGGGGCACCCTAATGGAATGGGATCAAGTAGATTTTAAAAACATTAGTAATGTTCTTGCAACCGCATGCAAAATGAAACCCCTTTGTATTTTACTGGCAAGGCACTGTGAGGGACCACAGGCTGGAGGTCAGTAGATGATACTGCCACTTTGTCCTAAAATATGACATAAGATATTGAGGAATAAAGAGGTACCTTGAAGCAGGGCAAAAAAAACCTTACAGAACAGTACCTGTAAAGAGGAAAGGATCACTGCTACTCCCAACCAGCCCAGATGAATAAACGATAAAGAGTGGCCTCAGCCTACATGTCTCAATCAAACCAGAGTATATGATTACGCTCCGGTGGGCAGAGCGAAATGCATCAGAGTGTATGGTTTGGTGGAGCCTGAGACTGCTGTTTAATGTTTATTCACCAGAGATGGTTGGGAGTAGTGGCGTCCCTTTCCTCTTTAGATTTACAATTCTCATGGAGTGATATTAGGACAAGCCTGCACCCCATGTTCTGGGACACAGGGATATGCTTTTGCCTTTGCTTTGAGCGGCACCAAAGACAATCAAACAGGTCACAGAAAATTGCCTGCTGATTTGTCAGAAATGCACTCAGCTACTAAGACCTTTTGTTGGCTGACAACACACAGTATTTTAGTGGACTGAAGGGTGTCAGCCCTGCCCAGTGTCTTTTACTAAACTACTCAACCACCACCTACTGTCAGATATCTAAAACATAAAAGCTCTTTAAAGGGATCTTTAAGGTAACACAGGAAAATGCACAGTACAATTCCTAATTTCTGACAAGATCAGACAAAATGCTTCCAATAATACATTACCCAGTTCCTGCCCAGCCAATAGCAAAATGATGGCCGAGCGGCACTTTCATCAATGCAGGTGGACGTCATATAACGCCCTCCCCAGATCACTGTCTGGCGCGCTCCTGTGAGGCCACACTGTGGCGAGATCTGTCACAGAAGATGACAGATCTGTGTACCAGTCCAGTGTCGGTACCATGTGACCACTGCACAATCACAGCAGGTCACATTATACTTGTAATCAATGGATGGCTTTCTTTCATGCCATCCATTGTATACAATTGTGTTACTAGCTGTGATTGGTCACAGTGGTCACATAGTTCAGACTGGGCCAGTCACAGACCATCTGTGTCATGTGATTAGCTGTAGCCAATCACAGCTAATCACAAAAAAAAAAACACTGAATGAATTGATTTCCTTCAGTTAACTGCTTGTCTATAGCAGTGAAATTCACTGCTATAGACAATCATAATGTGTAAAAAAAAAAAAAAAATACTGATCATGTCCCCAGAGTAGTACAGTGTTACTATGGTAACATTATATTACTCTGGTCAAAGTGTTTTATAAAAAAAAAAGAAAAAAATAATAACAAAATTAAAAAAAATTTAAAAATGAAAAAAAATAATATATTCATTTTTTTCCCATACTGTCATCAGTCAGTGTCTCTGATCACCACCACATCAGTTATATGATGACGCTGTAATGCACTGGTGACACTACGTAAAAAAAATTATGAAAAATGTTTTTTTTCATTTCTTTATTTTCAAAAAAATTGTGAGAAAAAAATTACAACTTCAGAAAAACTCACCATGCCTCTTACTAAATACCGCAGACTGTCTACTATACAAAAATGGATAATTTGGGGGATATCTGTACCGCCCTGACTTTTTGTTCCTCAAGAAATGAGATCAGCCATCAGTACATCAGGATTAATCAATTTTCAGATATATACCATAGTTTGTGGACTCTATAACTTTCTTACAGGCTAAATAATATAAACTAATTTGGGTTATTTTCACCAAAGAAATTTGGCAGTATACATTTTGGCCTAAATTTATAAAGGACAATTATTTATTTGCCAAATTTTATTACAGAAACAAAGAAAAACTTGTTTTTTAAAATGATTTTTTGTTTTTGTTTATTTAAAGTTTATTTTAAAAGTTTTTGTTTATTTAGCAAAAAATAAAAAGCTCCAGTGGTGATTAAATACCACCAAAAGAAAGCTCTAGTTGTGTGAACAAAATGATGAAAAAACTAGTTTGGGTACAGTGTTGCATGACCACGAAATTGCCATTTAACCTCCCGGCACTTTAAGGGTTCCCAAAGCCAGGAGGCGTGCGGGGTTTTCGGGTCATGTGACCGCTGTGATGACGTGTTACGGCGGTCACATGATCAGGAAAGGTCCCGATCACAAGAGGAGATCGGGACCTTTCTGTGAGTACCGAACGTGTGCGCTGGGAGTATGCAGGGTGCGCGCTTTCAGCACATATGTTTTTTTTAATAGAATGCAAATGTGCGGCCACTCGGTGTCTAGGCCCAGACGCTGTAAGGCCGCACTTTTGCGTTCGACTGGCGCCAAGAGGTTAAACTGTGCGAGAGCTTGAAAGCTGAAAACTGGCTGGGGCAGGGAGGGGGTAAAAATGCTTGGTATTGAAGTGGTTAAACCGACCAAAAGGGAGCAAAGTTAAAACATTAATTTTAGGGTTTACATACACATTAGCTCTAACACTGGTCTTAATGTTACAGCTAACACTAACCGTTTGTATATAAAGAAAGCCATGCGATTGCCATGTGAGCACTCACGACATTTTAAATACAGACTGTGTGGCTCAAACACTGCTAATGAAAGCGACAGCACAATCAAGTACCATGATTTTTTTACACTGAACTGCTACTGTAAGACATGGGCTGTAAAAAGCTACTGTGTTATTAGATCTCATTCACATGAACAAGAACGGCAGGACTAACAGGTGGTTGTGGACAGCAGCGACTGTACAGAGCAATGACAGGCTGTCCACATGTATCTGCACATCGAGCTGCTACCTGCGGTTAGGGAAAGTTGTCTGACCCTTGACAAACACACCGATGCATCCAGGGACAGACATTTGTCTCTAACCGCAGTTAACTTTAATGTGCTGATACATGTGAAGATCACTAGACAACTCTGGCTCGTCAGCCTGTCATTGCTTTGTACAGACTGAGTGGCTGCAGACCACTGTGGTCCACCATCACCTGTCAGCCCAGTCGCAACCACAAGCTGTCTCCAGCCACTGTCCCTGCTATTTATCCATTTAAATGAGACCTGTTCAGGAGTCCTCCAGCTAGGGTCTCTGTGCAGCCAGTTTATTCTTTGTCATGTTGGGATTTAGCTTTCCACAGTTCCTGTGTTTCTTATCACCTACCACATATCACCATTTCCTCCTACATATAATGCTACAAATAGGCTTTTGTAAAATGTCAGACCTAATACTACAATCCTATAGATGCTGTATATGATTAAAAGGTTTATCTCTCTCACACCAGTCTGTTATTCCCTCTGATTTCTTAGTGCAGGCTTGTCAAACTCATTTCCAAAGATGGGCCAGAAAGGCAGTCGTATCTTCATTTGCAGGATGCACTTTGACAAATATTACTTTGGCGCAGCTACTGAAAACAGTGAATTATGTTACATAATAAAAACAAAACTACAACAGCTACCATTTATTCTGGATAACTCTATGTTTGTCTCTAATCTTCCTTTTTACTTTGACAGAATCTATGTTTGAATAAAAAAAAAAAAACAAGAGACACTTTGTGAGTTCACTGACAATGTAATCTGTTAAGGCTGCCCAGCACTCAGTTTAAATGTAATTGACTGCCCAGAGTCACCTTTTTCAGCACAAATTAACTGTCCATGGCCAAAACTACAATGCCCCTTGGCCACACAACCACTTGTTCTTCACAGTTCTCACAACCAACTAACACATGATTAACACCCCATATGGAAGAAAAATATATTTGAAGTATATTTTAAAAATATTCTTCCCAAATATATTGCCATATATTTGAAATGCTACAATTTTGGCCATATTCAATACATTTATATATATATATATATATATATATATATATATATATATATATATATATATATATATATACTGCATATTGAAATGCGTTTTTATTACAAAATATATGAAAAATATTTTTACAAATAAATGTAAAATATACCGTGTGTCTTTAAAAATACAAATCTAAATTTTTGGAATGCATTTACAAATATATGTAAAGATATATGTTAAAATTACTTTTTTATATGTTAAAAAAATCTAAAGAATATATTTAAAAAAAATGTATTCTGGGGGGAACTGACTTGGTGTCAGTGACACCAATACAGTGATCAGTGCTAAAAAAAAAAGCACTGACAATGTACTAATGGCACTGGGCAAGAATAGGTTAACATGAGGGACGATCAAAGGGTTAACTCTGTGCTGGGAGTGTTTTACATAGGGGGCCATGTCAGCGTGCTTCACTGTAATCACACTGCTCTGGATGGCTGTGCTCTGGATGTGCACAGCCATCCAAAGCAGTGTGCCAGAGCTGACAGTGAGGAAACCTGTTAGTAAACAAAACAGTTCTCCTCCCCATTGGAGATCGTTGGAAATCACTGGGCGCCGCCAGCAAGTAATCACCGGCTGGGACCTGGTGATTGACAGACTCAGCTATAGGGCGGACGGGAAGCGGTTAAATACCACCAAAATAAAGCTCTATTTGTCTCAAAAAAATTATAAAGATTTTATTTGGGCACAATGTTGCATGACGATGCAATTGCCATTCGACAATTGCAACAGCGCTGAAAGCTGACAATTGGCGTGAGCAGGAAGGGCGTAAAAGTGTCCAGTAGGCAAGTGGTTAATTAAGAAATGTAAGTTTTCACAGCTTGTGAGTTAAGAGTTCTTGCTGTTGAGTAGGGTGGTAATTGTAATTTTACTTCAGCAACTCAATCTATAGTTAATAGTTCAGGAGAACAGGATACATTTTGATTATTATCTATAATGTAACTATTATCATTAAATGATTGGTGTACATTTAACTGAACTCTCAGAATTTAGCTCTCTCACCTTAATGGAGCCACAAACCTATGATGTGTGCAAAGTTGTTTACACACTGTTACACATGGCCAGCAGAGTATACATATTGTCCAGCACTTCTGAAGCGCTTGGAATCTGGCACATGCACATTATGCCATCTGAAATAATAGCTGTCCAAGGTGGCATACGTAGCAGGCTAAATGCATGTTAATTAATCTCTGTAGCAGGATGCATTAGCTGAATTGAAAGCTGAACTCTAGGCAGATATAAAATGCATTTCTTTAGGCATTAGTAAATTTTTTTTTAATTCCACATAGTGTACATAAATATATTTCACTTGCTGTCATCCTTCTGTAGTCCAGCCATATATCAAAGCTTAGAGTATGAGAAGAAGAAGGCACTTGAGGAGCCAATTTCCATATGCTGGCAAGGAGCATGCTGATAGGAGGACAAAACAGAATGACAGATGAGCACTTATTTATTATTATTTATTTATTTCAGGTACTTATATAGCGCTGTCAATTTACGCAGGCAGGAGGTGCCGTGGCTGGGATTTGAACCAACGACCCTAGTGCTGCCAGGCGGAAGTGCTAACCATTTAGCCACTGTGCTGCCCACAATGATAGATGAGCACTTAAAATGGAACTTCACACAAAAGTTGAAGATCTACTTGTTTGCATCCTTTCCCTCTCTACTGCCACATTTGGCACTTTTGGGGGGGGACGGACGGGTACCTAGCTTTTTGTTCCTTTATTTTTATCTGATGAGTCTGTCTTTACTTTCCTAGGGTGACAATGCTCACTGACTATGTATGTAGGAGTAGCACTTCACACTGCTACCTTCTGACCAGCTCAGTGGATTGCTTCAAAAAAGGCCTGGATTGTTTCTTAGATACACAGAATATAGCTGGATAATAACATTTATAGGTAAAGTTGATCCAGGGAATATCTTATTGCCTCTTGGGGGATCAGGAAGGAATTTTTTTCCTTGCAGGAGCAAATTGGATAATGCTTTGCTGGGTGTTTTTGCCTTCCTCTGGATAAACTGTGGGTATAGGATTATACATTTTTTTTTTCTATGGTTGAACTGGATGGACTTTTGTCTTTTTTCAGCCAGACTAACTATGTAACTATGTAACCTTTGGGAGAGGAGATACATATAAAAATCTATATAAAAACCAATTAAAACACAGCTTACTAAATAAAACCCTAGGTAACAAGTTTTTGGTCTACAATTTAATTAAACATTTAAGTATATGTGTTTCTATCTCTTCAAATCTGAAGATTTCACTAAACTATTATCTGGTGATCCTGCTATAAAGGTCCTTGTTAAAGCACTTTCTGTTAGGAATGTACTTGTTTCTCAACTGTCCTACTCTGATGTCACCCTGTCACACGGTCTGCCAATTGAGACTAAATTTGGCTGTGCTGACACACATGATGCAGCCACGGTCTACTATTGTCCTTATCAAGAAACTGACCAAGGAAATTACTTGCAGCAATTACTAGAACAAGTGCATGAAGACCATGAAGTGGCTCCAAAAATCACTACAGGAGATCAGGATCAAGCACTAAACAAAAGCATGACAGATGTTTGTGATACACATTGTTTTAGCATTGCTAAATGCCATTTAGTTAGGGTATACATCTACTTTAAAGGTGTTGGGGCTGAATCTAGGGATAGGTGAACCTATCCTTTAAATCTGTGATCCACTAATACGTTTATTTGCATACAAACAGTGGTGTATGTAGGTTTTGTGCTGCCCTAGGCAACGCAAAAATTGTCTGCCCCCACAGACACCGACCAACACCCCTGCCCCCCACCTGGGAGAGCCTTCCACTACCCCCCCCCCCCGGCAATAGAGAAAAAGACACTCATCTTCAAAGCTCCAGACATCCCCGGAAACGAGAGTCAGACTCTATATACACCACCAAGCAGCCCGCAGCCTCTCTCAGATCCCACCTGGTTCTCATGTCCCTTCTTTCATCCCTTCTTCTGGGGGGAGGTGCTGCCCCCCTGAAAAATGCCGCCCTAGCAAGTGCCTTGTTTGCTTTGTGGTAAATACACCCCTGCCTACAAAGTGGCTTCAGTGTTTGCGAATGTGCATACATATTAGGTATGTGTATGTGTCTCTAGGCAACACATGTTCAAAAACTAAGCAAAAGTGAAGAACCTAACAGAGTTAACCCTTTCTGGTGTCTTCTTTTAAAATTTACATAATCGCTATTCTAATAAACTAACATTCAGAAGCTTTATTGACAGACATTGTAAAATTGAAACTATATCAAATAATTCAAAAAAAAAATTCTTACAAAAAAATCAAGAGAGATCTTGCAGTCTGTAACATATATCTAAAAATGTTCTGGGAAATAGATATTGATTGCTGACTTGAAGATGGGGCCAAAAACATTAATCAAGGAGTCAGATACAAGATACATTTTTTGCTGCTGTATAAATTCAGTGAGTTTAGCCATTTTTCTCTCTCTCTCTGGTGACTCAAATTTGAAACAAGAGCTCTTTGGTCAGATTGCTTTGATCTTTGGCATCCTTTAACCCTGGCTCCAAACTACTTAAAAGTTACAAATACTTTAAAGTAACAACAGGTTAGAAGCAGTAACATTGTAGATGAAAAGGCACATTTTTTAAAAAAAAGTTTCATAAATGCTATATTTCCACAATTACTTTAAAGAAATGGAAGAAAATGGAAAAGTAGTATTTTTTCATATGCTAGTTTATGGTAGCGGCATTTAAAATTTCTTCAAACTCTTAAAGAATGTATTATCTTTAACCGCTTCCCAACCACCCTATAGCAGAACTACTGCTACAGGGTGGCAGAGCTGCGAAAATCACACACACATATATATATATATATATATATATATATATATATGTATACGTGATTCCGCATTTCTGGGTAGGGGGAGCGTGCACGTGTCATGCGCTGCCCTACCCGTGCAGCCATTGGCAGCTACAGCTGTTGATCACCGGGTCCTGGCCGGAGATTCCCCGCTGGCACCCGTAGATGGCTGAGGAACACTGATCTCTCCCTTGTCAGCACCAGCATGCTTCTTTGTATTGCTCTGCATATATATATATATTGTAGCACCCTCCTAGTCAGCTAGGGGGAGCTAGACTCCAATTGTTACCTATGGCTGAGTAGCAGCCTGGGAGTGATAGCTAGCAGGGGGCAAAATTGGGTCAGGGGGTCCACAGATCAGCCCTCGGGAATTTCCCCCTGCTCTAGAACTTTGGAGAAAGGTCTAGAAGCAGTGTGCGGATCTGAGGAGTGGCTGGTTTGTGCTCTTAGAGGATCCTGGCCAATCCCCAACAGGAGGCTTGGAAAGGGGCCAGATCAACCTTTAAGAGTAACTGAGCCTGCTCAGTAGGAGGAGAATGGTGGTGAGAGAAGGAGAGGAAGATGTAAGAAAGGAAGAGGGATGGGAGCCTGTGAAGGGGCCAGATGAAGAAGGGATCACCTGAAGGCATAGGACCTTAGAAGGCTGAAAGCCTGGGACTTCACTGGCCCCTTGAGAGAGGACCACCTGTGCATCAGGGAAAGAGCAGTCCAGCTAGAAGGCCTGTTAGCAGCCACCAAACCACTGACAGCACAGGAGAGGGACCAAGTAAGTAAACCTGGGCCAGTAAGGGGAAAAGGAGCAGTGAATAAATGACACTTTGCTACAATGTAAAGTAGTGAGTGTACAGCTTGTATACCAGTGTAAATTTGCTGTCCCCTCAAAATAACTCAACACACAGCCATTAATGTCTAAACCACTGGCAACAAAAGTGAGTACACCCCTAAGTGAAAAATGTCCAAATTGGGCCCCATTAGCCATTTGCCCTCCCCAATGTCAGAAATACCTGCTAAAATGTCGGTATTATTGGCTCAGGCTGCTTATTGGCACCATCAACATCATCCTTAGGTCTTAGATGTGGCTGCTAAGGACAATCTGCACAATCTTGAATAATGTTCCTCTATGTACAAACTTTTTGGGAGCCTGGTTCAGATTCCCATTGACTTCACAGTGCAGTCAGAGCAATATTCATCTCTATAGTATTCATACTTTAATTTCAGCACGTCCCTCTTACTTATATTTGCTGCTATTATTTGTTTAATTCACATAAATTGAATTAAAATAATATTTAAACAGATGGAAACATTTAAACATTGGTTCCTAGTTTTCTGAAGAAAAAAATAACACTCCTCATCAGATGTGACTGATCACAACAGTATCTCCATTCTTCAGAAATACAAATATGATAGGAAATTTCCAAGGCTACAATATGAATTATAATATACTGTACTTGAACCAAATAATTTTTTACATCTAAGTTTTTATATAATTAAGTTCTACGGTCCCTTTGGGCTTCAGATCTATCCCCAGATGCAAGTGAAGAAGGTGTGAAAATGTGGGAAACAGATGTAAGAGATCTGAATATACTAATTTGCATTCTTTTATGGTGAGAGTTAGAATTGAATGAAATAGGAATGAAATATTTGGTAAAGGAGTGAAAGCGTTAGCTGCAAAAAGAAGTAATCTAAATTGTAAAAAAAAAAAAAAAAAGAATTTGTTAATTTTCTTTGAGGAGAGAAAATCAACTGATGGGTCTTACTGAACACTGCTGGAGATTTCTAAAAATAGACATAGCATAGTACATAAATATAAAAGATGTGGCGAGCGCTTCTTGTATAACAATAAAGAATATATAAGCAGCTAAAGCACTGAAAGGAGATCACAACAGCCTCAGGTGAAGATAAATAAATAAAGTGCAGCGCTAAAAATAAACAGAAAATTCGATCTAGAAAATTCTGGTCTAGAAAATTCGATCTAAAAAGTTCGTTCTGAAAATATCAAAAGTTCATAGAATCAGCGATAAAGTAGATATGACACAGCTTATGAGAAATCCGGAACAAATGGCAGAAGTGCGCACTCACCGACCGCGCATAGGAAATGCGCATATGTTTAATCAATTCTGCAGAGTATCGATCTCCCTCAGGAAGGGGTGTTATCATGCGATGGTCAGCTGGGCTCACAGAACCTCCCAAGGATCGGGATAGATCGGCCGGATACAGACTCCAGGTGAAGGCTTCCCTCCTCTGGATGAAGTGGAAAACGGTGTCTGCTGACCCCTCAATAAGGGGCAAAGAGTGGGAGAGTACCCATAGTGTAGTATTTCAAAAGATAATTTTATTGGTAATAAACAGTGCAGGGTATATCAGTAGTGATGCTAGGCAGAGGGCCAGACATATAAAGCGAATCACATAAAATTAGATTAAAAAGCAAAAAACCACTGACCCTGAATGAAGAAGCCGCCAGACCTCCTCGTGGTCTAGGCGGCAATAAGGCGTCACAGGCTGTCAGTTCCTCCTGAGGCCTTTCGTGCTAAGGCACATCATCAGAGGGGATACTGACAGCTCTGTGACAGACGCCGAATCTTCAAATAGCAAAAAACGGGAGTCGCGCATGCGCACTGACTCGCCGCCATTTTCGGAGAGACCGTGCAACTGCGCATGCGTGCGCGGCTAAGCGCCATTTTGCCGTGGATATCTGGAACTGTCAGCTGTAATGCATTACATACCGCTGACAGAGCACATAGAACAGTGCATTTGAGCCAGAACTGATGGCTCACGATCCCAGGGGAGATAATCAATATGGGAATCCTGGTTTATATCCAGTCAGGACAGCTACAAACCACTTCCTTAAATGATGTAGCACCAAACTTGGTGACAGAAAAGGGGAATAAACTAATATACCCACGGTGTAAAGGGTGCTCCAGGTCCTCAAATCTTATTAATTAAAATCTTATAAAAAATAAACGTCACAGAAAGTACAATGATACTAACAGTGAAATTAAAATGATACTTTTAAAAGAGCAAAGGTACAAAGCTATAATGTGCAATAATCATCCTAATTCAAAACAATGCCAATGAACCGGCATTTAAAGACTAAAAAGATAGCTGGGACATAATAGTACCCAGCGATCCAAATATAAAATGGAACGCTAAATGCTACTAATTAGTGGTATATTCCCGGGGATATGATGATGAGTTGCAAGTCCCTTTATAAGTGATTAATCACCATTTGGTGAGATATTGGAGAAAACATTAGTTTGTCCATGGCACGAAGGTGCTCAAGATTCAACAATCAGTGATATGCATAAAAATACGCATTTAAATGAATAAAAAAATGAATAAAAAAGGAAGGAAATATATTCTAATGTAAAAACACCCTTATTAATACGCTAAAATCAGCTCATGAATTAATGAATAGGATAGCATAAAATAGTGAATAGAATAGCATAGAATGAAATAGGATAGCCACAAAAATGTAAACAAAGGACCTTTGTTTACATTTTTGTGGCTATCCTATTTCATTCTATGCTATTCTATTCACTATTTTATGCTATCCTATTCATTAATTCATGAGCTGATTTTAGCGTATTAATAAGGGTGTTTTTACATTAGAATATATTTCCTTCCTTTTTTATTCATTTTTTTATTCATTTAAATGCGTATTTTTATGCATATCACTGATTGTTGAATCTTGAGCACCTTCGTGCCATGGACAAACTAATGTTTTCTCCAATATCTCACCAAATGGTGATTAATCACTTATAAAGGGGACTTGCAACTCATCATCATATCCCCGGGAATATACCACTAATTAGTAGCATTTAGCGTTCCATTTTATATTTGGATCGCTGGGTACTATTATGTCCCAGCTATCTTTTTAGTCTTTAAATGCCGGTTCATTGGCATTGTTTTGAATTAGGATGATTATTGCACATTATAGCTTTGTACCTTTGCTCTTTTAAAAGTATCATTTTAATTTCACTGTTAGTATCATTGTACTTTCTGTGACGTTTATTTTTTATAAGATTTTAATTAATAAGATTTGAGGACCTGGAGCACCCTTTACACCGTGGGTATATTAGTTTATTCCCCTTTTCTGTCACCAAGTTTGGTGCTACATCATTTAAGGAAGTGGTTTGTAGCTGTCCTGACTGGATATAAACCAGGATTCCCATATTGATTATCTCCCCTGGGATCGTGAGCCATCAGTTCTGGCTCAAATGCACTGTTCTATGTGCTCTGTCAGCGGTATGTAATGCATTACAGCTGACAGTTCCAGATATCCACGGCAAAATGGCGCTTAGCCGCGCGCGCATGCGCAGTTGCACGGTCTCTCCGAAAATGGCGGCGAGTCAGTGCGCATGCGCGACTCCCGTTTTTTGCTATTTGAAGATTCGGCGTCTGTCACAGAGCTGTCAGTATCCCCTCTGATGATGTGCCTTAGCACGAAAGGCCTCAGGAGGAACTGACAGCCTGTGACGCCTTATTGCCGCCTAGACCACGAGGAGGTCTGGCGGCTTCTTCATTCAGGGTCAGTGGTTTTTTGCTTTTTAATCTAATTTTATGTGATTCGCTTTATATGTCTGGCCCTCTGCCTAGCATCACTACTGATATACCCTGCACTGTTTATTACCAATAAAATTATCTTTTGAAATACTACACTATGGGTACTCTCCCACTCTTTGCCCCTTATTGAGGGGTCAGCAGACACCGTTTTCCACTTCATCCAGAGGAGGGAAGCCTTCACCTGGAGTCTGTATCCGGCCGATCTATCCCGATCCTTGGGAGGTTCTGTGAGCCCAGCTGACCATCGCATGATAACACCCCTTCCTGAGGGAGATCGATACTCTGCAGAATTGATTAAACATATGCGCATTTCCTATGCGCGGTCGGTGAGTGCGCACTTCTGCCATTTGTTCCGGATTTCTCATAAGCTGTGTCATATCTACTTTATCGCTGATTCTATGAACTTTTGATATTTTCAGAACGAACTTTTTAGATCGAATTTTCTAGACCAGAATTTTCTAGATCGAATTTTCTGTTTATTTTTAGCGCTGCACTTTATTTATTTATAGCATAGTACAAATGTCATTAATGATGCTATGTCAGACATAAGGTACCTTTCACTGCAAAACTGAATAGATACTAGGCTCGCCTCTGACATGTGATGGAGTCTTTTATATGTAAATTGGGTCCTTTAAACTTCCAGTAACTTAACATAGATATTTTCAAAGCAACATCTTTGAAGGAACATTTTTTATCAAACATTATTTTTAGATTGACCAACACCGACCTAGTTTTAGCTTTTGCCTTTTTAATATGTTGTATAATGCTTTGTGCATTAGTGCTTTACTGCTCAGTCCAATTTTCCAAAAATCACAAGACATTGCTGGCCACGCTGGCCAAGTCTGCATAAATATTTTTTCTGGACTTGGTTGGGATTTTCAATCTTATATGTAAAATATTATCTAAAAAAGCCCCATACATTTGATGTGTTTGCCTTTAGCCAAAATTGCAAATTATACAAATTTGAATTAATTAAGTTAAAACATTTATAATTTACATGTTTACATTTGTAAAAAATGTTCCAACCCATTTGATTGCTTCATCTTTGAATTAAAACAAAAAGTAAATTGATCAATGAACACCCAGACATGTTTTTCACAGACACAATTGGACCACGTACAGTATATTGACCATCTAGAAAGAAATGTGTATGAGCATCATAAAAGATAAAGGCAAAACACAAAATAATTAAAATAGATATACAGAGTAAACTCAGAATGCTGTCTCTGCCTCTTGAGGTGCTTGTGATTTTAGCATGTGGTGTTTGGTGTTTGTATGATTTATTTGTTTTTTATGTATTGAAAATAAATTTGGTGATTATTTTGCACAATATGCAATACCTCTTCTCTCTTCTATTACATACACCCAGTGTATACGTATCTGGACTACCAAACAGAACAATCTGTGACACATCTGGGAAGTGAATCAATTTAAGAAGTCCCTCAGATGGGCTAAAGATGGACTCACCATAAGGCAGGGTGTCAGGAGTCAGTGAATGAGATGACCAGAGCTGTGTAACACACAAGGAAACTGGGACTAAACCATATATTTATATTTAAAGTGAGATTTATTTACATTGAACAAAAGACAAGCACACCTCAGCAAACAGCAAACATAAAAATACATCAGAATAAAAAACTAATTGATAAAATGTCCAACTAATAACCTAACTGAATAACAAGACTAATAAACTAACTTTAAACGTTAAACTGGAAGATACTAGACAGTTTAATTAAAGACCACATAGGTGAGTTCTTGCTGGAAAAAAATATTTTAAGCAACTAAACTGAGAAGAGTCATGGAGGAACTCAGCTATGAGGAAAGATTAGAGGAATTTAGAGGAATTTATTTTCTCTTGAGAAGAGGAGATTAACGGGGGATATGATCAACATGTATTAATATATAAGTGGTGCTTATAGTGAACTTGGTGTAGAGTTATTCACTTTAAGGTCATCACAGAAGACAAGGGGGCACTCTATACGTTTGGAGGAAAAGAGATTTAATCTCCAAATACAGAAAGGTTTCTTCACAGTGAGAGCTGTGAAAATGTGGAATAGACTCCCTCCAGAGTTGGTCCTGGTCAGTTCAGAAGATTACTTTAACCGCTTCCTGTCCGCCCTATAGCAGATATACTGCTACAGGGCGGCACGGGTGCACAAAATCACATATATTTATATATATATATATATATATATACAGGTGAAACTCGAAAAATTAGAATATCGTGCAAAAGTTCATTTATTTCAGTAATGCAACTTAAAAGGTGAAACTAATATATGAGATAGACTCATTACATGCAAAGCAAGACAGTTCAAGCCGTGATTTGTCATAATTGTGATGATTATGGCTTACAGCTCATGAAAACCCCAAATCCACAATCTCACAAAATTAGAATATTACATGCAATCAATAAAACAAGGATTGTACATAGAACAATATCGGACCTCTGAAAAGTATAAGCATGCATATGTACTCAGTACTTGGTTTGGGCCCCTTTTGTAGCAATTACTGACTCAATGCGGCGTGGCATGGAAGTTAGTAAGGGACCGCCCGGCGGTACCACTAGCACTCCACTGAATAGGCGTCCCCAGCGCACGGAATCTAAGTCCCAGGGTGCTTGTTCACCAGGGCCCCTGATGGTGGGGATGGACTTGGAGCCCCCCGAGACCAGGTCGTGGCTACTGGGTACGACCGTCAGTGGTAGCGCCAAGGGCTCCCAAGGGAAAGAGTATGATATGAGGAGGTCAGAAGACCCCACTGCGAGGGATGGACGGATGGATGAGCAAGGTCAGACGGGCCGGGTCGGTAACAGAGAAGACGGTAAGGTACAAGGCAGCGGGCAGAGAATGGTCGGGTCACACGCCAGGTCAGCAACAGCAGGTCAAATCCAATAGGGGGCATCCAGGAGAGAGGTCAGGCAAAGCAAGGGTCAGGACAGGAGAAATTAGCAAGGTCAGGTACAATCCGGGTCAATAACTTACAGGGCACAGGTTCACAGGATACAGGATGCAGGAAAGACCACTGAATGACAGCTCAGGGCCATTTAAATATCCCGTCCTGCGCTGCCATTGATGCCCAGTGGGTGGCTGCGGCTTCTACTGCGCATGCGCGAACTCGAACGCCGCGGCCGGCCCGGACCTAGTGCCCATGTCTCTGCACAGGGCGGTGCACTGTGCCTGCGCCGAGACCATCGTGGCGGGGATCGAGGAGATCCCTGACATTGCCCCCCCCCCTACGGGCAACCTCCGGATGCCCACCCGATCTCTCCACCACGGGTGATCGCGAAAAAACCTCCGGACAAGTCTGGGTGCATGGACATTATGGGCTGGTTCCCAAGAATTGTCCTCAGGGCCATAGCCCTTCCACTTGATAAGGAATTGGGTCTGGCCCCCCCTCCTTCGGCACTTCAGGATTGTTTCTACCTCAATTCTTCTTCTCCCTCGACCGTTATGGCCTCCGGAGGTCTAGATTCTCGTTCAGGGAAGGCATCTGGGATCACTGGCTTCAGCAGGGACACATGGAAGACTGGGTGGACCTTGAATGTGTCAGGGAGGTCAAGTTCGTAGGCCACTTCATTGACCATCCGCCTAATGCAAAAGGGGCCTATAAATTTGGGTCCCAATTTCTTCGAAGGGCAAAGCATCTTTAAATTGGATGTCGCTAACCAAACCTTCTCCCCAGGCCACAACACCAGATCTCCCCTCCGTTTCCCGTTGAATGCCTTCTTGTAGTCTTCCTGGGCCCGACTGATGGCCTCTTGAAGTTTCTTGTTGTTTGCGGAGAAAAATGTTACTACATCTTGTGTTGCTGGAACTGGGCATTCCGAGACCAAATCCGGAAGGAAGACGGGGTGAAACCCATAGTTGGCAAAGAACGGGGACTGCCCCGTTGCTGAATGGCAAGCGTTGTTGTACACGCATTCCGCCAGGGGTAGAAGTGGCATCCAGTCATCTTGAGTAAAAGATGTGTAGCATCGCAAGTATTGCTCCAGGGTCTGGTTGGTCCTTTCGGTTTGTCCGTTAGTTTGTGGGTGGAACGCAGAGGAGAGGGACAATTTGATGTCCAGGGCTTTGCATAGTGCCCTCCAAAATCTTGACGTAAACTGGACCCCCCGGTCCGAGACAATGTCTTCGGGGACCCCATGCAGCCTTACCACCTCACGAATGAAGACTCGCGCAGTCTCGGCTGCCGAGGGAGTTTTCTTCAACGGAATGAAGTGGGTCATTTTGGATAAGCGGTCCACGACCACAAGGATTGTCGTGTGATCTAGCGATGGCGGAAGCTCGACTATAAAATCTAGCGAGATCTTTTGCCAAGGTCGTTCAGGAATCGGTAAGGGCCGCAGCAGACCCCAAACTTTGTTCCTTGATGGCTTGTTCTTCTGGAAGGTGATACAGGATCTTACATAGCCCTTACAATCTTTAGCCATGTCCGGCCACCAGAAGGAGCGTCGGAGAAGCTCCAGGGTCTTTTCTGGGCCAAAGTGCCCCGCTATTGGGTGGTCATGGCAATGCCCCAAGACCAAGGTTCGGGCTTCCTCCGGCACCACAATCCGATCTTCCCTCCATAGGAGTCCCCCCTTGTTCTGGAGGGGCCCTCCGACTGGGGTTGAGACGGTTGTGGACGCCTCCATTATCTTGGAATGAAGGTCCGGCTGAAGGGCCAAGAAGTTACCCGAGGAGAGGATAGTGTCGGGCACTGGGATCTCCTTGGCGTCCTCGTACATACGTGATAACGCATCTAGCTTTGTGTTCTTTGACCCAGGCCTGTATGTAATGTGGAAGTTAAATCTCGAAAAGAATAATGCCCATCTTGCCTGTCGTGGGCGTAGACGCTTGGCAGTCCTCAGGTATTCCGGATTTTTGTGATCAGTAAATATCAAGATGGGGTGCACGGCGCCTTCCAGCAGGTACCTCCATTCCTCTAATGCCGTTTTGATCGCCAGTAGTTCTCGATCACCGATATCATAGTTCTTCTCCGCTGGGGTAAGCTTCCGTGAGAAAAATGCTACAGGATGGAGCAATTCCTTGGTGCCTTTCCGCTGGGAAAGAATGGAACCTACTGCATTCTCTGATGCATCTACCTCTAAGATGTAGGGCAGGGCGGCATCTGGGTGACCCAAAATGGGTGCCGAGGTGAACAGCTTCTTCAAGGCTTCAAAAGCTTCCTGAGCCTCTGGTGTCCATCTGAACCGAGTTCCTAGCTTGGTTAGCTGAGTAATGGGGGATACCAGACCCGAGAAGTTCTTGATGAACTTCCGGTAAAAGTTTGCAAACCCGATAAATCGTTGGACACCTTTCCTGTCCGTGGGTTCAGGCCAATCCAGTATTGCAGCGACCTTCTGAGGGTCCATCGCAACCCCCGCGGTGGAGATAATCGGGCCCAAAAAAGTAATGCTGGATTGTTCAAAGCAATATTTCTCTGCCTTGGCGTACAAGCCATGCTGCCGCAATCACCCCAATACCCTTGCTACATGTATTCTGTGCTCCCCCAAAGAAGGGGAGAAAATCAAAATGTCGTCTAAATAGACGATAACAAAGACATCCAGGAAGTCCCTAAAAATATCATTCACAAAGTGTTGAAAAGTGGCCGGAGCATTACACAACCCGAACGGCATGACCAAATATTCAAAGTGGCCGAAGCGGGTGCGGAATGCCGTCTTCCACTCGTCCCCCTCCCTTATGCGAACCAAGTTGTACGCTCCCCTCAAATCCAGCTTTGTAAAAACCACTGCTGCTTTTAAACTTTGGAATAACTCCGCTACCAATGGCAGTGGGTAACGGTTCTTTATTGTGACCCTCTTCAACTCCCGGTAATCGATACACGGCCTTAAGGTTTTGTCCTTTTTTTCAACAAAGAAAATTCCCGCCCCTGTCGGAGAAGTGGAGGGGCGGATGAACCCCTTCTGGAGGCTGTCCTCGATGTATTCCTTCAGGGCCCCCAATTTGAGCTCCGAAAGGGGGAAGATTCGCCCAAAAGGAATCTCTGAGCCAGGTAACAGGTCAACGGGACAGTCATATGGGCGGTGGGGGGGTAGAGTATTGGCTCCCCGTTTACTGAACACATCCAGAAACTCATGGTAGGCTGCAGGGATTACCTGTTTTAGGTCGGCATCCCCCTCAGAGCACAGGAGGAACTGGGGGACCTCCGGGCCCGAAGTGCGGCAGTGTACCCGACAGTATGGGGAAGGGAACGAGATTACTCCGGTCTCCCAGTTAATTTGGGGGTTATGGGCCCGTAACCATGGGAGCCCCAAAATGACTGGGAAAAGGGGTGATGTTATAGGATCCAGGCGGAGGAGTTCTTGGTGCTGGCCGGCAATGACAGTGGCGATGGAGGGGGTTTCCTGGTTAACTACCCCCGATTCTGTCCGGGAACCGTCGGCCAAAAATATATTGAACCCTTTTTGTTTTAATTGGAGGGGAATACCCTGCTGGTGAGCAAAATTAATGTCCAAGAAGCAGCTGCATGCCCCCGAATCAACTATGGCCGTCACCTCCACGGTCCTTTCTGGAAGCTGAAAGGAAAGGGGCACCACTAAGTATTGGGATGGACTAACATTGCCAATGGACAAGGAAGAAGAGGTGCACTTACTCAGTTTCTGCGGACAGGATCGTACCATGTGACCAGCTTCACCACAGTAGAGGCACAGGTTCTGGGATCGTCTGCGCTGGTGTTCCTCAGGAGATAGTTTAGGCCGTGCCAGGCCAAGCTGCATGGGTTCAGGGATATCTCCAGGTGGCCAGTTCTGGATGTTTGGCCTAGTTGCTTGGCTGGGACCTTGAAATGACCCCCAGGGATTTCCATGACCCTGACCGGACCTCTCAAACCTGCATTCCCGCAGTCTATGGTCAATCTTAATGGTTAGCGCAATTAAGTCCTCTAATGTCTCAGGCACCTCTACCCGGGCGAGCTCATCTTTCAGGGCTTCTGATAGGCCTATACGGAACTGATGCAGAAGTGCAAACTCGTTCCAGCGTGTGTCCCCCATCCAACGCCTAAACTCAGATGCGTACTCCTCCGCCGCTCGACGGCCTTGCCGGAGCGTGTACAAAGTAGCTTCAGCAGAGGCTGCCTGCTGTGGGTCATCGTATAGGATAGCCATTGCGTCAAAAAAATTGTCAACCGAACTTAGGTGAGGGTCATTCTTTCCCCGCAGTCAGTGGGCCCAGTCTTGGGGTTCACCCTGCAGGAGGGAGATGACGAACCCCACCTTCACAGATTCAGTCACAAAGGTCCGTGGTTGTAGTTCAAAATAGAGAAGGCAGGACTCACGGAACGACCTGAAGCATGTGCGGTCCCCGTGGAAACGGTCTGGTAAGGGTACTCGGGGTTCGGCCGCAGGGAGTGGTGCAGAAGCCCCAGAAGCTGGTACAGGGGCTGCTACGGCTGGGGGTGCGGGGACCGCAGCCTGTGGAGCAGGGACGGATATAGTGCAGGTCTGGAACTGGTTCTCAATCTGCAGACATCTGTCCTGCAGGGCCGATACGGCCTGTGTCAAATTAGATAGGTGCCTGCAGATCTCCTCAAGCGGAGAGGGCCCTCCTCTAGACTCAATCATGGCCTTCTGGTACTGTGAGGGACCGCCCGGCGGTACCACTAGCACTCCACTGAATAGGCGTCCCCAGCGCACGGAATCTAAGTCCCAGGGTGCTTGTTCACCAGGGCCCCTGATGGTGGGGATGGACTTGGAGCCCCCCGAGACCAGGTCGTGGCTACTGGGTACATCCGTCAGTGGTAGCGGTATGCGCCAAGGGCTCCCACGGGAAAGAGTCTGATATGAGGAGGTCAGAAGACCCCACTGCGAGGGATGGACGGATGGATGGATGAGCAAGGTCAGACGGGCCAGGTCGGTAACAGAGAGGATGGTAAGGTACAAGGCAGCGGGCAGAGAATGGTCGGGTCACACGCCAGGTCAGCAACAGCAGGTCAAATCCAATAGGGGGCATCCAGGAGAGAGGTCAGGCAAAGCAAGGGTCAGGACAGGAGAAATTAGCAAGGTCAGGTACAATCCGGGTCAATAACTTACAGGGCACAGGTTCACAGGATACAGGATGCAGGAAAGACCAGAAGGCACTGAATGACAGCTCAGGGCCATTTAAATATCCCGCCCTGCGCTGCCATTGGTGCCCAGCGGGCGGCCGCGGCTTCTACTGCGCATGCGCAAACTCGAACGCCGCAGCCGGCCCGGACCTAGTGCCCGTGTCCCTGCACAGGGCGGTGCACTGCGCCTGCGCCGGGACCATCGCGGCGGGGATCGAGGAGATCCCTGACAGTGGCACTGCTGAGGTGTTATGGAAGACCAGGATGCTTCAATAGCGGCCTTCATCTCTTCTGTATTGTTCGGTCTTATTTCTCTCATCTTTCTCTTGTCAATGCCCTATAGATTCTCTATGGGTTCATGTTAGGCGAGTTTGCTAACCAATCAAGCACAGTAATCCCACGGTCATTGAACCAGGTTTTGGTTCTTTTGGCAGTGTGGGCAGGTGCCAAGTCCTGCTAGAAAATGAAGTCAGCATCCCCATAAAGCTCGTCTGCGGAAGGAAGCATGAAGTGCTCCAAAATCTCCTGGTAGAGGGCTGCGTTGACCCTGGACTTAATGAAGCACAGTTGGCCAACCCTAGAGGATGACATGGCTCCCCAAATCAACACAGACGGTGGAAACTTCACACTGGACTTCAAGCATCTTGCAGTGTGTGCCTCTCCACTCTTCCTCCATACTCTGGGTCCTTGGTTTCCAAATGAGATGCAAAAGTTGCTCTCATCAGAAAAGAGGACTTTGGACCACTGAGCAACAGACCAGGTCTGTTTTTCTTTAGCCCAGGTAAGACGCTTTTGACGTTGTTTGTTGTTCAGGAGTGGCTTGACAAGAGGAATACAACATTTGAAGCCCATGTCCAGGATCTGTGTGTGGTGGCTCTTGATGCACTGACTCCAGCCTCAGTCCACTCATTGTGAAAGTCCCAACACTTTTGAGTGACCTTTTTCCGACAATCCTTTCCAGGCTGCAGTCATCCCTGCTGCTTGTGCACCTTTTTCTTCCACACTGTTCCCTTCCACATAACGTTCTATTAATGTGCTTTGATACAGCACTTTGGGAACATCCAACTTCTTTTGTAATTACCTTTTGAGGCTTTCCCTCCTTATCTAGGGTGTCAGTGATGGTTTTCTGCACAACTGTCAGGTCAGCAGTCTTTCCCATGATTCTGATTCCTGCTGAGCCAGACTAAGAGACCATTTAAAGGCTCAGGAACCCTTTGCAGGTGTTATGGCTTAATGAGCTGATTAGAGTGGGACACTTTGAACCTAGAATATTGCACCTTTTCACAATATTCTAATTTTCTGAGATTGTGGATTTGGGGTTTTCATGAGCTGTAAGCCATAACCATCACAATTATGACAAATCACGGCTTGAACTATCTTTCTTTGCATGTAATGAGTCTACCTCATATATTAGTTTAACCTTTTAAGCTGCATTATTGAAATAAATGAACTTTTGCACGATATTCTAATTGTTTGAGTTTCACCTGTATATATACGTGATGTTGCATTTCCTGGTAGGGGGCGGCTGTCAATCAATGGGTCCCGGCTGGTAAATACTCGCTGGTCAGGAAGGCGGAGGGGTGGGTAAATCCTCTGGAGGGCAAGTGGTTAAAAAGGCCTGGATTATTTCCTAAATGCACATAATATAACTGGATACTAACATTTATAGTTAAAGTTGATCCAAGGAATATCCAATTGTCTCTTGGGGAATTAGGAAGGAATTTTTTCCCCTGCTGGAGCAATTGCATCATGTTTTGCCGGTAGGTTTTTTTCCTTCCTCTGGATCAACTGTGGGTATAGGATTGTGTATATAGGATTGTACTAATTTTTAAACATTTTTTTTTCCTTTTTATTGGATGAACTAGATGGACTTGTGTCTTTTTTCAAGCAGACTAACTATATACCCAAACAACACGAAAGAGATCAAAGATTATCAGAGTTAGGTGCACTTTTTTTTTCTTTTTTAGAAATTAATTAGGAAGTCCTCATTAAAAGTAAAGATTACACAAGGAAAACATGGAATAATATAATAAAACAAATGTCATTGTAAAAATGTAAACTTAGCCTACCTTAAAAGTTAACTTCAGTGAGAAAATCATTTACTTTCATTCACAATTTTTTCATATTTGGAGAGTAATTGGTCACCCCCATATGTCTGATACAGGAATTCATCATGAAAGCAGAACAACTGGTACTGCAGGCTGACTTGCTCGACTAGTTTCAGGCCTGACTGTAGGGCATTGTACAGAGGTCAATAGTAAGTAGGGCAGTGTACAGAGGCCAATAGCAAGTAGGACAGAGAACATGAGTTAGCAGGTTGTAGGGCAAATGACGGGATCAGTAGGGCAGTGTGCAGAGGTCATTAGGGGCTTAGACAGGGTCAGGAGGCAGTGGATGGAGTCAATAAAGCAGAGGATGATGTCACTGAGGTAGTAGATAGTGTCAGTACGGCAGGGGATTGGGTCAGTAAGGAAATGGATGGGATCAGTAGGGCAGTGGATGGGGTTAGTAAAGCAGTAGAAGGTGTCAGTAGGAAAGAGGACGGGGTCTGTGAGGCAGTGGACAGTGTCAGTAGTGCAGTGGATAGTGTCAGTAGAGCAGTGGATGATGTCAGGGCAGTGGACGATTTCAGTCAGTAGAGCAGTGAACATTGTCAGTAGGGCAGTGGATGGGGCCAAATAAGCAGTGGATGGTGTTAATTAGGACAGAAGATGGGGTCAGTAGGGCATAGGGTGAGGTCAGTAGGGAAGTGGATGGGTCAGTAGGTCAGTGGAAGGGGCCAATAGAACAGTGGATAGTGTCAGCTGAGCAGAGAACAGGGTCAGTAGGGAAGTGGACATGGTAAGCAGAGCTGTGGGAAGTGTTAGTAAGATAGTGAGCAGTGTCAGTCGGTAAAGCAGTGGATGGTGTCAGTAGGGCAGCAAGTGCTGACAGTCAATAGAACAGTGGATGATGTTAGTAAGGCAGTGGACAGTGTCAGTAGGGCAGAGGAGGACAATGTCAGTAGGGAAGTGGATGGGGCCAGTAGGGCAGTGGATGAGGCAAGTAGAGCAGTGGATGGTGTCAGTAGGGCAGAGATTGGGGTCAGTAGGGAAGTAGATGGAGGCAGTAGAGCAGTGGGCGGTGTCAGTAGAGCATAGAATGAGGTCAGTATGGCAGTGGACAGTGTCATTAGGAGTAGGACAGTGGATGGTGTCAGTCAGTAAAGCAGTGTACAATGTCAGTAGGGTAGAAGATGGGATCTGTAAGGCAGTGGATGAAGACAGTCAATAAAGCAGTGAATGGTGTCACCTAGTGGAGCAGAAGATGGGGTAAGTAGGGCAGAGAATGGGGTCAGTCAGTAAGGCAGTGATATGTGTGAACAGGGCATCCCAGGAGGGCAGAAATGTCCCTCACATACAGAGAAAGGAAGTACCAGTGACACACTACTCCTTATTCTCCCAATGCACTGATCCCCACCGGCCCTCCTCTCTCATCCTTTCCATTTGATGTCACACAGAAGCACCTGGGATGAGAGAAGAGCAAAACTTGATCAGTGCAGCATACTAGGTTGTTCCTTCCCTGCTCTACTCTGCATATGTGGGAGAACAAGTCCAGGTGTTGCCAAGGAAGTGAAGAGAAGTGTTCTACCTGTCACCTGCCCATGACTGATAGGTAAATCACGATCCTCAGGTTTGCAACCCTGCCATAAGATCTTATAATTACTGAATGGAGTTTAAGGTGGTAGATACTAAAGATTGCCTTTGCACTTGTGCATTTTGTATACTAAGTTCTTTTTAATAGAGTTAGAAAATCTGATTACTTCTTTTTTTTTTCCACGAAATGCACAGTTTTGAAAAAAAAAACAATATTCCATCAAAATATGGAGTTTTAGAAGGGAATAAAGCCTGTCTTTACCATAATCTCACATCTGTACTCTAAGTGCCAACTAGCTAATACACAACGCGGTTCCATTCAAAAGCAAACCTATTATGTTATCAGAAATGTCTGAAAAATGGAACCAGTTCTTGTAGGTCAAATCAAAAAGTCGACATAAAATGAGCACAAACTGATATGCATTTTCACCGATTATTTTTTTTTTTGTAATTTCCATAAATCATTGATGATAAATTTGGTGGATTTATAAAATATTAAGTTAGAAAAAAATTATTTTTCTCAAAACAGTCGATAAGGTGTATGGTTTAATAGCAATCAATAGAAGAATGACAGCTTGAATCTGATTGCTATGTGCTATACTCTGTGTATAGTTTGTGTGAACAAGCCTCACTGAACATAGAAGATAATTAGGGATACATGCTGTTCCCTTGAAATCGACTGACCAGGTGAATGCAGGTGAAAGCTATTATCACAAATTGATTTCACCTGTTAAATCTATGGTGCTTTGACGCAGGGAGGAAAGCTGGGGAGTACATGTCCTGAAGGACTGAGGAGGTTCAATTATATATTATTTATGTGAAAGGAAAATTGACAAAATAAAGATTTTACTGTATTTTAAACCAAAGGTGACAGGTTTGTCAAAATAGCAATATCCCAATTTGCTAATGACCTGTATACCAATAAAATGACTTACCACCCAGTAAAAATGTATTGAAGAAGCCAGTAGCCACAGATGTCATACTAGGGTAAAAGGGACAAAATAAATAAATAAGTAAGAGTCAGCAGAATGCTGTACATAGCTGAAAACATCACAGCACCCTGCCTCAGTACTCCTCTCAAGAGCTCTCAGCAGTGAGCAGTGGTTCCTGGGAGAAGTTGTGCAAATATCAAAAGGCCTTGATGGGTGGAGGAGTGAGAGACAGTCAATAAGGCAGACTGCCCAATTTAACACCCACATGTAATGCTGAGCCCCATAATTTTAAGAACTTAAATCAGTGGTGGTTAACTGACTTGATATGGGGGACCTTAAATGCGTCCATCTACATCACCATAAGGCCACACATAAACTTCAGTGAGTATAGACGACAGGATATGATCAAAGACAATGGGCATAACACAAGAGATGGCTAGAGCCTGTGGACATAATACAGGACATAGTCAGAGATTCCGGACATGGAATAGGAAATGTTCAGAGACTGCATACATGATTCATGAGATGGTCAGAGACTGCTGATATGCTGCAGAAGACTGTCAGAAACTAGGAACATGCTATAGGAATTGTTGTAGGCAGTCATAAACTGGAGACCCTCTATATCACCATAAGGCCACACATAAACGTCAGTGAGTATAGACAACAGGATATGATCAAAGACAATGGGCATACCACAAGAGATGGTCAGAGACTCTGGACATGGAATAGGAGATGTTCAGAGACTGCATACATGATTCATGAGATGGTCAGAGACTGCTGATATGCTGTAGGTGACTGTCAGAAACTGGGAACGTGCTATAGGAAATGTTATAGGCAGTCATAGGCTGGATACCTTTTATATCACCATAAGGCCACAGATAAACTTCAGTGAGTATAGATGACAGGATATGATCAAAGACAATGGGCATTACAGAAGAGATGGTCAGAGACTGTGGACATAATACAGGAGATGGTCAGAGATTCCAGACATGGAATAGGAGATATTCAGAGACTGCATACATGATTCATGAGATGGTAAGAGATTGCTAACATGTTGCAGGAGACTGTCAGAAAATGGGAACCTGCTATAGGAATTGTTGTAGGCAGTCATAGGCTGGAGACCCTTTATATCACCATAAGGCCACACATAAACTTCAGTGAGTTTAGATGACCGGATGTGATTAAAGACAATAGTCATAACACAAGAGATGGTCATAACCTGTGGACATAATACAGGAGATTGTCAGAGACTCTGGACATGGAATAGGAGATGTTCAGAGACTGCATACATGATTCATGAGATGGTCAGAGACTGCTGACATGATTCATGAGATGGTCAAAGACTGCTAACATGTTGCAGGAGACTGTCAGAAAATGTGAACATGCTATAAACATGCTATAGGAATTGTTGTAGGCAGTCATAGGCTGAAGACCCTCTATATCACCATAAGACCACACATAAACTTCAGTGAGTATAGACGACAGGATATGATCAAAGACAATGGGCATAACACAAGAGATAGCCAGAGCCTGTGGACATAATACAGGACATAGTCAGAGATTCCGGACATGGAATAGGAGATGTTCAGAGACTGCATACATGATTCATGAGATGGTCAGAAACTGCTGACATGTTGCAGAAGACTGTCAGAAACTAGGAAAATGCTATAGGAATTGTTGTAGGCAGTCATAAACTGGAGACCCTCTACATCACCATAAGGCCACACATAAACTTCAGTGAGTATAGATGACAGGATATGATCAAAGACAATGGGCATTACACAATAGATAGGCAGAGACTGTGGACATAATACAGGAGATGGTAAGAGAGTGCAGACAGGATAAAAGATATGTTCAGAGACTGCAGATATAAGAGAACAGATGGTCAGAGACTGCTTCTATAATAGAAGGGATGGTCAGAGACTCCAGACATGGAATAGTAGATGGTCAGAGACTGCAGGCATGATTCATGAGATGGAAAGAAACTGCAGCCGTAATACAAACGATGGTCAGAGACTGCAGACATATTGGAGACATATTGCATAAGAGTGCTTAAAATCATTGCTATAACTTGGCAATAAGGAAACACAGATTAGAGTCTGCAGGGGCCCTGTGGGCTGCTCAAACAGTGCCAAAGATCTGCATTCTGCACTCTGAACTTCACTGAAGTAAGAGCACAGAGTAAGCAATTTCAGTACTGAAGAGAGGCCTGAGCAACTGTGCAAGACTGTGTTATCCAGGCCATAGATGGGGAGAAAACCGGACGTTTTTTTTTTAGAAAAACGAAAAATCAGTTGTTCAGTCGGCCGACCTTACCACCATAGGTAAAGAAAAGTCGGCTGATTTTTGTCCCGTCTATGGCTGGCAAATATAATAGCGGTGTCCCTGCAGAGAGCTCCACTATTATATTTGACAGAAGTAATAGAATATGAATAAGAAAAGAAGAAATAGAATATGAAGAAGAAGAAGAGGAAGAAGAAAAAGTTGCAACATTTTATCTATTTGTTTCCATTTCGGATACAGATGTTTCTATTCAGTTACAAATAGATACAATGTTGCTATACTTTTAAATGTCAACTATAATATCAGACTGAAATTCTTTTTTTTCTTCTTATTCATATTCATATTCTTTTTCTTCTTCTTCTTCGTATTCTATTTCTTCTTTTCCTTCTTCTTATTCATATTCTATTTCTTCTTTTCTTCTTCTTATTCATATTCTATTTCTTCTTTTCTTCTTTTCCTTCTTCTTGCTGGCCACTGCTCATGCGCATTTTTTTAAATCGGTAAAAAGATCAGCTGATTTGTTCATCATTGCCGCGAAAATTGGCTGAAGGACAAAATTGGCTGATTTTTTCCCAACATGACCGATAAAGAAAAAGTTTCAAAATCACGAAAAACAGCCGACTAATTACCCCACTAATGATCCGAAAATCGGCCGATTTTTTTTTTCGGCTGCAAATTCGGCTGGTTTTCTCCCCGTCTATGGCCTGCATTAGGCTGGAGTGCAGCTTGTAATGGAACTTGAGCCTAATTGCTGTATACCAGCTAAATGTGACTTTAATATGCCTTAATTACAATGCCACAACAAACAGTCCCATAGACACACATTTTCCTCAGGAAAAAGAATAGTTCTTTAAAAATGAAACTCTTCTATTAAATATGCTTTCTGCAGACAAATGCATGCTTTAAAGAAGAACTTTTGTAACAGTTAGGGACTGCGTAGCAATCATTACTTGTTGAATATAACAGCAGTCAGAAATATGTAATGTACAACATAGTGTATATAGAACAGCATTTAAGACTGTATCACACAACACAGCATACACAGTGCAGTACTAAGGACTATGGTCGTTTGGGCTGCTGGTAGTCTGGGCTGCACTAGAAGCTTGGGAGTAAAAATGTTACTCCCAGGTTCGGACTATACTGCTTAGATACAGCTGTTTTCTGCACAGGGAAAGCAAGGGAAAGCTGTGATTAGTGGTACCGCAATGCCAAAGACCCATCTTGTGATTCTGATTTCAGCTCTTTCTTACTTCCTTTTTAACCTCCTGATGTGTGTATGGCACAGAAAGTGAAGGAAAATCCACAGATTTACACTGCAGTACTTTTTCCTACCATCAGATGTCCTCGGTCTGATGGCCAGCATCATTCGACACATTTCCTTTGATTCCAGGTCGCCCTGGACCCGCCCCAGCCTTTGACTGGACAGTGAAAGGAGAATGAACACAGTGATGAGCTCATCTCGCCATTCATCTGCTTTCACTTCCTTGTCAGCAGTTGAATTGATTGGCTCTTTGTTCTGCTTCATCCTCTGACACTCCAGCTCTGCTGTACATGGACTACAAGAGGCTGATTCAAGATCAAATTCAGATATTTACATTGTATTTAAAAACATATTTAATGATATATTAACCGTTTCACAACTGCTTCCTACCGCACCACTATTGGCTACTCGGGATGTCAATCACCAGGTCAATTCTCGGCCAGGCTCAGTGATTGTCAGCGGAGCTGACTGGGGAGAGGTCTGTATGTAAACAATACAGATCTCTCCCCTGTCAGCAGGAACAGGATGCTTAGTATTGCTCTGCATAGCACACTTAGTAGAACACACACCACACACAGTTAACCCTTTGATCACCCCAGATGTTAACCCCTTCCTGCTCAGTGTCATTAGTACAGTGTCAGTGCTTTTTATTAGCACTGATCACTGTATTTGTGTCACTGAGGATGTCAGTGGCAGTTAGTCAGTTCCCACCCAGTGTCAAAATGCCCGTCACAGTCCCATAGTCCCACAATTAGCCGCTGGTTGCATCCATTACTAGTAAAAAAAAAAACAATTCCAGTATATATATCACCATTTGTAAACGCCATAACTTTCACATAAACCAATTAATTTACATGTATTGGGATTTTTTTTTAGCAAAGACATGTAGCAGAATACATTTTGGCCTAAATTTATGACTAAATTGGATTTTTCATTTTTTTTATTGGACATGTTTAATAACAAAAAGTCAACAATTTTGTTTTTTTCTCTCAAAATTGTCAGTTTTTTTTGTTTATAGCGTAAAAAAATAAAAAGCGCACAGGTGATCAAATACCACTGAAAGAAAGCTATATTTGTGAGAAAAAAGGACATACAGGTAAAACTCGAAAAATTTGAATATCGTGCAAAAGTTCATTTATTTCAGTAATGCAACTTAAAAGGTGAAACTAATATATGAGATAGACTCATTACATGCAAAGCAAGATAGTTCAAGCCGTGATTTGTCATAACTGTGATGATTATGGCTTACAGCTCATGAAAACCCCAAATCCACAATCTCAGAAAATTAGAATATTGTGAAAAGGTGCAATATTCTAGGCTCAAAGTGTCCCACTCTAATCAGCTAATTAAGCCATAACACCTGCAAAGGGTTCCTGAGCCTTTAAATGGTCTCTCAGTCTGGTTCAGTAGGAATCACAATCATGGGAAAGACTGCTGACCTGACAGTTGTGTAGAAAACCATCAATGACACCCTCCATAAGGAGGGAAAGCTTTTACCGCTACAATCATTGGAAAGACTGCTGACCTGACAGTTGTGCAGAAAACCATCATTGACACCCTCAAAAGGTAATTGCAAAAGAAGTTGGATGTTCCCAAAGTGCTGTATCAAAGCACATTATTAGAAAGTTATGTGGAAGGGAAAAGTGTGGAAGAAAAAGGTGCACAAGCAGCAGGAATGACCGCAGCCTGGAGAGGATTGTCAGGAAAAGGCCATTCAAAAGTGTTGGGGACTTTCACAAGGAGTGGACTGAGGCTGGAGTCAGTGCATCAAGAGCCACTACAAACAGACGGATCCTGGACATGGGCTTCAAATGTCGAAATCCTCTTGTCAAGCCGCTCCTGAACAACAAACAACGTCAGAAGTGTCTTACCTGGGCTAAAGAAAAACAGACCTGGTCTGTTGCTCAGTGGTCCAAAATCCTCTTTTCTGAGGAGAGCAACTTTTGCAGAAGAATGGAGAGGCACACACTGCAAGATGCTTGAAGTCCTGTATGAAGTTTCCATAGTCTGTGTTGATTTGGGGAGCCATGTCATCTGCTGGTGTTGGTCCACTGTGCTTCATTAAGTCCAGGGTCAACACAGCCCTCTACCAGGAAATTTTGGAGCACTTCATGCTTCCTTCCGCAGACGAGCTTCATGGCGATGCTGACTTCATTTTCCAGCAGGAAAATGTACCTGCCCACACTGCCAAAGCACCAAAACCTAGTTCAGTGACCGTGGGATTACTGTGCTTGATTGGCCAGCAAACTCGCCTGACCTGAACCCCATAGAGAATCTATGGGGCATTGCCAAGAGAAAGATGAGAGACATGAGACCGAACAGTGCAGAAGAGCTGAAGGCCGCTATTGAAGCACCCTGGTCTTCCATAACACCTCAGCAGTGCCACAGGCTGATAGCTTCATGCCACGCCACATTGAGGCAGTAATTGCTGCAAAAGGGGCCCAAACCAAGTACTGAGTACATATGCATGCTTATACTTTTCAGAGGTCCGATATTGTTCTATGTACAGTCCTTGTTTTATTGATTGCATGTAATCTAATTTTCTGAGATTGTGGATTTGGGGTTTTCATGAGCTGTAAGCCATAATCATCACAATTATGACAAATCACGGCTTGAACTATCTTGCTTTGCATGTAATGAGTCTATCTCATATATTAGTTTCACCTTTTAAGTTGCATTACTGATATAAATGAACTTTTGCATGATATTCTAATTTTTCAAGTTTCACCTGTACATTTCATTTGGGTACAGTGTTGCATGACCGCACAATTACCAGTTAAAATAATGCAGCGCTGTATCACAAAAAATGGCCTGGCCAGGAAGGGGGGTAAATGCTCTGGAGGGAAAGTGGTTAATGAATACAGAGTTACATCCATTTTTTATACCTGAGTGCAGCTTTAAGTATAACTAAAGGCAAAACTTTTTTTTTTAGTTTTGGGTAGAGTGGAGATTGCTTAAAACACCTGTCAGGTTTGTATTGTTACCTCTGCCCCCATTAGGGAGTCACTCTCTGTACTTGTCTTGTTTAATGATCATCAAAAATGAAAGAAAAAGAAAATTTCACGTATTGAATTGTCATCAGAACAATAATGGGGGGTGGGGGACTTCTAATGTGGACACTATTTCTGTGACCTGGGGGCCCCCAATGAATTCCCTTTATTTGCAGGCATTTCCTTTCACTGCCTGTTTTGGCTATGGGACAGGAAGTAAAGGTACAGATGATAAAAAAAAACATGTTATGGGTTATAACTCTCCTTTACTTAATAAAACATAGTTTTGCCTATATTTCTACTTTAACTCTTCTCTACTCTATCAAAAAATGTTTTGGCTTAAAATATACAGGGGTTGGAAAAAAATGCAATCGCTACATGATTTGCAGGTGTGAAAGTGACAACATACTTTGCGTTAAAAGCGGAAATGATGTAACCTTCTTTTGCTTCCACTGTGTGATGAGACACCTAGCTAACAGGTGGGAAGCCTCACTTTCGTCATTCACGGCGTGCACTGCTAGTAATACGCAGGGGCGTATTTACCACAAGGCAAACAAGGCATTTGCCTAGGGCAGCATTTTTTCAGGGGGGCAGCAGCATTTTTCAGGGGGGCAGCACCGCCCCCCAAAAGAAGAAATGGAAGAAAGGACATACGCAGCACAGGGACCTGGTGGGATCTGAAAGAGGCTGCTTGATGGTGTATGCAGAGCCTGACTCTTGTTCCCGGGGATGTGCGGAGCTGTGAAGGTGAGTGTCTTCTCTCTCGCCAGGGTTGGGGGTTGCCAGTGTGTATGGGGCAGTGGTAGTGGAAGGCTCTCTCAGGTGGGGGGGTTTGCTGTTGGTCAATGCACTGTATTGTTATTGTACTGTCTCATCTATTGTCCCCCATTATAATGTACAGCGCTGAGCAAACTGTTGGCGCTATATAAATACTGTATAATAATAATGTCAGACTCTTATCGTGGGGGAGGGAGGTGTTTGTCAGGGTCTCTCCGTGGGGGGAGGGGGGGGGGCGATTTTTGTATTGCCTAGGGCAGCACAAAACTTAAATACACCACTGGTAATACGGAGTCGTGTCATAGCTTATTGAGCTTCAAAGAGGGCAAATTGTTGGTACCCACTTAGCTGGGTGTCTTATCACACAGCGGCAGCAAAAGAGTATTACATCACTTCTGCTTTCAACATAAAACATGTCATCACTTTCGCACCTGAAAATCATGTAGAGTTTCCATTTTTTATTTAACTCCTGTAACTGGCTAATGTAATCAAAGAAGGGTTTTTAAAAATATCATTTGTAAATAAAAAGAAAGAAACATGGAAGAAAGAAGCAAAATATTATATTGTTTTGTATGATGACAAATCAGATACACATAGTATTACAGTCAATAATATAAAACAGGGCTTAATTGAAAAATATTGTGTGCTTATTTTTGTACAGTATCCTTCATTTAAAATCGAAATTCAAGGGTTTCCAAGTTACAGTAACAATTTTATTTCATTGTGCTGTTTTGCCCTTGCTCCACTCTTTCTGTCCTATTATATAAAGTCAGTTGTACTGTACATCACTCTAGGAGACATCATGATATTCATAATAAGAATTGTTCTGTTTTCCTGTTATCTATGATCTTTTATTTAAGATTTTTGTCTTTTGTCAGTACATTTTACTGGAGGCCCATTCTGCTCTTTAATAATTCTGTCGCGGTCAGAGTAAATTAAGACTTATTCACAACCTTGGCTTTTTAGGCGCATTGGAAATAAAATTACAATTCTTGTAGCCATATATGGTTTTCCATTAAAATGTTAAAGAGCAAGCAAACCGTACTTCTGAAATTGAAACCTTACTTGTGCACATGACTAAATAAATTTCCTCGCTTTCATGCGGGATTGTATTGTGATCCTTGAAAAAGTCACATATGTTGCAGAAATGTCACAAAGGTTTTTAAATGCTATTAACGTGCTGCTATCTATCCCCTGATCAAAATGAAAGCAGTGAAGTGTCAAACGCTTTCAGCTCTGTTCCACAGAAGATAACTTCTCAAAGGGTTTGATAGTAAAATGGCACATCCAAAAGGAGAAAAGGATGCAAATACTTTCTACCCTTGCAGCTACTTTTAAAATAAATGACAAGATACAATTTTACTTGGATTCCATATCTATTTTGCAAATGACATTTCAGTTAAATTGTATTAATAAAATACATTTACTTCTGATATAGCATATTGTAAAATGTACATTTATTATCATGCACTTGCAGGCAGTGCTGGACTGATCCTAATACTAGCTCCAATTTCTGATCTAGAACACATTTGTGGGCCTGGGTCATTTTTGCTTAGCCTAAATGAGAAATTAAGCACATGTACTATCCCTTCTGTAAGCATCGTACACTATTGAGGAATAAGTGTGAAATGCTCATTGAGGTAATTTGTCCATCTCAGGACATGAATAGTCTAAGTATTCCACAAAGATGAAAGTGTATCTAAACCCAAGCACTTAAATAGGACCTTCCATGAAAAATAGAAAGTCATATTTAGTACCAGTTCCCCCACCCAAAACAGATTTAGCTTAAGAATATGGATTTATTTATTTTTTACATCATACTTACCTAGGTGAATACAGCATTGACTCTAAGACAGCATCCACTTCCAATGCATTTTGCTGGTTAGGCTTCCTCAGGAATTCAAATAGGTAACACAGTACTGATTGTCATTCCAGAAAAACACGACTATACAGGAAGAGACGCAATCAAATGGAAGATGGGACATGGCACGTTCCTGATCTAAATCCATATGCTGCATCTAGCATATGTCATACAGAACATTTTGACTTAGGAAGGTGTTTTGGGGTTCACTGCACTGAATTTTCTATGAGATATCAACCATACACTGATTTTATGGGTACATTCCCTGGATTCAATATTTTGTAATTAAACTTCACGTGTTTTATGTAATAGGTGCGTGTGACTATTTTTTCCTGAGGGTGACAGAGCACTTTAAGAGTCCCATATACCTTTTATTTTTTGCATACTCAGTTGGGATGTGGTGCTGATGGATCAACTACACCCATTATTTGTTTGAAGATTTCTCCAGAAGTTACCAGCCTGAATGACATATTTTAATTGTGGTGGCATATATGTGCTTACTATATATATATATATATATATATATATATATGCACTATACTGCTAAAAATATTGAGTTGGCCCACCCTTTGCAGCTATAACAGCTTCAACTCTTCTGGGAAAGTTTTCCAAAAGGTTTAGGAGTGTGTCTATGGGAATGTTTGACCGTGCTGCTAGAAGCACATTTGTAAGGTCAGGCACTGATGTCAGACGAGAAGGCCTGGCTCACAGTCTCTGCTCTAATTCATCCCAAAGGTGTTCTATTGGGTTGAGGTCAGGACTCTGTGCAGGCTAGTCAAGTTTCTCCACCTCAAACTTGCTCATTCTTTCACAAATGTTTGTAGAAGCAGTCTGCATGCCTAGGTGCTTGATTTTATACACCTATGGCCATGGAGGTGATTGGAATACCTGAATCAAATGATTTGGAGGTTTGTCCCAATACTTTTGGCAATATAGTGTATAATATATATATATATATATATATATTTTTTTTTTATTGTACAATTGAATAGCACATCACATCACAGCACATTTTTACTTGTTCTTTTTGGGTTACAGTATTTTTGAGATACTGTAAAGTAACTTAGAGCCTTGTTCCAAGCGCCAATGGCAATGCTCCGGGGATCCACTGAGATGTGGGTGCCTGCAATCACAAAGTCCAGCCAAACCCAAAAGGTAAGGATGCACTGAAATTTCGGCCACCTGTGTGTACTGCAGATGTGAGGGCGGGGCGGTGGAGAAAGGCAGGAGAGGACCAGTGTATACAGTGACTGGCTGTAACTATATGTTAGTGCCAGGATTTTTTTTTCCTTCACCATAACTCAGTGAGTCAGCTGTCACTTTCCCTGAGCTAAAAGAAACAAAGTTTCTTTTTAGTTTCTTTCCCAAGCTAAAAGAAACAAAGTTTATTTTTAGTTTCTTTCCCGAGCTAAAAGAAACAAAGTTTCACTCATCCTCTGAGCTATGGTGAAGAAAAAAAAAGCCAGCAATTGCATTTAAAAACCGGCACTGAAACATAGTGACAGCCAGTGAGGGAGCCTCTCTGTATACACTGTTACCTCACTGTATACACTGCTCCTCCCCTGCCTCCTCCTTGCACACACTACCCCCCCTTCCCCTCCCCCCCTACAAAGATGGTCTGTCACTCATATGCTATCACATAGGGGACTATTGGTCCCCTATGTGATAGCAATAAAATCATAAGTTAAAAAAAATATATATATACATGAAAGTAGAAAAAAAATAACTGGAGCCTCCCCACCCCCACATACGCAGACATTTTGGTTTTAGCTCGATTTTAGGCCACATGCATTCTGAATTTTTGGAATCGGTTTTGGCACCAGAATTTTCATTTTGGTGCACCACTACCAAAAGGTAACGCTAAAATGAGAAGAGGGCCTCTATGACTAAACCCTGTGGATGTGGCAAAATGCAGAAGTGGACATGGCCTGGGAGGAGTCATGGCTGAGGCCGTTTTTGATCCTCATCTGATACTCGGGTTGGTTGGAGTATGGCGTCTTTCTGTTTTAGCATTATTTTTTAGATATTTTAGTTTTACTTTAGTATTGGTGTCCTAATGATGACAGACATTAAAGCACAGTTGAAAAATGCTACCAAAGGCCATATTGTCATTTCAGTACTTTTATTATAACTTTGTGTATAATGTTACAGTTTGTTGCAATGAGAGATGCATAATTTAATAACTAATTTTTTTGTGGACAACACACTTTAAATATGCAATTGACAGCTTGTACAGCAATTTTACACTTTATGAACAGATGTGCAAGATGGAACTCAATTTATACTATGGGTACTTCACTTTGGATACTTTGCATTTAGTGCTTTGCTTCCTTTGCAATATAATTTAATAAACATTGTGAATTTATACAATGTTACATTTTAATACCGTATGTGGCTATATTATAATTGGTTTTATACATATCAAAGTGTCGGTACTAAGATAAGTTTTGTCAGATAAAAACAAGCTATAAAAATGACCTTGACATTGTTGGTTCTGGGGTATTAAGTTTTTTCTGGTACTTACATTTTGTTTGAGGTGATAGTAGCCGTATTAGTGCATTTGCGAACGAAACAATTGAGTACTGTCCGTGATACTTTTTTTATTTGCACTAACATACAATTTTGAGGACAAGCTTTCGGTGTATGTCCCCTTCTTCAAAGTCCAAGCAATACTGTACAAATCACAAAGTTTCAGCAGAATGTTAGAAGAGATGAAGAAAAAAAAAAAAGGAGAGACTAGAGATAAGATACAGCCAAAGCGAGGGAGGGGGGGGGGATACTACACTCACACAGAGGGAGTCAAGCTAGCTAATAGTCATAAAACTGTTGGATAATGAGTGAGGAATCCCATGTCCAAATTAAGGTCGCTATCTCTTGTGTCAAATAGAATTATTATTCTTAGTTCAAAAGTTTTTCTTTCCTGGATGGATTTGAAATTTCCTTTTAAGAACTAAAATATTGAGGTCTCCCATTGTGTGGCCTGGGTGGGCAAAATGGTGTCCTACAGGTGTGCAGAGGTCATCTTCTTTATGTTCCTTGATGGTATGTCTGTGCAAATTCATCCTTGTTTGCAACTTCTTTGAGACTAAGGCTCAAAGAATATTTCCACAATAATGAAAGGAATCCTAGGACAATGGAGTGCTACACAAAGAAAAAGAACAGCTGCTTCATACCTCCACAAGGACGCAACCCCAAACTGGACACCTATATTGATAGCTTCAGATTGCGAGCTACATCCCTGATATCCACCCAGCAAAAGAAAATTCTGTACAATCTTTCACCACTAGAGTGAAGGGCCTACACGATTTGAGCAATAATCAGGCCATCACCATCAAACCAGCGGATAAAGGGGGAGCAGTTGTTGTGATGGATATAAACAAATACATACAAGAAGGCCAGAGGCAGCTGGAAAATGCCATAGACTATAAAAAACTGGATTATGATCCGACCCAGGACTTTACAAAGCAATTAAAAGGTCTCATTAAAACACTTCCAGCCCACCTACATTTAGAACTTATAAATGCGATTCTGGATCATCCAGAAATCGGGGACTTCTACATGCTGCCCAAAGTCCACAAGCCAGGAAATCCAGGCAGACCCATCATAACAGGTATGAATACACTCACCGAACAAATCTCAGACTTTGTAGAAAATTTTTTAAAACCGTTAGTCATGAATACTGCTAGTTTCCTGCAAGACACAACTGACTTTCTGAACAAGATCAACAACATACAGCAATTACCATCTAATACACTTGTAGTGACTATGGATGTAGTATCCCTGTATAGTTATATCCCTCACAAGGATGGATTAGCTGCATGTCACAGATCCTTATCATCCTCACCAAACCACAAATACACTGCTGAGGATGTTACACAGCTCATTGAATTCATACTCACACACAACTACTTTGCCTTCAATAAGACCTCTATCTTCAATGTATGGGTACTGCGATGGGAAGTAAAATGGCACCCCAATATGCCAATTTATTTATGGCTGACCTGGAGGAAAAATTCCTGAACAACATGGAACAAAAACCAAACAGATACTATCGCTATATTGATGATATTTTCATCATATGGACAGAAGGTGAAGAAAACCTAAAACAATTTTACTCATTGATCAACACTTTTCATCCATCAATCAAACTAAAAATGGAATACTCAAACACCCACGTCAACTTCGTAGACACCACAGTATACATCAGGGATGATACGCTTCACACCTCAATATACAGGAAACCCACTGACAGATGCAACTACCTCCACAGTTCCAGCTTCTACCCCCAACACACGAAACGTGCCATCATACACAGTCAGGCCATTAGATACCACCGAATATGTTCTGACCCAAGAGACAGAGATAAACATCTCGGGACACTAGCAGACTCCTTCCATAAGAAAGGTTACAAGGACAAAACTATCAACACCAGCATAAACACAGCCTTGAGAACACGAAGAGAAAATCTATTTCAGTACAAAGAGAAAAAAACAAACAACCGTGTACCTCTAGTAACCACGTACAACCCAGCATTAGAAGGAATAAGAAAAATAATCAATGATTTACAACCCATCATAACAGAGGATGGAACTCTGAAAGAAATATTCCAGAAACCCCCAATACTGGACTTCAGACAACCCCCCAACCTCAGAAATAAACTAATCAGTAGGAAACTTCCTTCTGATCAAGATGTCACAAATAATGGAAGCACACCCTGCAATAAGAAACGCTGCAAACTGTGCAACCAAATCAATCCATCAAAAAGTGTCAGACACTCAAAAGGGATCTTCAATATTTCCGGATCATACAGCTGCACCTCCAGTAATGTTGTGTACCTTATCCAGTGCAGAAAATGCAGCAAAGGATCTTATGTTGGCGAAACAGGACAGAAGTTGCAAACAAGGATGAATTTGCACAGACATACCATCAAGGAACATAAAGAAGATGACCTCTGCACACCTGTAGGACACCATTTTGCACAACCAGGCCACACAATGGGAGACCTCAATATTTTAGTTCTTAAAGGAAATTTAAATCCATCCAGGAAAGAAAAACTTTTGAACTAAGAATGATAATTCTATTTGACACAAGAGATAACGGCCTTAATTTGGATGTGGGATTCCTCACTCATTATCCAACAGTTTTATGACTATTAGCTAGCTTGACTCCCTCTGTGTGAGTGTAGTATCGCCCCCCTCGCTTTGGCTGTATCTTATCTCTAGCCTCTCTTTTTTTTTTTTCCTTCATCTCTTCTAACATTTTGCTGAAACTTTGTGATTTGTACAGTACTGCTTGGACTTTGAAGAAGGGGACATACCCCGAAAGCTTGTCCTCAAAATTGTATGTTAATGCAAATAAAAAAAGTATCACGGACAGTACTCAATTGTTTCTGGTACTTACAAATTGAAATATAGGACCTTATGTAATAAGTATTCATTTAGATCAAATTATTGAAGAAATATTATCTTAATCACTTGGACATCTGTTACTCTGTGTTAGTTAACTACTTTTTAAATGAAAAACAATTCTTTCAAATCTTTCAACCCAATAAGCTAGAAATACTCACTGATGAAATCTAAAAACCTACAAAAATGTAAATTATAACACTTTGCTATTTTCCAGTTTAGACAGAACTTTTAAAGAAAAAACCTAATTCAAACTGCTTAACTTTTTCACAAATTGCATGTCAGATTTAATTACAGCCAGGGTGATTCGAATATGGCCCATAGGAAGTCTTTCAGTTCAGGATTAGTTCAATAGCAAAGAAATCAATTGACTACTTGTGGCTGCCGAAATTCTGTCAGACATTTTTTAAGAGGCTGGAGTCACTGGTGACTAATTAATGTTTACTGCAGCTGATATATAACACATCTGTACCAGCAAATCCTAATTTCCACTCACGGCACTAATTTCATCAACACTTTTTGGTAAGCGCTAAAAGAATTACAATGTGGTGTTGTAAAAAAAGAGCATTTAAAAATATTATGGCCAATTTCAGAAGACCCAAGACTCCCATTAATACAACGTAGAAAAATTGCAATGTTGCATAGGGATTCATAAAATAGATATGAATAGAAATCAGCAAAATAATGAATTGAATTTTGTTCTCAAGAAGAAAAAATGTTTGGATATAATCCATAATGGCTGGAAAGTAAATGTTAAACTATGCTGAATGGGTGTTTCTTTTTAAACTATGCACATGTTGTAGTGATAGGATTCAAACTCCCTGTAGAGTGCCCTGTGGCATGCTGGACTAAGTGCACATGAAATGCACCTCAGTGCAGGATGAACAAGATCATGTTGAAAAATGCATGTACCACATTCAGCAGACAATACTGGTGAAGGAACCCATTGCAATCTACTATGAATTCTTTCCTTAAAACATCTATCTTAGCATACCCATGTTCAGTGTTGCCAACCTCTTGAAGTGAAATTTATTGGCAGGACACCAAAAGTTTACTGAGAGCACCCATTTTTTTTCTGACACAGAACATGAAATTTACAATACTGAAAGAGCCAAATTGTTTACTGATACTTCATAAAAGTACATACAATGACAATTCTTAGTGCAAAACAGTGCAAATTTCAATATTTAAGCTACAAACATGTAGCTAGTGCTTGTAGCAATGTGCTTAAGGTATAACAAAAGACAAAAAACATATACAGTGAAGGAAATATGTATTTGATCCCCTGCTGATTTTGAATGTTTTCCCACTCACAAAGAAATGATCAGTCAAAAAATTGAATGGTAGGTGTATTGTAATACTGAGAGACAGAATAGCAACACAAAATTCAAAAGAAATGCATGTCTAACAAATTATGCACTGATTTGCATGTTCATGAGGGAAATAAGTATTTGATCCCCTATCATTCAGCAGGATTTCTGGCTACCAGGTGTCTTTCATACAGCTAACAAGCTGAGATTAGAAGCAGTCTCTTAAAGGGAGTGATGCTAATCTCATTTTGTTACCTGTATAAAAGACATCTGTCCACAGGAGCAATCAAACAATCAGATTCCAAACTCTCCACCATGGCAAAGACCAAAGAAATGCATTTCTAACAAATTGTGCACTGATTTGCATGTTCATGAGGGAAGTAAGTATTTGATCCCCTTCACAAAACATAACTTAGTACTTGGTGGCAAATCCCTTGTTGGCAATCACAGAGGTCAGACGTTTCCTGTAGTTGGCCACCAGGTTTGCATATATCTCAGGAGGGATTTTGGCCCACTCCTCTTGGCAGATCCTCTCCAACTCATTAAGTTTTGGTAACTGACGTTTGGCAACTCAAACCTTCAGCTCCCTCCACAGATTTTCAATTGGATTAACCTCCCTAGCGATCTGATTATGTCAGTATTTCTGTGCTCAAAGCGGTACATTTTTGTTGCATGGAAATATGTCATTTTTTTATTGTAGGCCTGTTATTTTTAGGAATAACTCACTGAAATCTGTCTGAACAAGAGTCTAGTAAACATCCCGGGTATGATAAAATTTGAAACACGAAATCATAAATTTTAATTTAATAAATAATCATAAAAATAATAATATAATAATAAATTTAATTCTATAATATAATCAAACCAAAAACACTGAAATTTGAAATACAGTGCCAAGTTTGCACATCACTGAGCAAAGTCGAAAAATCGTTTTCAGTGTCTGATGACGAATTTCCCCACAAATCATTATCACTCAATTCTGCAAGTGGTTCTGATTTACTATTGCTGTTCTCTAGCTGGTATAAAACCGCTTTTGACCTAAAGGGACGCTTTTTGGATGCCGTGGACTTTTCTCAGTTTCCAGGCAGAAAGAACAGTAAAAATGCAGGCAGGGCACAGGACAAAACACTCGGGACAAAATGTATGGGAAATGGTTTGATACAGTAATGTTATACTATGTGATTTTAGTGTATTTAGTGAATGTAACTTTTTGACATTTTTAAATTTCTCGCCCTTCCCTCCCCCCGTACGTCCCGACGTTGCAGGGAACGGAACCCGGAAGACAGATGCCGGCATCGGCCAGAGGACATTGCCAGGGACAGTGCAGGAGGGACATCACGGGAGTGAAGGACAAGGTAAGTGATCGAGGGATCCCGGAGCAATGCTGCAAGGTATTCCCGAGTATAGATCGGGGTTACCGCTTGTGGTGCTGAAACTTTACCCCGAGCTACATTCGGGAATACCCCCAGGGAGGCTAAGAGACTGCTTCTAATCTCAGCTTGCTACCTGTACGAAAGGCACCTGGTAGCCAGAAATCCTGCTGAATGATAGGGGATCAAATACTTATTTCCCTCATGAACATGCAAATCAGTGCACAATTTGTTAGACATGCATTTCTTTTGAATGTTTTGTTGCTATTCTGTCTCTCAGTGTTACAATACACCTACCATTCGATTTTTAGACTGATCATTTCTTTGTGAGTGGGTAAACATTCAAAATCAGAGGGTGATCAAATACTTATTTCCTTCACTGTATCTCTTTTTACATGAAGGTACAGTGCAATGGGGAACTCTGCTGATCCTGATGTAAAAGGGAACACCGTGGACTGTGATGTAAAGGAAGAATCTGTGGAGACTGATGTAAGGCGGAATGCTACAAACTCTGGTGTAAAGGGAAACTATGATGTAAGGGTGTCTCTGGTCACCAAAGTCTCCTTACACAAGAGTCCACAGAGCTCCCCTTTACATCACAGTCCACAGAGTTCTCCCTTACATTAGACTCCAGAGTTCCCCTTTACATCACAGTCCACAAAGTTCTCCCTTACATCAGAGTCCCCCTTTACATCAGAGTCTGCTCGGTTTCCTCTTACTGTGTAACGGGGAACTCTGTGGACCATGATGTGAATGGGAACTCTGATGTAAAGGGAAACACTGCAGACTCGGATGTAAAGGGGAGCTCTGATGTAAAGGGGAATGCTGTTGACCATGATGTAGGAGGAATGTCGTGGACTTTGATGTAAAGGGGAACTCTGATGTAAGGTGGTCTCTGGTCACTAGATCCCCTCCTTACACCAGTCTGCAGCGTTCTCCCTAACATCATGGTCCACAGCAATCCCCTTTGCATCAGAGTTCCCACCTACATCAGGGTCTGCACTCTGCGACATTGCTATTTTTCATCAGAGTTCCCCTTTATGTCAGGGTCCTCAGAGTTCCCCTTACACTGTAAGGGGGAATCCTGCAGAATATGGTGTAAAGGGGAACTCTGAGGACACTGATTTAAGGGGGAAAGAAGAATTCTGATGTGGGGGGGGGGCTCTGGTAACTACAGACCACCTACCGCAGAGGAAATACACTAAGGTAAGGAAGGTTATTGATATAAGGCGGAATATTTATATCAGTGTCCCCCCTTACCTTAGTGTATTCACTCCAATTCTCCCTTTACATCAGTGACCCCCCCACAGACTTTGTTTTGCCTGGGTAGGTGGAGCTGTTATTGACCTACCTCCTCCATAGGACTGCTTGGGTGCAGGACAGTGGGGGAACTGAAGGCAGGCTCAGTCATGCAGCAAGCTATGGTTCTTCTCTCCTTCTTCATCCTCCAGCTGAACTCCTCCCTGTCCCAGGGCTCCCATTCCTGCCACTGAGGCTCAATCAGAAAATGGTCTGGGTGACAGGCCTCTTCTGCTCCTTCATCTCCATTCTGAACTCCAGTTGGACAGTCTTCCCCATCCAGCACTGCAACTTTTGGCTCCTGCTTCTACAATTCGTAAAAGGTGCCAATCGGGCATCATGCCACTACATGCCTGCCTGGGCCACCCCCCACCCAAGCCCACCGGAGCCTGCCTAAAGCCTAAGCTTGACTGGCTTAAGAACATATTTTTTATGGGCAGCTGCCATCCATAATGGACAGTTACCGACAGTGCCGATTTTTACAAAATGTGCATAAATTTACCTATGGTTGGCAACCCATATGTACTTGAGATGCACTCCAAAACTGATGTGTTCTTGCTGTGCTAACAGAACAAAATTTAGCAATGTTCATTTGTACAAAGTATATGCTGAAGCAGAATAAGGACACCTGGGTTCTTATTGGCTATTAAAGATAAGATAACACTTTAAAGTAAACCTGTAACAATGCTGTGGAAATTCAAGTATTTCCATATTTTTTAACAAGTAGTCAGTAGTGTGACTAGCTTCACATAGTAAAATTGTGAATAGGCCACCCGGTGACCTTTTTCTGTGGCATTAGACAGTGTCAGCTGTGAAAATACTGTAACTGATCTTAGCATTCAACAGGTAAAAATCAAGGACAGATAATAGGAGAACTGTCAGCCTAGTCAGTACACTATGAGCGACCAGTGATGTGGATACATGTTTCAAAGAAGATTGAAATTAACCTTCATTTTCCAGCTAACTACTAGGTCCTTGAGTAGCTCACTAACCTTTTTAAGAAACTCAGATCTCAGGGTTTAAGATTTAGTTCTAATCCCTTCATCCCTACCACTGTCATGGCAAGCAAGTGCAGAAAGAGGCAGTCAGTAAAGAAATAAAGAGTTGCAGTATCAATAGCAATGATAATAACAATCACAATATTACTACTATATTATTGTTAGTGTTTCTGCATACAATCACTGCATATTAAAACAAAGAAAACATTTCATTTGGTCTTCCCTACAGCTCAACTTCCCCTGCTCTCCCTTCCCAGCAGTGACTTAGCAACGTTCAAAGCAGGAAGCAGTGGAAACTAAGCTGCTTGAGAAACAAGTATTTCATTTCTTCTGCAGTAAATGTTAAGGATGAATTACTCTACAGTGCCTGTAGCTACAGTGGCCAGTGTGGGCTTGTTTGAAAGCTAAATTACTGCTTGTAGAGGATATGGAAATAATGGAATGTTCATATTTCATCACGGTTCACTTTAGATCAAAGAATTAACACTCTTAAGTGATTTGACCTTATTTCTCTGTCAGTGTATACATTTTTGCATGCCAGTAGTATACATACATTAATTTATTAATATGGAAATTGGCTAGATTTGGAAAATGTAAGAAGAGCCTAGCAATATAATATGGACACAGCCATTATTTTTTTGGCAATTTAAACTTCAAACTGTCATACTTAGGGCTCATGTACACGGGGTGTTTGAAAAACCTCTGATCGCTGGACACTGACTGCTAGAAAATGTAGGTTAAAAATGTCAGTTTAGCTACGTTTACCTACCGTGTTTATGTACGTTTGCATTTAGAAGCGTTTTTATAAAGGTAACCTCAGGAGACCCTCCCAAATGTCAAGAATGCACTGAAAAATAGTAAATTCACTAAAAAAGGCAACTAAAATAACGCATGAGTTATTTTATCAAGTCATGTGGTTTTTTAGTAGTGAAAGGCATGCATTAATGTTTCAGCTGTCAGCGGGGTTCTCCACTGACAGCTGAATATAAAAGAAAGAATTGCCGGCAATTAAAAAATAATTTAAAAAATGGCGTGGGGTCCTCCCCCCTCCATCCATACCAAGCCCTTCAGGTCTGGTATGGATTTTGAGGGGAAGCCCCACGCTAAAATTAAAAAAAAAATGGCCCGGGGGCCCCCCAAAATTCATACCAGACCCTTATCCAAGCAAGCAGCCTGGCAGGTCAGGAAAAGGGGGGGGGGGGGGTGAGTGAGTGCTCCCCCTCCTGAACCATGCCAGGCCACATACCCTAAACATGGGGGGGTGCTTTGGGGCAGGGGGAGCTCCCCCCAAAGCTCCTTGTCCCCATATTGATGGGGACAAGGGCCTCTTCCCCACAACCCTGGGCTGTGGTTGTGGGGGTCTGTGGGCGGGGGGGCTTATCGGAATCTGCAAGTCCGCTTTAGCAAGGGGGCCATCAGATCCCACCCCCCTGGGAATGAGTATGGGGTATATGGTACCCCTACCAATTCACAAAAAAAAAGCTGTAGTGTGAAAAAAGAGGAGACATTCTTTGACAAGTCCTTTATTAAAAGAAGGAAAATAAAAGAATGTCCCCCGAAGTAGATCCAACATCAATAATGATGCCACCACCCGAAAAAAGAAAAAAAAAGGCTCCACTTCCAACGCTGGCTCCCAGCTGTCTGAGTCTCTGCTGGCTTGACAGTTCTCAAATATGTAAGGGGTGGGGCTATCATGTATGTGACCCGCCCCCGTGATACCATTGAACCAGCATGCCCCGGTCGATGATGTCACATGGGGTGGGGTCACATGGATGATGCCATTGGGTGGCCCCGACCCTTACATATTTAAGAGCTGGCAGATGGCCGGCAGCCAGCGTCGGGAGTGGAGTCTTTTTTTTCGGGCAGCAGCAGGCATCGTGATTGACATTGGATCTACTTCAGGGGACATTCATTTATTTTCCTTCTTTTAACAAAGGACTTGTCAAAGACTGTCTCCTGTCTTTTTTTTACACTACAGATTTTTTTGTGAATGGGTAGTGGTACTATGTATCCCATATTCATTCATATGGGGGGGTGGGATCTGGGGGCCCCCTGGCTAAAGGGGGCTTTCAGATTCTGATAAGACCCCCACCCGCAGACCCCCACAACCACAGCCAGGGTTGTGGGGCAGAGGCCCTTGTCCCCATACACATGGGGACAAGGTGCTTTGGGGAGGGTAGCCCCACTGCCCTAAAGCATCCCCCCATGTTGAGGGCATGTGGCTTGGTATGGTTCAGGAGGGAGGGGAGCTCGCCCACCCCCCTTTCCTGACCTGCCAGGCTGCATGCTCAGATAAGGGTCTGGTATGAATTTTGGGGGGGACCCCCAAGCCTTTTTTTTTTCAATTTTGGCGTGGGGCTTCCCCTCAAAATCTATACCAGACCTGAAGGGTTTGGTATGGATGGGAGTGGGGACCCCATGCTGGTTTTTTATTACTTTTTAATTGCCGTCAATTCTTTCTTTTACATTCAGCTGTCAGTGGAGAACCCCGCTGACAGCTAAAACATTAATGCATGCTTTTCACTACTAAAATACCGCATGACATGATAAAAAAACTCATGCAGTATTTTAGTAGCCTTTTTTAGTGGCTTCAAATGGGTTGTTTTAGGCTATGCGGTATCCTACTGCATACTCGGGTGTGGTAGAATACCGCTTAGTGAATTGTGCCCTGGATATGGACCAGCCAAAAAACGAGGCTAAATGCAAATGCATATAAACGTGGTTAACCACATTTACAAGCATTTACAAGAGTAAAATCTCCTGAACGCGATTTTGTTGTGTTCAAGAAAACAACTGTAAACTTAACTGCCTGTAAACACCTGTAAACGACTATGCTATGTGTACATGGACACATAGGAAACCATAAAGGGGAGTTCAGGGGCTACTGAAAAAAACTCTCAACAGCTCCTGAACATCAGTTTAGCAGTTGCAGTGTACATGAGCCCTTACTTTGCTAACTGCTGAGTCACCAACATGTGTGGGTCAGGTGTCAAGGCACCCAATATTCTTATGCTTTTTCTGGGTGAGGTATCACTAGTTGGCAAAAGAAAGATAAATATGGTGGCCTGAAACATGTACTTTCAAAAACAATTAGAGCAGATCTAATGCTGGCCATAGACGGGTCGAAAATCGGCCAATTTTTCGGCCGATAAAAAAATCAGCCGAGTTTCGCACCGTTAGTGGGTTATTTGGTCGGCCGTTTTTGCACATTTTTTTTATCGATCATGTTGGAAAATTTGCGGCCGATTTTGACAATCCCGGCAATGATGGGCAAATCAGCCAATCGTTTTACCGATAAAATATCTGCACATGAGCCGTGACCTGAAGAAGAAGGAGAAGAAGAAGAATTCCAGTCCGCTAATATATTTTATATGAAAAAGTCTTGCGGTTGCAACAAATGTATCCATTTGTATTCAAATAAAAACATCTGTATCCAAATAAGAACATTGTAATCCAAATATCGTATTACAATGTTTTTATTTGGATACAGATGTTTTTATTTGGATACAGATGTTTTTATTTGGATACAGATGTTTTTATTTGGATACAAATGGATACATTTGTTGCAACTGCAAGACTTTTTCATATAAAATATAATAGCGGACTGGAATTCTTCTTCTTCTTAAGCAGGCCATAGACGGGTTGAAAATCGGACAATTTTTTTTAAAAAAACCCGAAAAATCAGTCGTTCAATCGGCTGACGTTACCACCAACGTTAAAAAAATCGGTCGATTTTTGTCCAGTCTATGGCATTAACCCCATAACTTCTGTCCCCTGCAGAGACAGGGGAGCACACCATACAATGTGACAGCAATACATAAGAATAAAAAGAATAAGAAGATTAGGAAGAATAAGATAAGAAGAAGAAAAAGAAGAAGAAAAAGAAGAAGAGGAATAAAAAGAATAAGAATAAGAAGCAGAAGAAGAAGAACATGACATTCATTTTCATATTAACACTAGGTATAGTATGAGCAGAGTGATTTTCATAAAATAGATTTTTCCATTGGCAAAATTTCACAGAAGCAGGAATTCTCCACTTTCTGTCATTAAAGTGATTAAAAATCATTATTTGTTTTTTTTTAATAAAATAGAGGTTTATCCTTACCTGCTCTATGCAATGATATTGCACAGAGTGGTCCCTTACCTTCTCTTCTGGGATCCCCTACCAGTCCTTTCCTCTTCTTCATGCCCCCCATAGCAAGACATGTGCTAGGGGGGCAAACGTGTGGGTGTGCCTTTGATCAGAGCTGTCCGTAGACATACACAACACAGCTTGGGTAGGGTCCCTGCTCCCTTATTGCAGGATTCGATTGACAACAGCAAGAGCCAATGGCTCCCACTGACCTCTGTCTGACCAGTGCTGATTGGCCCTGTGCTGATCACCTTCACTCTCCCAAGAAAAAAAAACTCTTTAGCAATACACACCAAGCAGAGCAAGTGCAAAATGCCTACGCTTCAGTCTGTCTTATCAGGAGTTAAGAAGTGGACGCTTGAAGAAGGGGAGGAACAGAGCAGTCAGGATCAAACAGCCTTTTTAGACAATAAAGTGGATTAACACAGGTTCCACAGTCAGTATAACAAGCATGCTTTACTACATATACAGACTGATTTTACTGTTGTGGATTTAGTAACACTTTGATGCAGAGAATTTTTAGAACTACTCTGAGCTGCTTAGGTAAAATGTACTTAAAATATATTTTTTTAAATGTTCTCTTTTTTATGTCTTTATTCAGAACGTGTGTTTGTGTGTGTGTGTGTGTGTGTGTGTGTGTGTGTGTGTGTGTGTGTTTTAGAGGGTGTGTTTAGGGCAGTTTAGTATATCATGTACTGTGGCTGTAAATGTTTTTTTTTTCATGCTTGTTTTTTTTTCTGAGAATAAAACTAATAAATCTATTGAGCATACATTATTGCAACAAGATCTTCTGTAACAATCAGGAACTATTAAAGCAAATTGCACCCTTACAAAAGTGGTTGATGTCTAGTTCTGGAGTGCAGTTTATCAAGAAATTACCCTCTGTTGGCAAGTGCCAATCATATCAGTTAACTGAACTTTCCTCGCTCAGCTCCAATCAGATACTATGATGAGAACTAATCAGAGTGGCCTTGTACTTAAGGATTGCTGTGATTATCATAGAGAGACCAATCACAGTGATTGTATGATGTAAACAATGAGTGTTTACATATGTGTGCCCTCCTCTTCCCTTACAGCAGAGGACGAGAAAGTGAAACCTATCAATAAATGAATATTCATTAGTTTCTGATCAGAGATCAGCAGCTGCTGCAGATTCAAGTAAAGTTTAACCCTTCCACACTCTCTCCTATACTATGACCTCTAGCCTGTCTCTTCAGTGACCTGTATACTAACCCTTCAGATTCCTTATCCTACACATGCCCTGTCCTCCTATGTATGTGGCCTGTACATTATGTGACCTGTACATTAACACCTTCACCTCCCCCATTCCTCTTTATATGGCCTGTATCTAGTGCACCCTTACCAAGCTTCAACTTTTAACCCTCTCAATGCCAGATATTTTCTTCAGTTCCAAAAAATTGTGGCAAAAAAATGAAATCAACTTGGGGAATTTACTTTTCAAAAGGGGTCATTTTGGGGGTGTTTGTACTATCATGGCATTTTTTAAATTTTGACAGGGAGTAAGGGAAACATTTTTTTTAAATGTTTGGTCTTTTTATATAGTAAAAAAAAATAATACTCAGTTATAAAATATCACAAAAAGGGAGCTTTTATCTTTATTAAAAAAATGAATTGGGGTACAGTGTTGTATGTGGGTGTAGTTTTCAGTGAAAATATCATCGCACTAGAAACTGAAAAATAGAGCAGTAATGAAGTGCTTTTAGAGGCTGGTACTCAACTGTTTAAAATTGTCACTCATCCCTAATCATATGCAACTTCTTTCTTTTCACAGATACTTAATAAAATGGCAATGATTTGTTGCAACCTGTCACATGATTCTTTTTAATCTATTTTTTTCTTCTGAAACTGATCTTTAATCACATAACGAAGAGCTATATACAATATGCAAATGCATATTTCTATATACTTAAACAATGTGATTCACCACAGTGCTTTCACTTGTAGAATCTCATTTCCAGTTCAATGGGTTCCCATTAATTCGAAAAACGAAAAGTACTTTTTTACATAGCTATTTTAACTCATGTTATATAACACATTGTTATTGATCTATGAAAGGGCCTTGTAAAATAAGTGAATTACTATATATTTTAAGCCCCAGAGAGGGGAAGCGGTTTTTCTCCCCCAAAAAAATTATGTTAGCACTGGGTATTTTATCTGTTAACTAAATAGTCAGATCAGGAACATCATTTATAAGTATCTGCTATTTTATCTGCAAATAAAGACCTTGTCCTGATATTTGCTAATGGATGTAGATTTTCTAGTCGGTGAGCTGACACATTGGAAAGTATATTGTCCCCCAGCCTCTTTCAGTCTTCTCATTATAAGAACACTTGGTTAAACACAATTGGTTCTTTTGCATGCGGTTTGAAAACCTGCCGCCAGTGTGACAAACACTGTAGGAATAACAAAGTAGTTGTTTTCTTGATCCACTGGCAAAGAATATATCATCTGAGATTTCATCAACTGTACTACAAAGAATGTGGTATATGTTATTGAATGTACTATATGCACACTTCAGTATGTGCGATGTACATTGACATCCCTTTGGGCTAGGATCGGGGGAACACTATATTGGTGCTTCCTATACTAATGATAAGATGTTATCAAATGTTTCCAAGCTTTTCAAGTATACACATGCTGACAATATGAATTTATTTGTGTTCATTGGTTTGGAAAAGGTCAGGAGACCTACACATGGGGGTGATATCCACCACAGACTTCTCAAAAGATAGGTGTGGTGGATTTTCACCCTAGGTACCAGGATTCCCAGGATTAAATTCCAGATGGGATGTAGATCTTTTTCTAAAATGATTTATTTTTGTATACATATCTTATTTGGAAATTATGATTATTTTTTATTTTTCTTTATTTAATTTTTCTTTTTTTAGGTACTTTGACTTGACTTTGGTAACATCTTATTCCAGTGCACTGAACACTTGCTTTCATATAGGACTCCATTTTATTTACACCTGGTTTTGATTTTAAAATGGATGATTATATTTGTTTATATGGGTGGAGTGTATTGTATATAAGTCCTATTGCATATTGGATATTGTGCTGTGATCAAGACTATCTGGCGAAACGTGTTAGCTCTTTTTATCCTATTACTCACTACGATGTAAGAAATAAAGCAGTTTATATGGATACAAGAGTTTCTGGCTCTTCTCTTTGTTTCTACTGTGTATAATAGTTGGAGGACCATTTAGAGCCAGAGCACCCGCTTATGGACTCCAGGTTTGAATCAGAATGGCTTTCCTGTTGTGAGCGCTGCACCTATTTCTTTTTTTCCTAACTAAATAGTATAATTTGATACATTTATGTAAATAGGTTCCACATGCAATTGATAAAAAGCAGGATACCCTTGGAAAGCTGTTTTCATTCAAAATTGATTTCTGGGTGGATGCCAGCAGGCTCAACCACTGAAAAGTTCCTTGTAAATCTTGGAGACCACTGTGGGAAGAATTTCCCTTGCATTTTATTCCTTTATACATGTTGTTGGTATAACTTCTTTTCGCTCAGCTTAATGTCCCTGTCAGGAATGGATTCACCACTGGTGGTGGGACTCACCTGCCGTGTGGGCTGCAGTACCAGGGCTGGCCAGCGGGTGCTCTCAGCAACCAGAAGCTCACTCCTGCAGTCAGCCATCACCTGAGGCTGATTCCAGGAGGTGTATTTAAGGAATGGCCAGACCTGCAGTCAGTGCCTTGGTGTATTGTTTCCCATGAGCTCCTGTACTTGGTATCCTGTGTTCCTGCCTATCTGCCTAGTTGCTGACCCTGCTTTGATCCTGACCTCTGCTGACCTGTTTAACCCCTGGCTTGCCTGACCATCCTTCTGCCTGATCCTCTGTACCGCGCTGCCTGTGAGTAACTGAACCCGGCATGTGACCCTGACTATTCTCTGCCTGCTCCTCCGGTACCTCGATGCCCACACATTGCTGACCTGGCCTGCCTGACTACGCCTGTCGCTACCCAGACGATCCATCCATCCCACACGGATCTGTCCCTGTTACCAGGTCTGCCAGCCTCTTCACGTCAGGCTCCTTTCCCCGCACACCTCTGATGACGCGCTTTACCATTGCCGGATGTACTCAGGGGTCGCAACCTGGTCTCAGTCTACTCCAAGTCCATCCCCACCATCAGGGGTCCTGGTGAATAAGCAGATTGGGACTTAGACCCCGCGCCCTGTACAGTACCTAACGGCCTGCCTGACCATTCCACCTCTCCAGCCCTGACTACGCCTGTGTTCCTACATATTTCTGGTCATACCCAGATCCCTAACAGTCCCGGTGTCTAGGCACACTTTCTTGCTGGGTTTTGCATGGACATTAATGCAGAATCCATTGGGGCTTAGCAGGACTATACTGCTCCACATAAAAGCTGCATGTGAAGATTGTATATTCTGTGTTCTTTTGATATAAAAATCAGCATTTATTGCTTTGAAACTGCACAAAGAAGATAACAGATAAATCCAAAATAAAGCCAAATAGCATGTGATGGTCTGATGCACATTTTTTCACATTGTGCTCCATTATATGAAAAAAATAAGGAAGTATCAAACCCTTAGATAGTCTTTAAAGCCCAGGTCCAAGCAACTAAAAAGGTATCCCTTGCAGTGTGGCTGTGTCCACACTGAAAGGGTTAATTGCTCATTTAGGTCTAGGTAGACAATAAAAGAAGATTTACCCAAGCCTCCACTCCTTCCTGCTCCTAGACTGGTCCCAGGAGTGTCTTCTACCCCATGCTCCCGTGGTCTAGGGTCCTGATGTCATGAAGGCCAAAGCAGGGTTGACATCTAGGGACAGTCAGGGACAGTTTATCTTAGGAGTGTGGGGAAATTCCATCTGGTGGAGAAGCAGGTAGGTAAAACTCTTTCTTCTCTTTCCTAGACAAAATGAGCTATTAATCTTCAGAGTGTGGGCACAGTCCCATTGCAAAGGATAATTTTAGGTTTTCCTGGATTTGGGCTTTAAAAAAAAAGGCATATATGTATTGGGGGTGTTCTAGCATGCATTAATTAAATAAACCAAGGTTTGTAAGTTTCTTTTCATCATTAAGGTTATATCAGTTTCCAAAGCATACATGTCCAGTAAAATATCAGAGATATGGTATAAATACTGAACATGTAGTTGTTATGTTCATCCAGCATACTTCTTAGGAAAAAGTCTACCTTTCTTAAGTGAGAGGATAAGAGAGGACCAAGAGACCTGTATTTGCATATAATCAGACTCTATTTCAGAGAAAGAAAAAAAGAAAGAAAGAAAGAAAGAAAGAGAGAGGGAGGGAAGCACAGGAATAGATGCTAGGGAAGGGGTTGGTTTCTCCAGTGTCCTATGTTTTAGCAAATTTGATTTCTGTATTGTTGAGTGTACATGTGAGTTTATGAGTTGTCATTAATCAGTTTATGTTTAGTGTATTCAATAGACACAGTAGACTGTTTCCATCTCCTTGCTATCACAACTCAAGCAGCTGAGTGTCAGGAAGATCAAGTATATGACTATGCCCAAAGACCTGCACATGGAGCAGTTTGTCAAACAGTACACAGAATCAGGACTGTGTGTGCATCTGGACGTGTTTTAAAGACCTACATCCTGATTATCCTGTGCTTTGACCCAGCATGACTGCAGTGACCCCAGTGTCCTGGAGTCCGGCATATGCGCAGTTCGGCAGTAGTGACGTCACAGCTTTGGCGGTAAATTTAAACAGCTGTTAGAGCTGTTTTCTTTGGGAAATCCTATGGGCTGAATGAGGCAGCTTCCCCATGCACTGTGGTCCACTGTGAAGGTCAGTACCTGTCCCTCTTGCCCCCCTGGTGGTTTGCTGGGATTTTGCATGTCATGTTTTTATTTTTTTACAGCTTGGTTGTCTTTGCAGCTGACCCGGTATGGATGTGTCACCGCCTTCTTGTGGCCAGCCCCTGCACAGTAGGTACAGACGGACGGTTTTAGCCCCTTGATCCCCCACTGGCGCTTTTCTGCAGCTTTTAACTATTGCTCATTCTGTGTCTTTTTTTTTTTTCTCTCTCTCTCAGCACTTCTAGGTCTGATGATGACAGAAGTGCATCCAGGTGTCGGTGCCATCATTTGTCCTCTAAATCCGGATGCCACAGGTCTCCTTCCAGCTACAGGCATCATTGGAGAAGCTCTCGCTCCTCCTCCAGCCATCACGTGAAGCCGCTCCTATAGGAAAACTTGTGGGTGCGATTCTCATGGGGGTGATGACAGATTATTATGTGACTCCTGTTTTTCACTAGTGACTAGCGAGAGAGAAAGCACCAACCAACAGGTGGAGGCTTTGGTCATACGGGTCTTTCAAGAGTCCTTGAAAGAAATTGGGACTAGTCACGCCCACAGCCCATCAGCCGGGGTGTGTTCCTCTCCCAAAGATCCCCTAGAGGGATTGGAGACTTCACAACCTAGCCACCTGTCAATTGGAGCCTCAGACAGTGAGGCAGAGAGTGAAGATCCGTGTGTGGACTTCGATTTCGCCTTGGCCTCGCCCCTAGTCGATGTGGTCAAAGAGGCCCTGAAGTGGGAAGAAGCTGTGGAGTCTCCCCCTAAACACAGGAAATTCTTTAAACATCTAACGAAGGATCATTCCTAGAGGAACTCGGGGAAATTTTTACTGAGGAGTGGAGCAATGTCAATAAGAGGGCATGCTTGCTGAATAAAGCAGCCAAGCTTTATCTGATCAAATCAGAGGATGTCAAACATCTAGAATCAGTCCCTTTGGTGGATGTGGCCTTGATGAGACAAGCCAAGCACATTACCCTCTCTCTCGAAGATTCAGTGTCCTTCAAGGATAACCTGGAAAGGAGAATCGATTCCGATCTCAAGCGAATCTACACTATGGCTGGGATGGCTTGCAAGCCAGCGCTTGCCAGCCAGTGCTTGCCTTAGCGGCCTTGTCTAAAGCTATGGAAGTGTGGTCGGATAACATGGATGTGGCCCTCAAAGGAGTTCCAGAAGGGGAACCAGAAATTCAGGTATTCGAGAGCTGAGGTTGGCATCTGCCTTTCTGGGGGAGGCCTTGATTGATCTTACCTGTCTGCTTGCTCCGGTTATGCTGTCCTTGGTGACAGCCAAGTGTGCGCTGTGGCTTTGGCCCTGGTTGGCTGATCCAGCCTCTAAGCAGGCATGGTTCACGATCCCCTTTGAGGGTTCCTTCCGGTTTGGGAACAAATTGGATAGCGCTATAGCCCAGGCTACAAGTGGGAGGTCCGGTTTCCTGCCTCAAGAGCGGCATCTGCTAGGCCAGAAGAGGGCTCCGCCCAGAAGTCAAGGCTCAGAACGAGCAGAGGACGCACACCTCTACAAGCCAGGCCGCAAATTTAAGATAAGCTGAAGGAGAAGCCAATCATTTTTTCAGAAATTCTTCCAGGGCTCGACCTCTGGAGGTCGTGAGGCCACAAATTCATTTTGAGATTGGACCCGCTCAGGCAGGCCAGGTGGGGGCATGCCTTCGCCACTTTTGGCATGTCTGGGCGGCTTCAAACCCGGGATGTCTGGGCCATCAGCACAGTATCTTTAAGGCATGCTTGGGCGTTCAAGAGCCCTCCTCATCTCAAGTTCACCCCTACGGCCCTACCACATTCTGAAGAAATGAGGGAATACTGCTGTCCTACGTGGACTCTCAGCTGGTGCAGGGTGCTGTCATGCCAGTTTCGGAGGGCGAAGAATTTCAGGGCATGTACTCGCCCCTCTTTTTGGTCCAGAAGAGAAACGGGGCCTGGAGGCCGGTTATAGACTTCACCCATCTAAACTCCTTTATGAAGAAGTCTAAATTCAAGATGGGGATGCTGTTCACAATTCAACAAGCAATTCATCCATGTGACTGTTTCCTGTCTATAGATCTGAAGGATGCATACTTTCATGTGCAAATTGCAAGAGATTTTCGCTGTGGCATCTCCAATTCATGTGTCTTCACTTTGGGCTTCTACATCGCCTTGGGCATTTTCAAAAGTCTTGCTGGCAGTCATGACCCTGATCAGAACCAGAGGCATCCACCTGCGCCACTATCTAGACAACCTGCTCCTACTGTCCCAGGACAGAGAACAACTACTACAGCACAGGGCCCACGTCATCTCAACCCTTCTCAAGTTTGGGTGGTTACTGAATATGGAAAAGAGCCAGTTGGAGCCCACACAGTCTGTAATATTTCTTGAGGCTCAGTTCAACACGATCGGTGTCACCATCTCCCTGCCCTTGGAGAAGATTCTGGTGACCTGGAGCAGAAAACTTCCTGCCCTGTCTTCCTCACACCTTCGGACCCTCCAATAGCTGAAGATCATTGGCACCATGGTGTCCACAGGTGAAGTGGGCACAGTGGAGAATGCGACCCTTCCAGAAGGGCTTTCTTCAACAATGGAATCCAGGCAGCTTGGGCCAGGTCATTTACATATTTCTGTCCAAGAAGGAGGGCCTTCCTTGGTGGCTGCAGCGGAAGAACCTGCTCAATTGCCATTCGATTGCCCCCATTTCCTGGGTCACAATCACTATGGATGCCAGCAACTCCGGATGGAGTGCTCTCTGACAGTTAGAGATAGCTCAGGGCAGATGAAGCTTTCCCTCCCACAGATTGGGGTTGAACATCCTGGAATTACCAGCGGCGCTCTGTGCCCCACGGGCCTTCCAGCACCTAACACAGGGGAAATCAGTCCTCCTGAGGTCCAACAATATGACAGCAGTGTCCTACATAAGGAGACAAGATGGGACTCACAGCCTGTCCCTCTGCGAGAGGTAGAGCCAATCATGACTTCCCTGACTATACTTCCCTGGAGTCCAGAACTCGCAAGCAGACTTCCTTTCCAGGGTTCAACTGGACAACGAGAGGTCTCTCAACACAGAAGTTTTCAAGTGGATACTGATCCTCGGGATCAGTCCGGAAGTCAACCTGTTTGCCTCCCCATGTAACAGCAAACCGGGAATGTTCTACACCAGGAATTGCTGTCCCCAAGCCTTTGGGGTAGATACTCTGATGGCTCAGTGGGGGTTTCGCATGGCCTATGCGTTTCCCCAGGTCCCTGTCATCTTCAGGTTTCTTCGGAGGCTTAGAGAAGAAGCGGTGGAGGTACTGGCTGTAATTCCATACTGGCCGAACAGATCATGGTTTCCCTTACTAGCGCAGCTCAGCTTTCGGGATCCGGTTCCTCTCCCTCTCTGGCCAGACCTGCTGTCACAGGGGCCATTCTTCACCCATGCCCAGCCTGGCTTCATCTGATGGTCTGGTTCTTGAGAGGGGGAGGTTGGAGGCCTTAGGATGTCCTGCTGAAGCCATCCCTACCCTGATGAATACCAGAAGAACAAGTACCGACAGGGTCTATGGAAGAGCCTGGTCTAAGTTCGTAGACTATATCTCGACCGTGGATGGATCCTTTAGTAATCCGAGGGTTCAGTATGTCTTGGGATTCCTGCAGTCAGGTCTGGACCTGTCCGTGTTGATCAGCACCCTCAGGTTTTAACTGTCAGCCATCTCTGCCTTCCCTGGAGTATCATGGGTCAACCACTCTCTGGTTTGACAATTGTTCAAAGGGGCAGTAAAGTTGAGGCCCCAAATGAAACAGGTTCCCAAAATGGAACCTGCTGCTTGTCCTCGACTTCTTCTCTGGAGGCATGCCAGAATCAGCTGGGCCTCCGCTAGTGAGGGAGCTCTCCATCAAGGTGACCTTTCTGGTGGCAGGTACATCGGCAGAAAGAGTCTCGGAAATCAGGAACTTTGGCTGTAAAGAGCCGTTTTTGACTTTCTTTCCGGATCGAGTGGTACTCATCCCTATGCTTGGTTCTAATCCTAAAGTGACCTCGGTCTTCCACGAGAACCAAGAGATTGTCCTGACAACATTTAGAGCCTCGGGAGTTGATGACACTCACCCCCTGGACATGGGTGAGACATTAAGGCTATACTTGCAGGTCACAACATCCTTCCACAGGTTGGACCGTCCATTCATCCATTCCATGGGAAGAGTAAAGGAGACTGGGTGTCTCCCAGGTCAATCGTGGCCTGGATCGTCCAGGCCATCCAAATGGCCTACAGAGCTAAGGGCTTGGTGCCTCCGGAGGCTGTGACCGCACACTCAACCAGAAGTGTGGCTACATCCTGAGCAGCTTCCCAGCATGTCGACCCTGAGATGATCTGCAGAGCGGCCTCATGGTGATCAATCAACACTTTTATAGCTCAATACTGTGTAGAGCCTGCCCCCTTATCCTCTGTTAATTTTGGTTTGAAAGTCCTGTTGGTTGACGGAGCAAATTAAAGTCTTTGAGTAACTGCCCACCCGTGTGTGTATGGCTAGTTATTTCCCATATGTATGCTGCCATGGAGTCTGTCAGGAAAATGGAAATACTTACTGTAATGTTCCTTTCCTGATGGACTCCATGGCAGCATGAGTACTCTCCCAATGCCATGAGTAGTCTAGTTATGGAACATTGCCTCTGGAGAGGAGCAAGGACTTATGGGAGTGGGGTCCTATAGGAGAAGAGAGGGCGGGACTAACCCATATGTATGCTGCCATGGAGTCCATCAGGAAAGGAAAATTACAGTAAGTATTATCCTAGATTGTAAGCTCCAAGGAGCAAGGCCCTCCTAACCCTCTTGTATTGAACTGCATTGTTGCTGTATTGTCTCCCGTTATATTGTAAAGCGCTGGGCAAACTGTTGGCGCTATATAAATCCTGTATAATAATAATATTTGATAGGACATTTTCTGTTATTTCTTTCTACTCTGCAAGGTCCAAGGTTATATTTAAATCTTGTTCCCAATGTATCATGCATGAGAGTTAATGACTAGTCTCAGTTAACATATAGGCTCAGTTGTATACTGTTGAAATACATCCCCTTGCTGTTTCCTGAGTTTCACAAGATATTTTAAAAAATATTGGTGATAATAAACAGATAGTCTTCTTAAGTTTAGTCTTGCTTGAGGTGATTGTAGCCGTATTAGTGCATTTGCGAGTTTAGTATTAGTCTTAAAATAGTAAGTGACCTGATTGTAATGCAATGTGTCAGTTGGAGGCAATTGGAATTCTTTTTGTAGTGGTCAAAAATATCATCCTCGGATAAAATAAATCCCCTATGTAGATTATCCATTATTTCCTTAACAACAAAAGTTGTGTGAATATTGACCATATTGATTGTTGTATCCTAGCTCTCTAGTTAGTACTTCCGCCTGGCAGTAGTAGAGCTGTTGGTTCGAATCCCAACCACGGCACCACCTGCCTTGAGTTTGCATGTTCTCCCTGTGCCTGTGTGGGTTTCCTCTGGGCTCTCGGTTTCCTTCCACACTCCAAAGACATGCTGGTAGGTTAATTGGATTTCTGTCTAAATTGGCCCTAGTATGTGTATGTATGAATGTGAGTTAGGGGCCTTAGATTGTATGCCCTTTGAGGGTTAGGGACTGATGTGAATTTATAATATATATATATGTAAAAGCGCTACGTAAATTGACGGCGCTATATAAGTACCTGTAATAATAAATAAGTAAAATAAATATTAGAATACAATAGAAAAGAACAGAAAAAAACAGATTTGAATAGAGCTGAATAAAATAGACAGAATATAGCCGTCTTTCGAAATTCGAATTTCAAATAAATTAGAAAGAATAAAGCTGTCTTCCAAATTCTAGCTAATAGAATAGAATAAAATAGAAAGAATATAATTGTCGTCTGAAATTTAAATTTCAAATAGAATAAAATAGAAAGAATATAGCTGTATTCCAATATTCAATTTAATTTTGAAATTTGGATTTTGAGTAGAAGAAAATAGAAAGAATACAGCCGTTTTTCTGAAATTCGAATTTCAAATAAGATAGAAAGAATTTAGCTGTCTTCCCAAATTTGAATTTCAAATAGAATAGAAAAAAATAGAAAGAATATATAGTCTTTTTCTGAATTTGAATTTAAAAATTTGAAGTTTGAATAAAATAGAAAGATGTATATAGCCGTCTTCTGAAATTCACATTTTAAATAGAATAAAATAAAAAAATATAGCCATCTTCCGAAATGTGAATAACAAAATTAGAATTTATGTATATAGTTATAGAATAGAATAAAATAGAAAAATTATAGCTGTCTTAAAAAATTCAATTGAATTTCGAAATTCCAATTTTGAATAGAATAAAATAAACATAGACTTCTTCTGAAATCCGAATTTTGAATAGAATAGAATAAAATAGATAGAATATAGCCATCTTCCAAAAATCTAATTTCAAGTGTTGAATAGAATAGAATAAAATAGAAAGAATATAGCTGTCATCCGACATTCACATTTCAAAATTCAAATTTCAAATAGAATAGAATAAAATAATAAGAATATAACAATCTTCTGAAATTCAAATTTCAAATAGAATAAAATAGAAAGAATGGAGCTGTCTTCAGAAATTCGAATTCCAAATCGATTTGAAAATAACAAATATACAAAACAAATCTGAATATACTAAATTAATTCAGAGAATGAATTATTCTAACATAGTGAATGTGACAAAACAAAATTATTAACTTAACAAACTAATCTGAAAGGAAATACATTTTCAGTGGGGTGCATCATGGACATGCCAAACACTCTCTGGAGCCACCTAAAGTGAGAGAGACAAAACAGTAGTGCCTAAGACTGACATCAGGAATCATACAAATAATAAACCTAATGCACTATGTTATCCTGGAATGTCAAGTATAGAGGATTATGTATAGCTAACACACCAAAGGGCACCAGTTAGATGTTAACAAAAGAGCCACTACATACCACATATCCCAGCCCACTTATATTGAGGGTATAGGAACCCCCTTTGGGGTATGTGTATAAAAGGGATAGAAACATAAACGATAAAATGGGTAAAAAACAATTACAAATAAAATGTAGTGTCAAAAGAAGCTCCTTTTTAGTATGCATCAAAGTCAATGTAGTACATAAATGTTGCAGTCTCGCAATCCCACTATAAGCCGCTGATCGTCGCCATTACTAGTATAAAAATAAAAATTCCGTATATATACCACCATTTTGTAAATGCTATAACTTTCACGTAAACCAATTAATTTACACGTATTGGGATTTTTTTTTAGCACAGACATGGAGCAGAATACATTTTGGTCTAAATTTACGACAAAATTTTTTTTTTTGCTGGGCATGTTATATAGCAAAAAGTCAAAGATATTGTTTTTTTTTTCACAATTGTCGGTATTTTTTCGTTTATAGCACAAAAAATAAAGAATGCAGAGACAATCAAATACCACCGAAAGAAAGTTCTATTTGTGGGAAAAAAGGACATACATTTCATTTGGGTGCAGCGTTGCATGACCGCGCAATTGGCAGTTACAGTAATGCAGTGCCATATCGCTGAAAATGGCCTGGTCAGGGAGGGGGGTAAATCCTCTGGAGGGCAAGTGGTTAAATCAAGCTTCTTTTTCCCATCTAGAAAAAAAGATTACAAAATATAAAAGTACTTGATACAGGAATTGACATAGTTTTGGCTATTACAAAAATAGATATAAATTATAATCATTATCTAGACCATATGGTTGAAGAGTATTGAGTTTATTAACCCACCAGACCTCTCTTCATTTCAAAATTCTGTCACCTCCTCTCCTGTCTGTGGAAATCTCCTCCAAGATTGTAAAATTTAGATCATTGTCCATGTGGCCCCGTTTCATAAAATGTTTTGGAACAGGGAGTCCAGGTTGCCTGCTATGGGTCAAGCAGTGATGTCATTTTCAGTGTTGTTTCATCCATGTACAATAAATTAGATGGGCAAGACAAAACATAAATAACATAGGAAGACTGGCAAGAATAATGTTCATGGATTTAAATCTCTGTCCATTACTAGGATATGTAGAAACAATCCCTCTTATGCAACCTAAACATGTGGTGCAGCCATTTTTCTTGCTGCCTAAAAAAATTCTCTTTATCTCTGCCTCTTGTCCCTGGAAACCTGCATGTACCAAAAAATCTGGTACAGACAAAGACTGATTGTGTTAGGACCTTCTGGTTCTGCTGGCATGTAGCTGCTCACATTATCACGCAGTGATATGCACCTGCTAACATGCTAAACAAGCTCTTGTGGGTGCACAAGCTGGACAGTTTACAAATGGATTTAATAAAAACAATCATTCTTGATATTGATGTAATTCCATAATATTTTTTTCTTAGGGTGTAATTATACTTTAACCCCACACTGTCACACCACATATGATTTGCACAGGAATCGCAGTGCATTCCTGTACAAATCACATGCGGTTCTGTGCGGTGCGATTGGAGCCCATTGTTTTGTATGGCTCAAGTTGCACCACATCCGCATAAAAAACGTGCAGGCCCCTTTCTGGAATCAGATTGCATAGATGTTCATACACATGTAATCAGATTCAGGCAAATGCACTGCGTTCTGTGACCTGCTTTTGGGGTGTTTGTTAACTTTTAATTGACAACCGCAGCAGATTGCATGAACACAGTGCAATAGCTAGGCAGTGCGATGCAATGTGGGAAATACAGCAATACCTGAGCATTTCCGGCATCACATAAGAATGAACTGTGCCTTACTGTAAGAAAAGCTTCCAGCTGAGAAAGCAACAGTAAATAAAAGATATTGTAAGTAAAATACAAAATGATTTCTGCATCTCCTCTACTCAGAAGTTTGGAGTTTACACACACACTTACAACTCTTTTTGCACTCCTGATGTTATTCAATACCAACTATGAGCAGCCGGGACATAAATGAAGTAGTCAGTCATTTAAGAAATATCAAATAAGCCTCATCACGAAGACACAGGTCCTGTCCAAAATGTTTTGTTCCTTATGGAATACTTATTGAGATTTATGTACATTATGAATATTATCTATTGCTTAAAAGGGAAAAGAATCGGCATGCTGTTGATATACACTATGTTGCCAAACGTATTTGGGACACCCCTCCAAATCATTGGATTCAGGTGTTCCAATCACCTCCATGGCCACAGGTGTATAAAATCAAGCACCTAGGTATGAAGACTGCTTCTGCAAACATTTGTGAAAGAATGGGTCACTCTCAGGAGCTCAGTGAATTCAAGCATTGTACCGTGATAGGTTTCCACCTGTGCAATAAGTCCATCCGTGAAATTTCCTTGCTACTAAATATTCCACGGTCAACTGTTAGTAGTATTATAGTGGTATATAAAGTGGAAGCAACTGGGAACAACAGCAACTCAGCCACGAAGTAGTAGGCCAAATGACAGAGCGGGGTCAGCTCATGAGCACAGTGTGCAGAAGTCGCCAACTGTCTGCAGAGTTGATAGCTAAAGACATCAAAACTTCATGTGGCCTTCAGATTAGCACAACATTAGTGCGTAGAGAGCTTCATGGAATGGGTTTCCATGACCAAGTAGCTGCATCCAAGCCTTATATCACCAAGTGCAATTCAAAGCTTCTGATGCAGTGGACTCTAGAGCACGTATTCTATAGAGTGACAAATTATGCTTCTCTGTCTGGCAATGTGATAGACATGTCTGGGTTTGGCAGTTACCAGGAGAATGGTACTTGCCTGACTGCATTGTGCCAAATTTGGTGGAGGGGGGATTATGGGGTTGTTTGTTCAGGTGTTGGGCTTGGCCCCTTAACTCCAGTGAAGAGAACTCTTAGGGCATCAGTATACCAAGACATTTTGGACAATTTCATGCTCCCAACTTTGTGGTAACAGTTTGGGGATGGCCCATTACTGTTCCAACATGATTGCACACCAGTGCACAAAGCAAGGTCTCCAAGGACATGGATGAGCAAGTTTGGGGTGGAGGAACTTTACTGGCCTGCCCAGAGTCCTGACCTCAAGCTGATAGAAAACCTTTGGGATGAATTAGAGCGGAGACTGGCCAGGCCTTCTTGTCCGATCTCCTGTTCTACCACATCTCAAATTTGCTCTATTGGATTGCGAACTGTGATGGTGGAGGCCATTGGAGTACAGTGAACTCATTGTTATGTTCAAGAAACCAGTTTGAGATTATTTGAGCTTTGTGACATGGTGCATTATCCTGCTGGAAGTAGCCATCAGAAGATGGGTACACTATAGCAGGGGCGGACTGACAACTCATGGGGCCCCTGGGCAATAGGGGATCATGGAGCCCCTGTGTCCTTGCCCACACTCAGAAAAGCCTATAAAAAGTACCAGGGGCATTTCATGGGGCCCCCTACTGACCTCGGGCCCTCAGGCAGTGCCCGAGTACTTGAATGGTCAGTCCAACCCTGCACTATAGTCATAGAGGGATTAACATGGTCAGCAACAATACTCAGGTAGGCCATGGCGTTTAAACTATGCTCAAATGGTACTAAGGGTCCAAAGTGTGCCAAGAAAATATCCCCACAAAATTACACCACCATCAGCAGCCTGAACCATTGATACAAGGCAGGGTGGTTCCATGCTTTCAGGGCCCTATCCTTTAAAAGTTGCAGCTGAAGACAAGGGAACAGTTTTTCCAATCTCCTATTGTCCAGTTTTGGTAAGCCTGTGCAAATTGTAGTCTCTGTTTCCTGTTCTTAGCTGAAGAAAGTGGCACCCGGTGTGATCTTCTGCTGCTGTAACCCATCTGCTTCAAGGTTCGACGTGTTAGGCATTCACTTCAGGTATTCTGCATACCTTGGTTGTAATGAGTGGTTATTTGAGTTACTGTTGCCTTCATATCATCCCAAACCAGTCTGCCCATTCTTCCCTGACCATAGCAAGGCATTTTCATCCACACAACTGCTGCTCACTGGATATTTTCTCTTTTTCAGACCATTCTCTGTAAACCCTAGAGATGGTTGTGTAGATCAGCAGTTTTTAAAATACTCAGACCACCCCACCTGGCACCGACAACTACAAAGTCACTTAAATCCCCTTTCTTTCCCATTCTGATGCTCGGTTTGAACTTTAGCAAGTTGTCTTCACCATATCTAGATGCCTAAATGCATTGAGTTGCTGCCATGTGATTGGCTGATCAGCAATTTGTGTTACCAAGCAATTGAACAGGTGTGCCTAATAAAGAGGCCAGTGTGTGTGTGTGTGTGTATATATATATATATATATATATATATATATATATGAAAAACTATCACTAAACAATAATAAAATAAATCCTTTTTTACCTGCACTTATAATTTCATTTTCATTGACAGTGTATTCAGACATATTTAAAAACAAATATTAATAATAACAAAATTTAATAACAATGTTCAGGTGTTTCGCATCACCCCATGGAGTTGATTTAGTAGAGGTAAATAGGCTGTTCACTTTGTTGCACTGTGAAAGGGAATTTTCTTTGTGACCGTGGTAAAGATTATTTTGCAAAACCTTTCCCAATGACGTGCTGGTGAAAAAAAAAATCATATTACTGGATGGTAACTAGAGCTTCATATCATTCACTGAGCACTGGGCAAATTTTATTGCACAGTGCCCCGTACCTTGCAAAGTTTATATGCCTTTAGTAAATCAACACCCTAATATATATATTTTTATTGCTTATTAACTACTTGCCCTCCAGAAGATTTATCCTTGTTCCCGACCAGGCCATTTTTTGCGAGCTGGTGCTGCGTTACTTTAACTGACAATTGCACGGACATGCAACACAAATAGAGGTTTCTTTCAGTGGCATTTGATCACCTCTGTGTTTTTTATTTTTTGCGCTATAAATAAAAAAAGACCGACAATTTTGACAAAATAAACAACAATATTTTTTACTTTTTGCTATAAAACATTTCCAATAAGAAAATGTAAAAACTAAAATTTCATCATAAATTTAGGCCAAAATATATCCTGCTACATGTCTTTGCTAAAAAAAATCCCAATAAGTGTATATTAATTGATTTACGTGAAAGATAGTGTCTACAAATGGCAATATATACTCTAAAATTTTTAGCTATTTAGTTTTTTATACTAGCAGTGGTCAGCGACTTATGGACTGCGGCGGGCAATCTGACACTGGATGGGAATTGACTAACTGCCACTGACGTATCCAGTGATACTAATAGAGTGATCAGTGTTAATAAAAAGCACTGGCAGTATACTAATGACACTGGTCAGGAAGGGGTTAACATCAGGGTTGATCAAAGGGTTAACTGGGGCAGCACAGTGGCTAAATGGTTAACACTTCCGCCTGGCAGTACTACGGTCGTTGGTTCGAATCCCAGCCATGGCACCACCTGCCTGGAGTTTGCATGTTCTCCCTGTGACTGCGTGGGTTTCCTCCGGGTACTCCGGTTTCCTCTCACACTCCAAAGACATGCTGGTAGGTTAATTGGCTCCTGTCTAAATTGGCCCTAGTATGTACATGTGTATATGTATGAATGTGAGTTAGGGACTTTAGATTGTACGCCTCTGGAGGATTAGGGACTGATGTGAATGTATAATATATATGTAAAGCGCTGTGTAAATGGACGGCGCTATATAAGTACCTGAAATAAATAAATAAAATAAACTGACGATCACTGAGTCCTGGCCGAAAGTCGCCAGCGAGGACCCGGAGATTGATATCTTCAGGAGCCAATAGCATCGTGGGTATACCGGCACGCGCCCCCTACCCAGAAATGCGAAATCATGTGATTTTGCCAAGTGCAGCCGCCCTGTAGCAGTACATCTGCTTTGGGGTGGTAGGTAAGTGGTTAATACTTTGTCTCTACATTAAACTGAGTTTTCATTCCAATGTGCAGCATAAATGAAACACACAAAGGTGATGGTGCGTGTGTAAATCACAGCTTTATGTTTTTGGTTTCTTTTATTTTAGGATTCCTTAGTGATATATTTTGGTCAGTTTGGGTCAAAAAATGTTTAGTCATTATAACATCAATGTTCTATTTATCTATCAAAGTGATAAAGTAATTGGAAAATAACTTACTGGGTTTGTCACCTATTGTATATATAGCAACACATAAAGCTAGGTCAATCACAAGGCATTGGCATGCCCACATAATATTGTGGGGGGGTGAGTTGCATGCTAACCTATGCCTGTAAATCACTTCACTCTTGGTGACTGAGGAGAGTGGTAAAAGGAAAGCTGGGTAAATGCAGCCTCTGCTTTATCCTGCATTGAAAATTTTACTTTAATGATAGATACCCTATGGCTTTATGTCCAATGGTTATTTTCATATGCAGTAAACAATATAATCAGTGGGGACTTATAAAGGTTGTTTCTTTTTTATTTTATGATTGGTGTTTTTTTTCTATTATTGTTGTTTTACACATAAATCTAATTAAGCTCATTAGGATCACTTTTTTAAATCAATATTCATTTTTATGCATTATGCATTGGTGGCCCCAGGGAAACAATTCAAATTGTTCACCTGACATCCTTTCCTTCAGGAACTGATTACATTGTCCACCTGTCATCTTTCCTTCTGGAACTGATTATAGGCATTAAGAACATATCCAGCAGTTGCATCTGAAAAATCTGAGACAGCCGCCTGATGTTCTTATAACAGTGAATAATTGTAACCGTAATTGAAAAAATGTGTAAGTTAGATGTTGTAAATGTGTCATATCACTGAACAAAATTACAGGTTGTGCTAGATACATCCCAACTAATTCAAAATAGCCTGTAAATGAGTGGAAAGAAGATTTATGTTCTGCTATGTGATAGCAACTACTGTATACATATTTCTGAAGGATGACCAACCAAAGTCAAGTTGATTGAGTAATGTTAGAAATATACAAAGCTATTTTTCCTGCACAACTGGTGATAGAGAACAGTCTGGGAACAAACAATACATGCAGTGCTGCTGGCCATACAGCCTCTGTACATCACACCAGTCCTCACTGTGACAGTGGGCAAGGGATCTTCTCCCCCATCCGCTGTCACAATTTTAAAAAATGCATCTATGTGGGCTCCCCTACCCAGCCACATCATTCATTCACAGAGTTTTGAGAATGGAAGAACTACAACTACCATCAGCCATTGCAGCTGATGGTTTGAAGTTCTCAATGAACTTTCAAGGTGCCTATGAGCTCTATAGGTAGTTAATTGATCCTTCCTATCATTCAGTAACTGCCTGCCTGTACGAGATAAGGGCAGACAGCTACACTGACAATCTACAGGAGCCTGTGATTGCACCCGCGATCTGCTGATTGCGGGTTCAAAGCTTTACAGGCTCCTAATAAAAAAAAATAACATATGCATATTTTTTTCGTTACCTGCAAAAAGATGTGCATTTATTATTTTTTTATAAATGCAAACTTATCCTTTAAAGAATCTATACTTTTACCTCACAATTGATTTAAAATCCAACGGGCTAAAGTGGAAGAAATTTGTAGAGACGTTGTGTGTCAGACCACTGCCCTCTTTCACTGACTTGTGGCAAATGACTGGTCAACCTCCCACTGTGCTGTCACTGCTACACGACAATGATGCTCTCAGCCTCACCCTGGAAAAAGATTTTTCAGCTTGAGGGACCACAATCTGAGTGCCAAAGCAATTGTCACTGAGTTTAGTTAACTAAGCAATTTACTCTTTAGTTGTCACCAAATATTTTTATAAAAAAATATTAAATATTCACAAAATTAGCAATAGCAATTATGACTTAGAATTAATGTCTGTAACACACACTGTCACCACAGACAGGTATATCCAGATATTTACACTACAGTAGCGCTCTTCAAGAGACAGGAATTCTTTAAATTCTGTGTTAGTGCATTAGAGAATTGTAACACTTTTCACAATATTGCTTAACAACGAAAAGGTAAAAATTGTGTAAATACAATATTTACAAAAAAAGGCATTACAAAGAGACAACAATGCAACGGCAAGACAAAAGGGTTGAAGAATGAAGAATACTGGTTCTGTGTGTTCAGCAGAGTCCAAGTAATTAACAAAATGGGTAAGTGGCTCTCAAGTCTTTGCAGATTTTCCTTATTTTTTGATTGTTAAATTGAGAACTGTCAAGTGTGATTGCAGCCCTTCTTTTCTGGACCTGGGGGGGGGGGGGTCCCTTCTGTAAAATTGTTAAATTGAGAACTGTCAAGTGTGATTGCAGCCCTTCTTGGCAGGACCTGGGGGGTCCCTTCTTTAAAATTGTTAAATCGAGAACTGTCAAGTGTGATTGCAGCCCTTCTTTTCTGGACCTGGGGGGTCCCTTCTGTAATCCAAGTTGCTTCTTGGTCTGTGCTCAGTGATGTCATTAAGCCCCACCCCACATATTTCCTCATGTAACTTCATCAGAGGATTCAGCAATCCTTGAACCTTTATGGCAAGGGCCAGCAACCAGTAGATCATGATCTATCAGTAGATCTCGGCCAGGTAACTGGTAGATCACGGTCAGGGCTTGCTGACCCATCATCCCAGAGCATCAAATAGAGTGCATTGCAGAGGGACTACTTGTAAAGTTGGAGCTGTAGTAAGGAGCAAGAGCCGCATAAGCTGATGTCTCCTCTGTGGTGCTGGCTCCTACTCCCTGTCATGGATGGTGGGTCTTGCACCAGCCAAGCATGACCCATTCAAGTGAATGAGGCCACTTTGCAATTGCCCTGTAAATTTGTAAAGTACAACAAATAAGGGGTTAAACAGGCAGTGAAGTGTTGCTTTCTCAAGAAATAGATCGTGATTGGCAGGCGGTAGTACCCACCAATAGCAACAGGGGATTTAATTCCTGCTATGGCATGTGAACACCTTTGGCTGCTGCCTCAGCACCTAAAGAGAGTAATGTTTGGGGACAGTAAAACTGTGACTTAAGCACCGGGTTTTACCACCATCCAACTTTACGTGTGAACAAGCTCTAAGAATGCCGCTGCTGGATGAAACTAAGGGCTCATTCACAAGTGCAGCAGGCACAAAGTGATCCAAGTGTGTTTGACAGGTGGTTAGGAGGTGAAATGTTGCCTCCTCAACACCTGATTTAAATTCAGGATTCCCATGCAATGCATGCGATTGTGACACAATAGTATGGCAATTAGAGGTTTAAATCAGGTGTGAGGAGGCAAAACTGTGCCCGTTGAAATCTGACTTCTCCCATGTTGTTCAGGTAGATCTCCACCTCTTTAAGGTTGCCTACCCCTGCTTTATGACAATGTTTTCCTTCTCTAACTCCATCATTAACATGGCACATCAAGTTTAAGAGTGAGATAGCATAAAATAGTGAAAATCATATACATATGAATGTGTGTTTATAAATACATTACTCCATGTCTACTATGTAAAAAATACTAGATTACATTATGAACTATGAAGATACAGTAATTTAACAATGATACAGATATCTAATATACAGTATCTGGAAGAGCCATTGCTATTGCTGTAAAGTCCTATCTGCTCATCATTTCATAATTGCCTTCTTGCAATTGCTTGGGCCTTGGCATAAATGAAACCTCCACAATTTGAACAAATACATCTAATTACTATACTAAAGGATAAATGTACCTTTGTTTACCCAGTTAAATTAGCTGAAATTCTGTGCAAAAGACTTTACAATGTGGTCCCATCCTTTGCTAAGTCTGAATAATGGAACAATTCCATGTGCTTACAATAACTATTCACAAGAACTGTACTTTGTCACTTTTTATTGAACACATCCAGCCTGGAAAAAGTAATGTATTAGTTAGCTAGTAGAAATGAATATCCCTCCGCTCCAAGCATGTTCCTTATCTACCAATCAAACCTGCAGAAAGGTTAAGAGTTACTATGGACCATACTGTATGTATTACAAAACTGTTGCACCTCTAACATTTATAGGATTTCTGGGTTGAGCAGCTACCTTGGACAGATCATGAAATAACATCTTAGACATTGGACTGGCATGGACAGCATTTATAGTGTCCAAACTTATGAAATGTACGTCTTTAAAGTTCTATCACAGTTAAAAGTGGACTGAATGTAATTTCCAATTGGAGGAGGAAGCATAAACACTGAACTATACTGAATTTGAAGAGCAAGGAATCTGCATAGTAGATTATGTGAGGTGTAGAGATCCCCAAACTGAACTGATTCAGAATTATAAGAGTATTACATTTCATTGGCAATATTTCTAAAAAGGGCATGAACATCATTAGATCCTTCCTTTGGAGCAGCATGTTGAATTGCCTGTAACTGTACACTTTAGGGGCAAATTTATAATGCAGTTAATCTGACTTGATGTTTCATTATCATTATATTTCCAACATTTTATTAACAAAAGGGCAAGAATATGAATTTATTTTGAATTAACTAGGTTTATTATGTGACGTTCACATTTTCTTATGCATAATGTATTCCTGTATTATAACACATTTTAATAAGCTCAGTGTCTTAGTGACATCATGACACAGAGTGTTATTCACTACCAATGTTCCTAATTACTTACAGAGAAAGTGGGGCCATACACATTTCTCAAATGCTCTTTATTCCTACTGACTTTCAGTACATCAGTTATTGATAGTGTATGCATTGCTAAGAATATAGCTGGACACTTTTATGTTTTTTAATATATTAGTATGAATTAGATGAAAGGTTTCTTGGTTTCAGCACAAGAGGCAAAATTGAATCGCAGCTTCTCTATTGGCCATTGCTCTTGATTAGTTATGCTCCCCATTGTCCCCTTAATGTTCTTCCAGCTGTTCAGCCACTTTACGGGGGACAAAAGATTGGAATGAAAGCATTCTATTTTTGACTTAAAAGCCTGTTTCACCTGCAACAATTATGTGCTTTGCATGGTCCAGCATAAAGCCTCAGTGAAGCCTAATCTTGTAAAGATCCCTAATGAAAGTGAATATGAGAAAGCAAATCTAGAAATATCTTTATCAGTAGGGTGACAATATTTAGGGATATTAGTAATTCCATTGGCTGGCTAACTTTTTGGAATTATCCATAAAAATTCATCTATCAATAAATTTCAACTTAAAGCAAAGCTGCAGCTTTTTAAATGAATAAAAAAAATTAATTGTCCAGAAGATTTAAAAATAGAAAAAATATCAGAGAATTCAAAATGCAATGTGTCATGGAAATGTATCATAATGTAGTTTGGCAATAGCTTTGCTATGAGAGAGAAGTTGACTGGTAAATGTTATTTTTGTTCACCATTACTACCATATAAGTTTATTATATTTTGGGTTTTAATGCAACATTCACCTCCTCATAGATGCAATCGCTTATATTGTTATTTACACATTGAAACATAATGTAATTTTCCCTTAAAAAAAAGAGAGAAATATTGCTAAATAATAAAAAAGCAGATTTCACTGTGATCCTTACCTATTCCGTTAGGTGCTGTCTACCACAGATAGTCCTCTCCATCATTCTCCCCTGGTACTTTTTTGGAATAAACAAGCCAGAAACATTTAGTTCACTATCTGTAAGCCGAAGTTCTTACAGACACATCATTGATCTAGGCTCAAATGAAATTGCTGCAAAGAGCAGAGTGGACATCAGCATTTCAATGCTGCTCTTTCATTTATTAACCACTTGCTGCTCACCCTCAGTATATTTACTGTGGGAATCTCGCAGCTAGAGGCTAGGCAACATACCCGCACATTGCCGCCTGTTTCTGGGTTTTAGAGGGACACAGCTCAAGTTTGTCAGCAAGTTTCAGCCAATGATTTTGGCTCTATTCCTGCTGAACAGCTGTGACCAATCACAGCACAAAGTTATGTGTTTATAAACACACAGAACTCTGTACACAGACAACTATCTGATTGTTTCTTCTCCCTGAAATTAACGCTGAGTTCAGGGAGATAAAGCAGCCAGATCTGTGATTAAAAGCATCACAGGTTACACACATTACACTTGTTTGGCATACAGTTAACCCCTTGATTTCCCCTTGATGTTAATGCCTTCCCAGCCAGTGTCATTAGTACAGTGTACAGTATTATCACTGATCACTGTCACTAGCGATGTCAGTGTCAGTCAGTTTCTGCCCCTCCCAGCCAGTGTCTGTTAGATTCTCTGCATTAAAGTAAAAAATCTTCCAATGTCTGTGCCTTTCACCCCCTCCCTATATACTTACCTGCTACCACTTTTACTCCAGTGCTGTCCCCATTGGTAGCTCTGTTCTCCTTTCTTCGTGTATTCACTGGACACAGATACAGCAGAGGAAGCCATTTTCTCCTGATGCTGTCTGTCAAATCTTGTGAGGCAGGAGTGTGGGGTAGGGGTGAGCCATGCTGTGTATGTCTATGGGGTTGATTTACTAAAACGGGAGAATGCAAAATCTGGTGCAGCTGCGCATGGAAGGCAATCAGTTTCTAACTTCAACTTTTTCACTTAAAGTGGTTGTAAACCTCAGACGTGAAATATGAGCAAAGCATATGCCTCTATAACGTGTACTTGTCTTAGTCCACAGTACTAAATGTAATCTATGTCTGCTGCCTCGTTCCTCTGCTATTAGCATGGGTCACTTTTGGCACCAAGAGAAAAATGGTAACAGGGGAAGGCATAGATTGAGATTGACAGCCTCGGCAGTGTTTCTGTGTGCTGTGTGAAGGGGGTTTGTCCCTCTCCTATCAGCTCTCAGAGCTCTCCTCACTGATGTAACTTCAGCTTCCTGCCCCCTGATTTTCAGAGCTGAGAAGTCCTGTGTAATTTCTGCATTTTGAATGGATGTAGGGGAAAGACAGCCATAGATAAACAGGTACAACTCATGTTGGATGATTTGGTTCATCTTTGTGTATCACCTAAGGCCACTTCACTAAGGCATATGGAAACGTTTACCACTTTAAGCTTTGACAAAAAAAAAACTGAAAGCTAATTGGTTTCTATGCAAAGCTGCACCAGATTTAGAATTTTCCAGTTTTAGTAAATCAACCCCAATGTTTCTATGAATGCACACAGCTGGGCTTATTGGGAACAGTTCATGGTTATTCGTTGTAATATATCTGTGATAAGAACCTTGTATTGCAGAGTGGTATAATTTCCCTGAGGATGGAACTATTGAAAAAAGCTTTGAAAAGCGTTGGATGCCCCGGCCTAATCAACTGTTAAGAGCTAACAAATTGTGTCATTGTGGACATGTTTTGTATATGTATTAGCTGGGGATACCACTGCATAGAATTTAACAATATGTATGTTAAACAACAACTGTGCTACAGGAAAGAATTTTTGTGAAAAAACATGGACATGTAAAGTAATGTATGTGAAAAGCTTTGCTCATAATTTATTGACTTTTTTGTCTTTGAAGAGGTTAAAATAATATAATAAAGATGTTTTTATAAAAATATATGTAGTTTGTTACATGGTTGCCTTCAAACTCCCAAAGAAAAGGGGTTCTTGAATATTGTGACAAATCTGTGAAGGGAGAGAAACTTCTTTTTTTATATGTAATTATTTACATTTATTTTAATTTCTACATTGGCACATGTTCCCCATGGCAGTGCCCAGCTTTCCATGCCTTTTTTTTTATAATAGCCTGCTTCTAAGCTCTATGAATGGACAGAACTGAATAATAATTATTACCCCCATAGTTTTTAGTGGAGGCCACTATGCTATGTTCTTATTGCTGTGTGTGTCAACTGGGGTGATGTTCCCTTACTTTCTGTCCTGGGACAGTAATCACCTGAACAGGAAATTAAATCCTCCCACCAAGACAAATATAGAAATATACACTATATGGCCAAAAGTAAGTGGACACCTGACCATCACACCTACAATATACTTGTTTGTTAAATATGCCATTCCAAAACCATGAACATTGATACACAACTGAAGAACACTTTAGGGCTATAACAGGTTCCATTGGAAAGCATGTCTGTGGGAATTTGGCCCATTTAGTAAAAAGAGCATTTGTGAGGTCTAATACTGAGTTTGAATGAGAAGGTCTGGCACTCAATAGGCATTTGAATATATACCAAAGATTTTCAGTAGGGTTCTGATCAAGGTTCTGTGAAGGCAACTCAGGTTCCTCCACACCAAGCTCATCAAACCATATAATTTTGGACCTGACTTTTGGGCACAGTCACATCCTAAAATTGTCATCACAATGTTGGAAGTACACAGTTGTTTAATATTTCTTTGTATGCTGCAACATTAACAAGAATCTTCATTGGAAACACCAGCACTCAATTAATAGGGGGGGGGGGTGTCACATACAGTAATTTTTGCCATATAGTATGTGAGATTATCAGGTGATGATCATATAGTGTATCTCTTCCAGTAGAGTAGGGGAGAATTACAACTTCTGCCAGGTTTTCATTTCTGTCTATTTCCCTGATTTACTCCTCTTGCTGCTGACAGGACAGCAGGGAATGAGATCAGAATAAGTCTACCCAATAAGGGCAAAAACAACCATTACGCTTAAACTACAAATGTTCTAAACCTCACCCACTCTATCTAAAACTAAAAAAATGCAGATGTTCCACTTCTAGAAAAATAGATTGATACACATTTCTAATCAACCATTAGCTTTCATATGGATATTCTTTATAGCCGAATGGGAGCTACAGCACAGTCGTTCAGTTTTAGAAGGGCATCTATTGACATCCTCCCAGAACCCCGCTCCCTGCATGCCCCCGTGGCGCACATTGGGCGCACTCTGTGATCGTTGTGTCTTTTGGACACAGCTGACCACAGCTCAAGGAAAAGGGACAATCACAGTAGCCCTTTGCCATGTGATCAGCTGTGCCCATCATTGCCTCCTATCAGTGCCCTTTGGTGCCACATATCAGTGCCCATCATTTCTGCATATCAGTGTAGCCTCATCAGTGCCCATCAGTGCAGCCTATCAGTGCCCATCAGTGAAGAAGAAAAATTACAATTGTTATTCAAAGTGCTGCAAGTTAAAAATTGGCCTGGGCAGGAAGTGGCTGAAAGTGTTCAGTAAGCAAGTGGTTAAAGAATTCAATTTGATGTTAAGAACTACCCTTCCCTATATCTTATGTTGTGGATAATAACAGGTTGTCTTGACCGATAACTATTTATTGTCAATTAATATAACAACAAAAAATAAAATATCTATTGGCATTTTCCACAACATTTAGACTTTATTATAATTGCCTTTATATTTTTTCTGTATATTCATTAGAGTACAAAGTAATCAACTTTTTTGCTTTTGAACAGCCAGGATATCCTTAAGAATAAAAAGGTCACATTTAGCAATACTTTACAAATGTAGAGTATGCCTGCTGAGTTAAGTATAATTTCTCGTTTAAATCAACACATACTGATAGTTTTAAAGTTCAAACTTTGTAACATTTAATCTCATTTCATATATTGAATAAAACACAGTAGAGATTGATTCTAAAAAAAATTTACTTTATATATGTATCACCATGAACACAGCATGATAAGTTGGTTTCATTACTTGGTAGACCTCTTATCATTTAGCAATTTGCTGATTGCTGAACTCTGTCCAGCAATATGTTCACCAACTGCTCTAAACAGCAATAACACATGAGTTAGTCTAAATATATGTACAGAAATCATACTGGGCTTCCAGAAGAATTTTTTTCATGACCATATTTTTCCTAACAGGTGACCATAATTGTAGGCTCTAGCATATCTTTAAAGTGTCTGTACTACATTAATTTGGATAATGCTATGAGAAATTAAAGGATGTGCAATTTGAAGTGTTAAGAATTTCTGAACTCTCAGACTAAGGATGGTGTATAAACTATGCAAAAAGCAAACAACCTCCCATTTCTGTGCAGGTACAGGCCAGCTTTTATATGATTAATTTGGGTTGATTTACTAAATCCAAATAGGTTATTCACTTTGCAAGGGAATTTTTACTTTGCAACTGAATCTTCTCCTAGCATAGTGAATGTGATGAAATGTGGTTCTGGGGTATATTCTCTTCTATTCTCTTCTTGGAAATTGTTACAGCTTTAAATGTTGCTGCTATTTGTTCTGATATGCTGATTATGTTGTCCCATTCTTCCCATTTACTGGCATTCGCCTGCTCACTAATCCTATGGACAGCACAGCCTCCTAGGAGCAGAGTTCTTGCTTGGGCTCTTGGCTGGTTGTAGAGATGTGCAGAGTTACATCCTGTCAGGAAGTTAGCCTGTCAGCTTGGCAAGCAGAGATGTCTATGTGAAAACAGACAATGACACTCCCAATGCAGAGATGCTGCTGCAATCCCCATGTGGTGATTGTTATCAGGGGTGGACTGACCATTTGGAAATTTGGGCACTGCCCGAGGGCCTGGGTCAGTAGGGGGCCCCATGAGATGCCCCTGGTACCTTTTTCATAGGCTTTTTTGAGTTTGGGCAAGGACACAGGGGCCCCATGATCCCCTATTGCCCGGGGGCCCCATGAGTTGTCAGTCCACCCCTGATTGGTATCACCACTGTGCTGAACGTCCCACAGCAGTAGACCAGCTATTTGTCTCTGGAGGAGAATGGCAGTCCCCCTGTGTTCAGCTCTGAATCCCATGCCAAGAGAGAGAGACAGTTCCTTGGTGTAGAATATATCTGCTTTCCCAGCTTGTTTGCCAGCTCTCTGGTAGTTATAGTTTAATCAACACTCAGGAATACAAGATACATTGGTTATAGGACTACAGGTCCCAAGATCCTCTGCCATCAGAAAAACTGAATTCACACTGCTACCAGGAACTGATGTATCAGTCCCAATAGTGGGCACTAGAGGGAAAAGAATTAACCGTAGTCTCATCTATAAATGTCCCTAAATGGCAAAATGATATAGCCGTTACCTGGCTACATAGATACTTTCTACTTTTTTCTGACACAACTTATTTCTTTATATACTTTTCTAGCTGTGTGATTCATAGGATTCAAAGGTATCAGACAATTTGCATTTTAAGAAGACCAGCCTCCATGTTTTTCATATTACAAGGGTACTTTAAGAAATGTCAGAAAGTCAGTAGAACAGACTTCCGTGCTTGATACAGAATTAATTGTATCTGTTCAATAAGATAAACATATGAATATATAAACTGTTTTCTAAACTTTTCCATCAATTTGTGCCTTGTGCTAAAAATTTCTCAACTTGATATCTTTCATAGTTTGTAAGTTGTAAAGTGCTTAAATGTGACATATCACACCAGGTGGTATGATCCATGCTGTTTCGGATTCCGTGATGTTTTGGTCCAATCTACTTGACTAATGCAACCTGACATGGATTAATCAATATTGTGCGCCTCTGGAGAAACTCAGGATGAGGGACTTTTCTAAAGACTGGCTAAACTTTGAATGACAACTTTACAGGATTGTAGCTTTTCATTTGGAGCATTTTTTCAAAAATCTATGACAAAACAAATATACGGTAACTATCCTGGTATAAATCTTTATATTTACCTTTGTATAGATCTAATAAAAGCTAAACTTCAGGCACATATAAAAAAAAAACATTTTAGTATAGTCTTGTAGTCATTTACACATATATTACATAACCACATTAATTTTATGTGGTTCTATAATAGGTACCTATCTGTGCATTCATTTTCCATGGAGTTGCATGCAACAACTCTCACACACACAGAGGGAGGGTCAGCAAACCAACCAGGACTCTTTTACTTTGCACATGGCTCTCCAACTAATTTTTTTAATTCTTCCCCCAATGCACAAATCACTGGCTTGACCAAACTTTATTAAATAAAATGAACCTGTTGCAAGTAATGGTAATTAGAAACCATTGTAGGAAATAGCTGACAACTGGACCAAGACAAGATCATCCAGTGACCAGGGAATAGATGCCAAACCATACCCCCTGTAACCCAACACTTTTTTATGCATGAGTCAGTATCTGCCCAAAATATTTAAGGGCTTGCTCACACCACAGGGGTGTGTTTCTGCACCTGATCAATTCAGATCACTGTAAGGGTATATAGAAAACAATTGTTTTTTATGCCTCCCGTTCACACCACAACATAGCTGTGATGTGCAGTGTAGAAAATGCAGCATGTCATTGCAGCTCATTTATTTGCATATTTGTTGTGATCCATTCATATGCAATGTGATTATGTTTCATCCATACCCAAATCTTGTAGCAAATTGCATATGAATACACCTCCCTCAACATAAAAACACAGTGCCCAGTGCACCTGCCCCTTCCCCTCCCCCTCCCCTGTCCTGACCATGGATGATATGAATGCGCCTTCCTCCACATAAAAACACAGTGCCCAGTGCACCTGCCCCACCCCCCTTGTCCTGACTATGAATGATATGAATGCACCTTCCTCCACATAAAGACACAGTGCCCAGTGCACCTTCCCCTCTCCCTCCTCCCACCTAGGGGCACCTGGGTGCAGCACAAGCTGCCACGTCATGAATGATCCTTCAGCTGAGGGGAGAAAGCAAAGACAGAGGAAGATGCCAGGTGTCTGGGACCAGTGTAGCAGCTGAGCTGCGGCTCCTTCCAGTGTTTCTCTCAGACTCAGTCCCTTACTGCAAGCTGGCTGGCAGCTGATGATCACTGTGGAGTTCCAGTCCTTCTCTTTCCATTCATCAGCAGAGGAGGAGCTGCGCCTCCGAAGGAGGGTAATGTCTAACTGATGTTTCATGTCTGTGTGAGTGTGACCCGGCCAGCTGACCATCCATCACATGTGCAATATGTCAGTAAGTAGAGACATCATCGCGATCCCACAGTCTGCTCTTCTAGTGCCTGCTGGGCCTGCTGATCTGTGTCAGTGTTGATGGTGTGTTGTGTTGGATCTGTCACTGTGTGGGATAGCTCAGTTCAGCTGCCTGCTGTCACAGCATTTTATCTCCCCCCATTGCATGGGTAATCCAGCCTGGGATCTGTCAGAGTGTGGATCCATCATCCTCCACTCACTGCCACTGTCACCTTATTACTGCCAGCCACAGATACAGTCCATCTGTGACACTGATTTTGTCTTTAATATTGGTGCTGGTGGCATCTTATGGCATTTAATTTTGCATATTAATTTTTTTAACAGTTTCATGTTTTGTTGATTTCATATTTTCTACTGTTTTTTACATTTTTTTATTTATTTATTGGGGGGGGGGGGTGCAAGTAGCTGGTCTTGCCTAGGGCGCAAAATAGTCTAGCACCAGCCATGGGTGCACCCCCTTCTTCAGAGTTATGCTTCTTCAAAGCTGTGCATTGTAATTCCACCCTCAGGCCACTGTGTACTACAGGAAACAGTAGTTAGCACTGTGATGCTCCAGATTAGTAAGGCTGGCCATAGATTATGCAATTTTCTTTCTTACAACCACGGGCTGTTAGAAACAAAATCGCTCGATTCCTTCATCAACACAGTCCGTGTTGATGGTAAAATCGCTCCTGCTGCGCTTTTGTATTGTAGGTTTCCCTGTGGTCAGAATACAATAATCACTGATGGTAGGTATAGCCCCCAGCAGTGATTGTACAAAAAAAAAAAAAACAGACAGGCTGTTTGTACTAAAGTGATAGATCAACTTCAGTACAACCAGCCTGCTCATAGATGGAACCAACTGAATTTCGATTTTTCTAGTTTTTTTTAAATAAAATAATAAACACATTATATTCACCTGCTCTGTGCAATGGTTTTTGCATTAAGGTAAAACAACGTTTTGGCTTTAGAACCACTTTAAGCAGCACTGAAAAGCAGCCATTCAAATACTGTGGAAAGAAGAAGTTTTACCTGCTGGCTGCATAGAAGACTACACATAGTAATATTCATATCCATTGTTTAATTTTTACCTTATTAAATAAAGAAAATATTTATAAAATGTAAATGTTTTTTACTCCTGACCATAATAAAAACGAAGACAGAAAATATGTACAATACCGCTGTTCAAAACTTTTCACCCTAACTAATCCATTTTATAAGAGAATTAAAAAATATTTATTGAAGTTTTAGAATTTAAAAAGCCATTGATATTTTAAAGTGCATCAATGCATTAAACTATAGCAGAGTTAATGTTAAGCAATGAAATCATGTATGGTAAAGATCAAAGCTGTGCTTGGAAAGTGTTTAGTAATTCACAGAGAGAAAATGGCATTTGAGTAAGCATAGAAATGTTTTATTTTTGCAGTTCTGTGAATTACAATACATGTCTTCAAGCAACGTAAAATTGAGTTTACTTTCTTCAAAGTGCAGGAAGTATCAACTTGGTTTACAACTTCATATTTGCTTGCCATATGCACAACAGAACAAAGCATTATGGCAACAGAAAAAGTGCAATCATCTAAACTACTAAAACGCCTAAAAAACATTGATGGAGAAACTTTCTTTTTTTTTTTTTAGGAGCCCTGCATATTGGTTGCCGAAGGTATTCTGATTCTTTTAAGTGTGTAGTTTGTTTATTTTTTTTTATTACTGATGGTTTCTCTGGTGGGGGTAGATTAAAAAAATCTATAGCCATATACTGTATACTTTCTGCTGGGAAAATAATGAAAATATACATTTTTCACTTTTATCTTAGCAGCCGTATAATTGGTTTATTTAATTACGCAAAACCTTTCACTTTCCTCTACAAGTTCCAACAGAAATGCAAAATGTTTGCACTTGATTGATAGTCTGGTTGATCTTGAATATTTTTTTCTGGTGTTGTATGTTTTCATATCAAAGAGCATGAACCAGGATTTGTTTTAATGGTTGTCAGCCAATGATACTCTACATCAGGCCTTTTCAATCTGAGCTCTGTAGAACCCAGGCTTTAATACCTGGCAGCTCAGAGGAGATAGCACTGTATTCGGAAGTGTAAAGTAGGTATGTATATGAGTCCTTGGTGGTATGCATCACATTGCAGCTGTTTCCTTTCCCTATACTAGCAATTCCATATCCCCCGAATACAATATACCAGCACTCCTTCTGTTTGAAATGCTGTACCTGCTCCCATTACACATGCAGCTGTGGGGGGCCTCTCTGCAAAAACTACTGATTCCTTGATCCCCCCACATTTGCAGGACAGGCTGGATGCTACAATTGTGTGCCCTGTAATAGCCCTTCTGGGCACTGCGTTCTAGAGGAGAAGAGAGTTCACTGTGAAAGCACTCAGTTTGAATAGCCCTGAGCACTTGCTAGGGCGTGCACAATTGTAGCATCCTAAAATGGTATATGGGGATCAAGGGGTCAGCATTTTTATTACAGAGAAGCACCAACATTTTTTTTCAGCCCATAAAACATAAAGAGGAAAATAAGTAAAAATCATATGGATATGGATATTAAGCAGAACTACAGATGTTGCCTGGATAGCTGTGAAATGTACTGCCTGATATGACTTGTTGGGAATTAGTTTTCATGGATAATAGGTTAGCTAACACACACTTTCAAAATGCACACAAGCAAGCCAGCTATTTAATGTACCCCATAGCAACATACTTATTCTATAATTAAAACAGTGCATACCCTTGTGAAAAGATCATTCTTGGGCCTGAAAAGTCTCAGATCAATAAAATAAAAATTGCATTGGCATGTTATTGAATGTCAAGGTTCCAATGTGGGCATCAAGCTACCATTTGTTTTATTATATTGCCATTTTTCATTCTAATGTAATCATGCAACCACAAAATAAGCTGTCATATACAATTGGTGACTAGAACAAACTGGTATGGTTGCTAATAGTGTATGTGCAGTCATTTCTAACAGAAGCACCTACAAGGAAGCATTGTCATTGAGCTGGTATACAGTCAGGGTGGGCAGAACTGTCAGTAAACTTAGGTTCGAGGCAGATGAATCAGGCCAGTGGAATGTATAGGCCAATGTTTGGAGGGCAGATCAGGTTAGAAGTTGTTGGTTAAGAAAAGCATATCAGATCTTACTATCCTTTTTCCATAGAAGATGTATATGCTTCCTTCAAGTGTATTTACCATACACTTTTCTTTATACACTATGTTGAGAAAGGACAAAAAGACACATTAAATATGGCTTAAGGGACATAACGCTGAAATCTGACTGTGGTCCTTATCTTGGTATCATACAGGATCAGAAATGAGAAATGGGACTTTGAAGGCAAACTTACTGAAAATGCTCAGACAACAAAAGTCATTTGGCAGTCAGTGCGTGGTATGGCATTGCATGCATAGCTCACAGCGCTTCCCTGCAGCTTAGAGAGATCTTAGGTGTTATCTGTTCTAAAGGTTACCGGATGAAAAGGCTATGTTTTCTCATATCCTTAGGGGTGGATGCATATAACACAAAGATTTAAGAGCCCTCTTAGCAGGAGGTTTGTGCCAAGCTCTAATTACCTTCCTCGTCTGCTTCGATAGCTCTTGTAAACAATCAATTCAGTCTTCAACTTTTATATACATTTTTGCAATCATGAAAAAAAAACCAGAACAACATCTTTTCCATTTTCACTTATTCCTTCAACCATTCAACATATATTGCTTGTTTTTAATTCACAACTGAAGCCAATTAGCACATAAAAGATGTAAGTTGCTGGTTTCTTTTCTCACTTCATAAGAAACAGATTTTAGTAAACATTTCAAGTTATCTTGCTAGTTACTTTCCAATAAAAGCATCATTAGATGAAATTATCATTGTGCTGATTGAAAATAGTCTAGTGATAGCGAAATTTGGTGCTGAAAGTTCAATATGTTTAAACAAGATCACATACTGTGACTTGACAGCAGTAATTGTGAGCAATTATCATCAAGGCATATAAATTATATTTTACAGTAAAGTAAAACAGTCTGCAGCCCAGTTAACATTTAAAGTGGTTCTACAGGCTGCAGGTTTTTTACCTTCCTGCATTCTATGCAGGAAGGTAAAAAAAACCCTCCCTGTGCAGCATCCCCCCTAGCCTCCTTAATACTCACCTAAGCCCCCTCTTGATCCAGCGATGTGCACTGGAGTCTCGCTATCCCGGGACTCCCTGTTCTCATTGGCTGACACAGAAGCGGGAGCCATTGGCTCCCACTGCTGTCAATCACAGCCAGTGAGCCAATGAGAAGAGAGAGGGGCCAGTGCCGAGCTACGACTCTGTGTGTGAATGGACACACAGAGCAGTGGGTACCTCCATAGCAAGCTGCTTGTTGTGGGGGGCACCCAACAGGAGAGAAGGGCCAGGAACACTGGAGGGGGACCCAAGATGAGGAGGACCCAGGCTGCTCTGTGCCAAACCACTGCACACAGCAGATAAGTATAGATATGTTTGTTATTTTTCTTTTAAAAAAATAAGCCTTTAGAATCACTTGAAAATTAGGTTTTGAGTATAAGTTACAGTATAAAGATACAAACACACACACAGAGAAAAAGAAGTATATATATATATATATATATATATATATAAAATATATTTCCTTTATAATAAATATATATATATATATATATATATATATATATATATATATACAGTGGGGCAAAAAAAGTATTTAGTCAGCCACCAATTGTGCAAGTTCTCCCAGTGAAAAAGATGAGAGAGGCCTGTAATTGGCATCATAGGTAGACCTCAACTATGAGAGACAAAATGAGAAAAAAAATCCAGACAATCACATTGGCTGATTTGGAAATAATTTATTTGCAAATTATGGTGGAAAATAAGTATTTGGTCAATATCAAAAGTTCATCTCAATACTTTGTTATATATCCTTTGTTGGCAATGACAGAGGTCAAACGTTTCCTGTAAGTCTTCACAAGTTTGGTACACACTGTTGCTGGTATGTTGGCCCATTCCTCCATGCAGATCTCCTCTAGAGCAGTGATGTTTTGGGGCTGTCGCTGGGCAACACGGACTTTCAACTCCCTCCAAAGGTTTTCTATAGGGTTGAGATCTGGAGACTGGCTAGGCCACTCCAGGACCTTTAAATGCTTCTTACGAAGCCACTCCTTCATTGCCCGGGTGGTATGTTTGGGATCATTGTCATGTTGGAAGACCCAGCCACGTTTCATCTTCAATGCCCTTGCTGATGGAAGGAGTTTTGCACTCAAAATCTCACGATACATGGCCCCATTCATTCTGTCCTGTACATGGATCAGCCGTCCTGGTCCCTTTGTGGAGAAACAGCCCCAAAGCATGATGTTGCCACCCCCATGCTTCACAGTAAGTATGGTGTTCTTTGGATACAACTCAGCATTCTCTCTCCTCCAAACACGACGAGTTGTGTTTCTACCAAACAGTTCTATTTTGGTTTCATCTGACCATATGACATTCTCCCAATCCTCTTCTGGATCATCCAAATGCTCTCTAGCAAACTTCAGACGGGCCCGGACATGTACTGGCTTAAGCAGGGGGACACGTCTGGCACTGCAGGATCTGAGTCCCTGGCAGCGTAGTGTGTTACTGATGGTAGCCTCTTTTACGTTGGTCCCAACTCTCTGCAGGTCATTCACTAGGTCCCCCCGTGTGGTCCTGGGATTTTTGCTCACCGTTCTTGTCATCATTTTGACCCCACGGGGTGAGAACTTGCCCCAGATCGAGGGAGATTATCAGTGGTCTTGTATGTCTTCCATTTTCTAATTATTGCTCCCACAGTTTATTTGTTCACACCAAGCTGCTTGCCTATTGCAGATTCAGTCTTCCCAGCCTGGTGCAGGTCTACAATTTTGTTTCTGGTGTCCTTCGACAACTCTTTGGTCTTCACCATAGTGGAGTTTAGAGTGTGACTGTTTGAGGTTGTGGACAGGTGTCTTTTATACTGATAACAAGTTTAAACAGGTGCCATTGATACAGGTAATGAGTGCAGGACAGAGAAGACTCCTAAAGAAGAAGGTACAGGTCTGTGAGAGCCAGAAATCTTGCTTGTTTGTAGGTGACCAAATACTTATTTTCCACCATAATTTGCAAATAAATTCTTTCCAAATCAGCCAATGTGATTGTCTGGATTTTTTTTTCTCATTTTGTCTCTCATAGTTGAGGTCTACCTATGATGCCAATTACAGGCCTCTCTCATATTTTTAAGTGGGAGAACTTGCACAATTGGTGGCTGACTAAATACTTTTTTGCCCCACTGTATATACACTGGAAGTCATTAATTTAGTTATGTTACCAACCCTAAAAAATGCCAACTTCCCGCTGAGCAGGTGACAGGCATCTGTGGTTGCTAGGATGCTAGCAGCCACACAGTCCCTAGGATGCTGGTAGCTGCCTACATCTTAGCAAACTAATGACATAATCAATTACTGGGACACTGGCAGCTGTACAGTCATTTGTTGAGGCATGGAACCTCGCCTAATACCCATACCAGACCCTTATTCAAACATTTAGTTTGGCTGGCCAGGAAGGTTTTGAAAGCTAGTGTGCACCCTCCCTAATGAACCATACCTGGCCACATGCCCTCAGCATGGGGGGCTCAATTCACTAAGGAATATTTCTTGTGATATTTGTATCACGTGACTCATATGATCCAAATATTGCACACACACAATATTTAAAATCAATTCACTATTAGTTTAGTAAGAAACACACAGTAAATACAACATGTACTGATGTAAAATTCAAATCACTATTTAACCAATGTATACATAAATATCTGGTTGTTAAGGAGCTGGCACCCACCGGCATCCTAACAACCAGCGACTCATCCTCTTTTGTCAGCCAGGGATTCGCCACTGACAACAGAAGGTAAACAAAATCCCAGTACAAAAAAAACAGTGCGGGGTTCCCCCCACAATCCCAACCAGGCCCTTCAAGTCTAATATGGATTATAACTTAAAATGAGAGAAGAAAACATGTGTCTGTGAGACTTTTATAGTATTTTACTCAATGCATTTCCTCATTCACCTATGCCTAAAGTTTGTGGATTTTGCAGACAGTTAAATAAATTGCTCAAAGTGCTGCAGAACTACTATTTTGGCCTGTTTTCTTTTTATAGGAGAAAAAGGTATAGCTTCTTTACTGTGTGCACTCATCAGCAATGGATTAGAGGTGAGAAATCCCTGATGTTGTTTGTATGTTGTGTGTGTTTGTGTGTGTGTTTGTGTGTGTGTATGTGTGTCAGGCTGTTAGGACAGATTGCTTCTTTTTGAAGTTTTACTATAGAAAAGTGTGAATAGGAATTAAAAGTGGCAGTTTTAGGAAATGAGCAGTGAGGTTGCACTTTTTAAAATAGGGTGAAGAAGAGCAATCTTCCATTAAACTTTACCACATCAGACAGTTATTACTACATTGTTAGGTTGTTAAGCTAAGTGGTGAAAACAGGAGAAGTTGATAAATTACTCCAGAAAAGACTGCCACAGTTACACATGATGTTTTATTACCATTGTTCCAAGACTGCATTTTCCCTCACCCCTACAGCTATTTAACTTTATGCCATTCTCCCATTATTCTGTTATACTGTACATGGTATTGCTTCATTACCTGTTATTGTGCAATAGTGAACTGACCTTAAAAGCATGAAAAAAGTTAAATACTACAAGTAGAGAACAAAATGTTTAATGTTTAAAATATTTAATAATATTAAAACATTATGGATTGTTTATAAAGTTTAATACATGTGGGGAAATAATTAAAGCATGAGTATATATACTGATATATAGGTAGCTCATATAGACTATGGAGATGACCATATGCAGTACAACATTCCATGGGATAGGAAAAAGATATGTTAACTCTGAAGTGCTGTTAGGACATTATCATCTAAAAGTAGAATACAGCTGATCTGAGTTGAGTACTCATCATTACCTATGTAAATGAGGACAGGGAGAGGGGGCCTTTGGGGTAAAGTTATATGTACCTCAGTTACACTTCACTAATGGTGGTTGTTTACCCTTGTGGACCACACAAATTTTCATAATTTAGCTGTGGCCTATTAATTTACCTGGTGGTACTATTTCAAGAATTTGTTTACTTTCTACAGGTGAAACTCAAAAAATTAGAATATTGTGCAAAAGTTCATTTATTTCAGTAATGCAACTTAAAAGGTGAAACTAATATATGAGATAGACTCATTACATGTAAAGCAAGATAGTTCAAGCCGTGATTTGTCATAATTGTGATGATTATGGCTTACAGCTCATGAAAACCCCAAATCCACAATCTCAAAAAATTTGAATATGGTGCAAAAGTTCATTTATTTCAGTAATGCAACTTAAAAGGTGAAACTAATATATGAGATAGACTCATTACATGCAACGCAAGATAGTTCAAGCTGTGATTTGTCATAATTGTGATGATTATGGCTTACAGCTCATGAAAACCCCAATTCCACAATCTCAAAAAATTAGAATATTGTGAAAAGGTGCAATATTCTAGGCTCAAAGTGTCCCACTCTAATCAGCTCATTAAGCCATAACACCTGCAAAGGGTTCCTGAGCCTTTAAATGGTCTCTCAGTCTAGTTCAGTAGGAATCACAATCATTGGAAAGACTGCTGACCTGACAGTTGTGCAGAAAACCATCATTGACACCCTCCATAAAGAGGGAAAGCCTCAAAAGGTAATTGCAAAAGAAGTTGGATGTTCCCAAAGTGCTGTATCAAAGCACATTAATAGAAAGTTATGTGGAAGGGAAAAGTGTGGAAGAAAAAGGTGCACAAGCAGCAGGGATGACCGCAGCCTGGAGAGGATTGCCAGGAAAAGGCCATTCAAAAAGTGTTGGGGACTTTCACAAGGAGTGGACTGAGGCTGGAGTCAGTGCATCAAGAGCCACCACACACAGACAGATCCTGGACATGGGCTTCAAATGTCGTATTCCTCTTGTCAAGCCGCTCCTGAACAACAAACAACGTCAGAAGCGTCTTACCTTGACTAAAGAAAAACACACCTGGTCCAAAGTCCTCTTTTCTGATGAGAGCAACTTTTGCATCTCATTTGGAAACCAAGGACCCAGAGTATACAGAAAAAATGGAGAGGCCCACACTGCAAGATGCTTGAAGTCCAGTGTGAAGTTTCCACAGTCTGTGTTGATTTGGGAAGCCATGTCATCTGCTGGTGTTGGTCCACTGTGCTTCATTAAGTCCAGGGTCAACGCAGCCGTCTACCAGGAGATTTTGGAGCACTTCATGCTTCCTTCCACAGATGAGCTTTATGGGGATGCTGACTTCATTTTCCAGCAGGACTTGGCACCTGCCCACACTGCCAAAAGCATCAAAACCTGGTTCAATGACCGTGAGATTACTGTGCTTGATTGGCCAGCAAACTCGCCTGACCTGAACCCCATAGAGAATCTATGGGGCATTGCCAAGCAAAAGATGAGAGACATGAGACCAAACAATGCAGAAGAGCTGAAGACTGCTATTGAAGCATCCTGGTCTTCCATAACACCTCAGCAGTGCCACAGGCTGATAGCTTCCATGCCACGCCGCATTGAGGCAGTAATTGCTGCAAAAGGGGCCCAGACCAAGTACTGAGTACATATGCATGCTTATACTTTTCAGAGGTCCGATATTGTTCAATGTACAATCCTTGTTTAATTGATTGCATGTAATATTCTAATTTTGTGAGATTGTGGATTTGGGGTTTTCATGAGCTGTAAGCCATAATCATCACAATTATGACAAATCACGGCTTGAACTATCTTGCTTTGCATGTAATGAGTCTATCATATATTAGTTTCACAGTTTAAGTTGCATTACAGAAATAAATGAACTTTTGCACGATATTCAAATTTTTTGAGCTTCACCTGTATGTATTTGGAAGTTGAAAGAGTTAAGATAAAAAACAGACACAAAGGGTTGATTTACTAAAACTGTAGAGTGCAAAATCCAGTGCGGCTCTGCATAGAAAGCAATCGGCTTCCAGTTTTTTTTTGTCAAAGATTTATTGAACAAGCTGAAGCTAGAATCTCTCATAAGGAAGTGCAGTGCAACTCCCTATATTCACCCCCTTCCTAAGCAATGTTTATACCACTACCAACAGTGAATAGTGATTAACAATTGTGGTCATAAATGCAGTGGCATCCCTAGGGGGGTGCGGGCCGAAACTGGGTGACACCATCACAGGGGGTGCAGGAGCAGGATGCCAGCAGAGCTTCTGGGCTTTGTGAAGGTCCTGGCCAGTTATTGGGGTGATCCCGGATTCCCGGCACAGTGACAGCTGCCCCCGGTGTAGCGGTAAAATGAGTATCCTGGACCCGTGAAGATATGCATCCCCTGAAGCAACTGCACATGTGCCGGTTTCAGGCCGAAGAAGCCGATCAACCTATATGGGGTTAACTGATCTTGCAACCCAAAGTGATCCTCGGGATCAGCTTCAGCGGTTTTCAGCCTGTAAGGGGTTAATTGTGGCAGCTCTGTGCTAAAGTCGGAGATTGGCTTCTTCAGCCTGAAACCGGCAAATGTGCAGTTGCTTCAGGGGATACATATCTTCATGGGTCGGGAGACTCATTTCCTCTCTAGAGGGGTGACACCAAATGTTACCGCACCAGGTGACACCAACCCTAGGGATGCCTCTACATAAATGTCCTATCAAGACAAAGTCCATTCAATACACCTATTGGTGGTAATAAGTGACACTGTGAATATCCTCCTCACTGTTCGGTGCACTACCACCACACCAGGTGAAAGACCTGCTCACCTCCAAATTAAATAATTAGTGCTCACGTGGATATTAACAGCCTCTTCCAATTCAGTTTCAAGTCTTCCTCCTAACTCCTCTTGCCCTCCTTTTGCTCAGATATCCAAAACAAAAAGGCCAACATGTAGTGCTCTCTGTATAACACTATATTGTTTCCCCACTAAAATAACACTTACAAATGTAAAAGAGAAAACTTGCATAAAATCAGTCCACATCCAGCTCACCACTCTGCTAGCAAGATGGTGGTAGTGTGACTTCCCAGGCTCAGCTCCTCTCTCCTAGACGCATTGTGTCCCCTCTCAGGGCTTCCTCAATAGGCAGGTAGCAGATCCACCCGAGCCCTTCTATAGCCCCAATTTCTTAAATTCAGTCTCCTCAGTACAATGTAAAATGGACACACATGAAGTACGTCATCATCAGTTGCGTCGAGCAGCTCACTGTTTCCCTTGCACAAGTATGGTGCACGCACATACTGGTCTGTGCACTTCTGCCAAAAGATGATGACCCTAAAGGGTCTGGTATAGATTGAGGGGGGGGGACCCCACACTGTTTTTTTTTTTTTAATAAAAATATAATTTAAAAAAAAGTCTGTCCTGCTGCAGCAGGTTCTATAGATTGTACAGATGTGCAACTTTGCAGGTATTTTAAGGGGACCCCCCCCCCGGCATGATATTTAAAGGATTTTTTCTTTTTTTTTTTACTTCAAGCAACGAATGCCCCTTTAAAAATTGTATTTTTTAAAAAAATGTTTCAGTGATTCATGTCCCTCAGGGCAGTACCCAAGTCCCCATACCCTTTTTATGGTCAATAACTTGCATATAAGCCTTCAAAATGGGCACTTTTGAATTTACAAGATCGAGTCCCATAAACTTGCATTGAGTTCGACGTTCACGGTCGAATGTTCATTAGGTTCGAATGTTCGACCCATCACTACCTGGAAGCAATGACATAGTACATACTTAGCCAGGTTGAAAAAAAGACTTACTAGTTCAAGCAATAGAAAAAAAATGTAAGTAACGTAAATTTAAAACATCTATATACAGAACTCTGAGCTCTCTCCAGCTCCCTAATATCCTTTTTCTGAACTGATGCTCAAAATTTGACTGCATATTCCAGATGGCTTGCTATAGAAACTGCAGCTTGGCTTTGCATGCAGTTATTAAGTTTATGATCTACTGTACCAAAACACCCAGATCCTTCTCCACCATTGATTCTGCCCAATTGTACCTCTTCTAGAATATACAGTATGATGTATGCATGTTTTTAGTCGCAAGTGCAGCATTTTACATTTGTCAACATTAAACCTAATTTTCCACATAGTTAAACAGTCAAATAGTGAACTTAGGCCTGCCTGTAAGTTGTAGACATTCGGCAAGAACATTGTTTTTCTGTTTATTCGCTTGTTTTACTGTTGTCATAAAAGCTTGATGAAGCGACTATGATACTAATCACCACATCCTTAACTTTGATATGTGTATATTGATGCTTCCATACAGTGGTTGGATATATGATAGATATGTCATACATCTTGGAAGAATGTAATACTCTTATTGTTGGATGGATTGTTCATGTATTTGGATATATCTACATATTTGGATATGTATATGTTTGTATATGGCAAAAAAAAATGTAAAAAAAAAAAAGATGTGGTGTCGAATCCAAACCCCAATAAATTGCCAGCAAATGACAGCTCATGGCCACTTATTCTGTTTGTAAACAAAGCAGCCAGGGATTACCTTTTTCTTTCGTTACTAAACCTTAACTTAAAAGGAGTTCTGGTATAAATGTTAATAGGATGCCCTGCACAAAAAATATGTTCCCTCTAAAAAGACATACCAGACACATATCCTTGATGAGGATCTGGAATGGATGTCAAAAGAGACCCTTCTCTCTAGGCACCCTAGACCTATCCTGATGAAGGAAAAGATCTCTTCCCCACAACCCTGGGGTGGTTTTTGTGGAGTTCTGAACTCCCCCTTTAACAATAAAGAAGCTACCAGACACCAGCCCTGGCCCCATGAGAATGGTCAATGAGTACATAGTACCCCTACTCATTAACACAAAAAAGTAAATAGTAGATAACGACTACTAAATAGTTTTCGACAAGTCCTTTATTAAACAAACCAAAAAAAGTTATTAGATAAGCCAAGGGCTAATGGTACATGGTGCCACATTATGTTCAAAGAGACATTGGAAAAAACACCCAGAGGACATTTAAGATAATATGTAAAAACATTTTGTTTTATTAATATCCACATTTGAAAATGCACAAAAAATTATAGCATGTTCACATCTAATATCAAATAACTAGGTTGGTATGTCTCACTCCCAGCATACAGTCTCAAACATTAAAGCAGAGTTCCAGCCGTTTTGTGATTATTAAAAGTCAGCAGTTACAAAAACTGTAACTGCTGACTTTTACTAAACACACACTTACCTGTCCCAGGGTCCAGCGATGTGCTCACCCACGCAGTCACTTCTCTTCTTCTGTCCTCCACGGTGCCCCCATCTCTACTGTGGGCACCAGACTGTGACAGCTTTGGCTTCATAGCCTGGTGCCCACTTTGCAAGCGCGAGCCGCTTCGCATCTCCTGATTGGTCCGGCAGTCTACTGGGACCTGTGAAAGTTCCCAGGAGACTGCAGGAGCAAAGAGGGGGCCAAACGTCTGACTCACTTCGCCGTGGTGAACTGAGCTGGAAGTTGGAGCGGGTACCTGTCAAAACCAGGTACCCGCTCCCCCCCAAAAAGGTGCCAAATATGGCAGTGGAAGGGGGGAGGAGGCAAATAAGCAGAACTTCCCCTTTTGAGTGGTACTCCACTTTAATAAAGATAATATAATAACCATCAAAAATATACGATCAATAGTTAGATATAACATCTAGAACATATCAAATGGGGGTAAGACTAGCCCTTACCTCAATGTGTTTCCTGAAATCTTCTTCTTCAGGAGCACAAATGAGATATACAGTATGATCTAAATTAAAACAAAGAACATATTACAAATTACAAAATAGATATATCAACACATAAACCTTAACATAGCATACTAAGAACCATTGCATGCATGTTATGCATATATTAGTATGTCAAACAATATAAAAAAAGGTACGCCATATATAATTATGCAGACAATCCCAGCCATAGAGTACATACATTTTGTACATTGAGCCAGGGGTGTATTTCCCACAAGGCATTTGCCTAGGGCGGCATTTTTCAGGAGGTGCAGCACTGCCTGTCAAGGTCCTACCTTTTCCCTGAGGTTATGTTACTCCATGTGCTGGCGTCCATCTTGGATTCTGCTGTGCATGATGGGAATCCTTTTATGCCTTCAGGTTTCTGTGGTCCATCCCCCAGAGGGGTGTGGCTGATGACATATAAGCCTGTGGCCCACACATGCTCTTTGCACTTGTGTCTTGTGTCTTTGTGTTGCTATTACTCTATTCTGACTCTCGTGACTCTCCTGGTATCTGATTCGGCTTGTGACTTGACTATTCTTTGTATTCTCCTTTGATCTGACCCTCTGTTGCTGAACCCGGCTCGTGACCTGTGATTCTCGTCTGCTGTCCTGTACTGTTTTGTCCTGTTGTTGTTGTTGCTTGTCTGACTACTCTTTTGTCTCTTCCACCAGCTACACACCATTGGCGGCGGCCATTACCGCAGCTGAGGTGTCTCGGGGGCCGCGACCTGGTTCCTGGCTGCGTCAAGTCCATCCCCACCATCAGGGGCCCTGGTGAAGGGCAGCCTGGGACTTAGACTCCGCGCCCTGAGGGACTTCGGTCTGTGGGTGGTGGTTGTCGTCAGCCAGTGCGTTACATTGTTAGGCCTGCCTGTCCGTTCCTCAGCTCCTGCCCTGACATTACACAAGTGCCATGAACCCTGACGGTGCAGGCACGCCTTCGCTCCCAATGCTAGTCGCCAGACTCGATCAACAGGATCACCTGTTGGATCAGTTCGCTCAGGCATTGCAAACTCTGCTTGCACACACTGCACACCTTGCTCCTGGTGCTATTAGGCCGGTAGTCACTCCGGTGGTCTCTCCCGCTGCTTCTCCGCCTATTGCGTCCACCACCTCGACGGCTGCATCAGCGGCGCCCAGAGGTATGACTGGTTCTGCCCCTCTTCCACAGCGCTTTGGCGTATTAATTTTGAATTAATACCCCACGCCTTTCCGTCTGAGAGGTCAAAGGTGGGGTTCCTAATTTCACTACTCTCAGACAAGGCCTTGGCCTGGGCAAATCCCTTATGGGAGAGGAACGACCCGGTGATTCAAGATTTTTCCGGTTTTGTCGATGCCTTCCGTAGGGTATTCGACGTACCGGCTCGTTCCGCCTCGGCGGCCAAGCTGCTCATGACCATGCATCAGGGTTCACGGACCGTGGCCGAGTACGCTATAGAGTTTCGTACCCTGGCAGCAGAGGTCGGTTGGAACAATGAGGCTCTGGTGGCTGCGTTTTCCCACAGTCTTTCTGACACATTGAAGGACGAGATTGCAGCTAAGGAACTGCCTGTGGTGTTGGAGGCAGGGAGAGGCCTTCACTCAAGGAACGCCTGCGGAGACCTTCCAATCGACTGGCACCTGCGTTTTCTGTCCCACCCGTTCCTCCCTCTCCTCCCACGCCTCCTGGGGATAGCTTGTCTGGTGGGGAACCCATGCAGCTGGGGTTTGCTCGCCTTTCCGAGGGGGAGCGGGCCGCTCGGCGTCGGGAGGGTCGCTGCCTGTACTGTGGCCTCGGTGGGCACTTTCGGCAGTCTTGTACGGTCCGTCCGGGAAACGCTCGCACCTGAGATCATGTCGGGGACAGATCTTGGGTGGAGTTTCCTCGTCCCCGGCGTTCCGCAAGGATAAGCCACTGATCACCGTGGTCCTTTCTTGGACGGGGGGCTCGGTGACGGCCCAGGCGTTGGTAGACTCTGGGGCCGGTGGGTTGTTCTTGGACAGCTCGTTTGCTGCACAGCACTCCATTCCCCTGCAGGCTCGTGCTGCCCCATTGGTTCTCGAAGCAATAGATGGCAGGCCCCTGCAACCGCCGCAGGTTACCTACGAGACTCTGCCAATAGAGGTAGCCATTGGGGCTGTTCACAGGGAGTTGGCCTGTTTTCAGGGGATTTCTTCCCCACACTATTCGGTGGTTTTGGGGTATCCCTGGCTCCAGAGGCACAATCCAACCTTCAATTGGCAAACAGCCGAGATTCTCTCATGGTCTCCACAGTGTGGGGCCGGGTGCATCCGGGGGCCGGTTAAGGTATTGTGTGCCTCCTCGGACTCTGCGTTGCCCACCGACTATGGGGAGTACCGGGACGTGTTTGATAAGGTACGCGCTGGTACCTTACCACCGCATCGTCCTTACGACTGCGCCATATCCTTGCAACCCGGGGCCACTCCTCCACGTGGCAGGGTGTACCCTCTCTCGGTTGCGGAGAATAAGGCCATGGAGGAGTACGTTGTGGATGCGCTTTCCCGGGGGCACATTCGTAAGTCTACTTCCCCAGCAGGGTTGCCTTTTTGGGCTACATAATTTCCGCGGAGGGATTTTCCATGGACCCTCAGAAGGTTGCGGCGGTTCTGCAGTGGCCTCGTCCCAATGGTCTTCGGCCCATTCAGCGCTTTCTGGGTTTTGCCAACTACTATCGGAAGCTCATCAGAAACTTCTCCACATTGGCAAAGCCTCTCTCTGACCTAACCAAGAAGGGGAGTAACCCTCACGAATGGCCATCCGAGGCCATCATAGCTTTTGAGGCTCTGAAAGCTGCCTTTGCTTCGGCTCCAATTCTTTCGCATCCCAATCCTGGGTTGCCCTTCGTCCTCGAAGTTTATGCTTCCGAGACGGGAGTAGGGGCTCTCCTGTCTCAGCGTCGGTCGCCCGATGGACCCCTACTTCCCTGCGGGTTCTACTCCAGGAAGCTTTCCTCGGCTGAGTGCAACTACCAGATTGGAGATCGGGAGTTGTTGGTCATCATTCTGGCTCTCAAGGAATGGAGGCACCTGCTCGAGGGTTCCGCGGTTCCGGTCCTCATTCTTACCGATCACAAGAACCTGACTTATCTTTCGGAGGCCAAGAGATTGACACCCCGCCAGGCCAGATGGGCTCTGTTCTTGTCACGCTTCAACTATGTGGTTTCATATTTGCCTGGTTCCAAGAATGTCAGGGCTGATGCGTTATTACTAGAGATGAGCGAATCGAACATGACGAACTGGAATTCGTTCCGAAGATTTGGAAAAATTCTATTCGCGACGAATCCGAAGATTAGCAAACTTCGGATGCACGAATCGAATTTTCCCAAAAATGGCGGCGACATGTGTGGCGACGGAGAAAATGGACAGAGAAGATGGGGCGGGGATCTCTGGGAAGGCGCACAGACAAGGCACGCTGACCCATAATGCATTCATGACATGTGATCGCATTAGCCAATCAGCAGCCAGCCAGCACTGTGTAATGGTGAAGCTATAAATCGCGGCCATCTTAGAATTCTCCATTAGCCTCCGGTCATTCAAGAGAGACAGACCTGTGTGTATTAAGGGACAGAGTTAGGGCCACAGAGACTTTAGGGCCACAGAATCGTTACTCAGGGACACAGAATCGTTACTCAGGGACACAGAATCGTTACTCAGGGACACAGAATCGTTACTCAGGGACACAGAATCGTTACTTAGGGCCACAGCTATCAAATAATCAAAAATTTAAAGTGACATACACCCTTTTTTTTTTTGGTGGCTATCGTGCACAGTTGGTGCTGCAGTTTGCCGATTGTGCAAAATAAACTGACTTTCTGCTTCACAACCACTATTGTACGTTCAAAGAGTTAAATCCATTTACACGCCGGCTGGCAGTAATATTTTTTGGGTGATTAGTGCATTCCAGTGACACAAACGCACAGTTTCCAGCCAACGGCAAGCTGCAATTGACCGATTGTGTACAATAAACTGACTTTCTGCTTCACAACCACTATTGTACGTTCAAAGAGTTAGATCCATTTACACGCCGGGTGGCGGTAATATTTTTTGGGTGATTAGTGCATTCCAGTGACATAAACGTACAGTTTCCAGCCAACGGCAAGCTGCAATTGACCGATTGTGCAAAATAAACTGACTTTCTGCTTCACAACCACTATTGTACGTTCAAAGAGTTAAATCCATTTACACGCCGGCTGGCGGTAATATTTTTTGGGTGATTAGTGCATTCCAGTGACATAAACGTACAGTTTCCAGCCAACGGCAAGCTGCAATTGACCGATTGTGCTAAATAAACTGACTTTCTGCTTCACAACCACTATTGTACGTTCAAAGAGTTAGATCCATATACACGCCGGGTGACAGTAATATTTTTTGGGTGATTAGTGCATTCCAGTGACATAAACGTACAGTTTCCAGCCAACGGCAAGCTGCAATTGACCGATTGTGTACAATAAACTGACTTTCTGCTTCACAACCACTATTGTATGTTCAAAGAGTTAAATCCATATACACGCCGGTGGCGGTAATATTTTTTGGGTGATTAGTGCATTCCAGTGACATAAACGTACAGTTTCCAGCCAACGGCAAGCTGCAATTGACCGATTGTGCTAAATAAACTGACTTTCTGCTTCACAACCACTATTGTACGTTCAAAGAGTTAGATCCATTTACACGCCGGGTGGCGGTAATATTTTATGGGTGATTAGTGCATTCCAGTGACATAAACGTACAGTTTCCAGCCAACGGAAAGCTGCAAATGACCGATTGTGCTAAATAAACTGACTTTCTGCTTCACAACCACTATTGTACGTTCAAAGAGTTAAATCCATTTACACGCCGGCTGGCGGTAATATTTTTTGGGTGATTAGTGCATTCCAGTGACATAAACGTACAGTTTCCAGCCAACGGCAAGCTGCAATTGACCGATTGTGCTAAATAAACTGACTTTCTGCTTCACAACCACTATTGTATGTTCAAAGAGTTAAATCCATTTACACGCCGGCTGGCGGTAATATTTTTTGGGTGATTAGTGCATTCCAGTGACATAAACGTACAGCTTACAGCCAACGGCAAGCTGCAATTGACCGATTGTGTACAATAAACTGACTTTCTGCTTCACAACCACTATTGTACGTTCAAAGAGTTAAATCCATTTACACGCTGGCTGGCGGTAATATTTTTTGGGTGATTAGTGCATTCCAGTGACCTAAACGTACAGTTTTCAGCCAACGGCAAGCTGCAATTGACCGATTGTGTACAATAAACTGACTTTCTGCTTCACAACCACTATTGTACGTTCAAAGAGTTAAATCCATATACACGCCGGGTGGCGGTAATATTTTTTGGGTGATTAGTGCATTCCAGTGACATAAACGTACAGTTTACAGCCAACGGCAAGCTGCAATTGACCGATTGTGCTAAATAAACTGACTTTCTGCTTCACAACCACTATTGTACGTTCAAAGAGTTAGATCCATTTACACGCCGGGTGGCGGTAATATTTTTTGGGTGATTAGTGCATTCCAGTGACATAAACGTACAGTTTCCAGCCAACAGCAAGCTGCAATTGACCGATTGTGCTAAATAAACTGACTTTCTGCTTCACAACCACTATTGTACGTTCAAAGAGTTAAATCCATATACACGTCGGGTGGCGGTAATATTTTTTGGGTGATTAGTGCATTCCAGGGACATAAACGTACAGTTTCCAGCCAACGGCAAGCTGCAATTGACCGATTGTGCTAAATAAACTGACTTTCTGCTTCACAACCACTATTGTACGTTCAAAGAGTTAAATACATTTACACGCCGGCTGGCGGTAATATTTTTTGGGTGATTAGTGCATTCCAGTGACACAAACGTACAGTTTCCAGCCAACGGCAAGCTGCAATTGACCGATTGTGTACAATAAACTGACTTTCTGCTTCACAACCACTATTGTACGTTCAAAGAGTTAGATCCATATACACGCCGGGTGACGGTAATATTTTTTGGGTGATTAGTGCATTCCAGTGACATAAACGTACAGTTTCCAGCCAACGGCAAGCTGCAATTGACCGATTGTGTACAATAAACTGACTTTCTGCTTCACAACCACTATTGTACGTTCAAAGAGTTAAATCCATATACACGCCGGTGGCGGTAATATTTTTTGGGTGATTAGTGCATTCCAGTGACATAAACGTACAGTTTCCAGCCGACGGCAAGCTGCAATTGACCGATTGTGCTAAATAAACTGACTTTCTGCTTCACAACCACTATTGTACGTTCAAAGAGTTAGATCCATTTACACGCCGGGTGGCGGTAATATTTTTTGGGTGATTAGTGCATTCCAGTGACATAAACGTACAGTTTCCAGCCAACGGAAAGCTGCAATTGACCGATTGTGCTAAATAAACTGACTTTCTGCTTCACAACCACTATTGTACGTTCAAAGAGTTAAATCCATTTACACGCCGGCTGGCGGTAATATTTTTTGGCTGATTAGTGCATTCCAGTGACATAAACGTACAGTTTCCAGCCAACGGCAAGCTGCAATTGACCGATTGTGCTAAATAAACTGACTTTCTGCTTCACAACCACTATTGTATGTTCAAAGAGTTAAATCCATTTACACGCCGGCTGGCGGTAATATTTTTTGGGTGATTAGTGCATTCCAGTGACATAAACGTACAGCTTACAGCCAACGGCAAGCTGCAATTGACCGATTGTGTACAATAAACTGACTTTCTGCTTCACAACCACTATTGTACGTTCAAAGAGTTAGATCCATTTACACGCCGGGTGGCGGTAATATTTTTTGGGTGATTAGTGCATTCCAGTGACATAAACGTACAGTTTCCAGCCAACGGCAAGCTGCAATTGACCGATTGTGCTAAATAAACTGACTTTCTGCTTCACAACCACTATTGTACGTTCAAAGAGTTAAATCCATATACACGTTGGGTGGCGGTAATATTTTTTGGGTGATTAGTGCATTCCAGTGACATAAACGTACAGCTTACAGCCAACGGCAAGCTGCAATTGACCGATTGTGTACAATAAACTGACTTTCTGCTTCACAACCACTATTGTACGTTCAAAGAGTTAGATCCATTTACACGCCGGGTGGCGGTAATATTTTTTGGGTGATTAGTGCATTCCAGTGACATAAACGTACAGTTTCCAGCCAACGGCAAGCTGCAATTGACCGATTGTGCTAAATAAACTGACTTTCTGCTTCACAACCACTATTGTACGTTCAAAGAGTTAAATCCATATACACGTTGGGTGGCGGTAATATTGTTTGGGTGATTAGTGCATTCCAGTGACATAAACATACAGCTTACAGCCAACGGCAAGCTGCAATTGACCGATTGTGTACAATAAACTGACTTTCTGCTTCACAACCACTATTGTACGTTCAAAGAGTTAGATCCATTTACACGCCGGGTGGCGGTAATATTTTTTGGGTGATTAGTGCATTCCAGTGACATAAACGTACAGTTTCCAGCCAACGGCAAGCTGCAATTGACCGATTGTGTACAATAAACTGACTTTCTGCTTCACAACCACTATTGTACGTTCAAAGAGTTAAATCCATTTACACGCTGGCTGGCGGTAATATTTTTTGGCTGATAAGTCATTCCAGTGACATAAACGTACAGCTTACAGCCAACGGCAAGCTGCAATTGACCGATTGTGTACAATAAACTGACTTTCTGCTTCACAACCACTATTGTACGTTCAAAGAGTTAAATCCATTTACACGTTGGCTGGCGGTAATATTTTTTGGGTGATTAGTGCATTCCAGTGACATAAACGTACAGTTTTCAGCCAACGGCAAGCTGCAATTGACCGATTGTGTACAATAAACTGACTTTCTGCTTCACAACCACTATTGTACGTTCAAAGAGTTAAATCCATTTACACGCCGGCTGGCGGTAATATTTTTTGGGTGATTAGTGCATTCCAGTGACATAAACGTACAGTTTCCAGCCAACGGCAAGCTGCAATTGACCGATTGTGCTAAATAAACTGACTTTCTGCTTCACAACCACTATTGTATGTTCAAAGAGTTAAATCCATTTACACGCCGGATGGCGGTAATATTTTTTGGGTGATTAGTGCATTCCAGTGACATAAACGTACAGCTTACAGCCAACGGCAAGCTGCAATTGACCGATTGTGTACAATAAACTGACTTTCTGCTTCACAACCACTATTGTACATTCAAAGAGTTAAATCCATTTACACGCTGGCTGGCGGTAATATTTTTTGGGTGATTAGTGCATTCCAGTGACCTAAACGTACAGTTTTCAGCCAACGGCAAGCTGCAATTGACCGATTGTGTACAATAAACTGACTTTCTGCTTCACAACCACTATTGTACGTTCAAAGAGTTAAATCCATATACACGCCGGGTGGCGGTAATATTTTTTGGGTGATTAGTGCATTCCAGTGACATAAACGTACAGTTTCCAGCCAACGGCAAGCTGCAATTGACCGATTGTGTACAATAAACTGACTTTCTGCTTCACAACCACTATTGTACGTTCAAAGAGTTAAATCCATATACACGCCGGTGGCGGTAATATTTTTTGGGTGATTAGTGCATTCCAGTGACATAAACGTACAGTTTCCAGCCGACGGCAAGCTGCAATTGACCGATTGTGCTAAATAAACTGACTTTCTGCTTCACAACCACTATTGTACGTTCAAAGAGTTAGATCCATTTACACGCCGGGTGGCGGTAATATTTTTTGGGTGATTAGTGCATTCCAGTGACATAAACGTACAGTTTCCAGCCAACGGAAAGCTGCAATTGACCGATTGTGCTAAATAAACTGACTTTCTGCTTCACAACCACTATTGTACGTTCAAAGAGTTAAATCCATTTACACGCCGGCTGGCGGTAATATTTTTTGGCTGATTAGTGCATTCCAGTGACATAAACGTACAGTTTCCAGCCAACGGCAAGCTGCAATTGACCGATTGTGCTAAATAAACTGACTTTCTGCTTCACAACCACTATTGTATGTTCAAAGAGTTAAATCCATTTACACGCTGGCTGGCGGTAATATTTTTTGGGTGATTAGTGCATTCCAGTGACATAAACGTACAGTTTCCAGCCAACGGCAAGCTGCAATTGACCGATTGTGCTAAATAAACTGACTTTCTGCTTCACAACCACTATTGTACGTTCAAAGAGTTAAATCCATATACACGTTGGGTGGCGGTAATATTGTTTGGGTGATTAGTGCATTCCAGTGACATAAACATACAGCTTACAGCCAACGGCAAGCTGCAATTGACCGATTGTGTACAATAAACTGACTTTCTGCTTCACAACCACTATTGTACGTTCAAAGAGTTAGATCCATTTACACGCCGGGTGGCGGTAATATTTTTTGGGTGATTAGTGCATTCCAGTGACATAAACGTACAGTTTCCAGCCAACGGCAAGCTGCAATTGACCGATTGTGTACAATAAACTGACTTTCTGCTTCACAACCACTATTGTACGTTCAAAGAGTTAAATCCATTTACACGCTGGCTGGCGGTAATATTTTTTGGCTGATAAGTCATTCCAGTGACATAAACGTACAGCTTACAGCCAACGGCAAGCTGCAATTGACCGATTGTGTACAATAAACTGACTTTCTGCTTCACAACCACTATTGTACGTTCAAAGAGTTAAATCCATTTACACGCTGGCTGGCGGTAATATTTTTTGGGTGATTAGTGCATTCCAGTGACATAAACGTACAGTTTTCAGCCAACGGCAAGCTGCAATTGACCGATTGTGTACAATAAACTGACTTTCTGCTTCACAACCACTATTGTACGTTCAAAGAGTTAAATCCATTTACACGCCGGCTGGCGGTAATATTTTTTGGGTGATTAGTGCATTCCAGTGACATAAACGTACAGTTTCCAGCCAACGGCAAGCTGCAATTGACCGATTGTGCTAAATAAACTGACTTTCTGCTTCACAACCACTATTGTATGTTCAAAGAGTTAAATCCATTTACACGCCGGATGGCGGTAATATTTTTTGGGTGATTAGTGCATTCCAGTGACATAAACGTACAGCTTACAGCCAACGGCAAGCTGCAATTGACCGATTGTGTACAATAAACTGACTTTCTGCTTCACAACCACTATTGTACATTCAAAGAGTTAAATCCATTTACACGCTGGCTGGCGGTAATATTTTTTGGGTGATTAGTGCATTCCAGTGACCTAAACGTACAGTTTTCAGCCAACGGCAAGCTGCAATTGACCGATTGTGTACAATAAACTGACTTTCTGCTTCACAACCACTATTGTACGTTCAAAGAGTTAAATCCATATACACGCCGGGTGGCGGTAATATTTTTTGGGTGATTAGTGCATTCCAGTGACATAAACGTACAGTTTCCAGCCAACGGCAAGCTGCAATTGACCGATTGTGTACAATAAACTGACTTTCTGCTTCACAACCACTATTGTACGTTCAAAGAGTTAAATCCATATACACGCCGGTGGCGGTAATATTTTTTGGGTGATTAGTGCATTCCAGTGACATAAACGTACAGTTTCCAGCCGACGGCAAGCTGCAATTGACCGATTGTGCTAAATAAACTGACTTTCTGCTTCACAACCACTATTGTACGTTCAAAGAGTTAGATCCATTTACACGCCGGGTGGCGGTAATATTTTTTGGGTGATTAGTGCATTCCAGTGACATAAACGTACAGTTTCCAGCCAACGGAAAGCTGCAATTGACCGATTGTGCTAAATAAACTGACTTTCTGCTTCACAACCACTATTGTACGTTCAAAGAGTTAAATCCATTTACACGCCGGCTGGCGGTAATATTTTTTGGCTGATTAGTGCATTCCAGTGACATAAACGTACAGTTTCCAGCCAACGGCAAGCTGCAATTGACCGATTGTGCTAAATAAACTGACTTTCTGCTTCACAACCACTATTGTATGTTCAAAGAGTTAAATCCATTTACACGCTGGCTGGCGGTAATATTTTTTGGGTGATTAGTGCATTCCAGTGACCTAAACGTACAGTTTTCAGCCAACGGCAAGCTGCAATTGACCGATTGTGTACAATAAACTGACTTTCTGCTTCACAACCACTATTGTACGTTCAAAGAGTTAAATCCATTTACACGCTGGCTGGCGGTAATATTTTTTGGCTGATTAGTGCATTCCAGTGACATAAACGTACAGCTTACAGCCAACGGCAAGCTGCAATTGACCGATTGTGTACAATAAACTGACTTTCTGCTTCACAACCACTATTGTACGTTCAAAGAGTTAAATCCATTTACACGCTGGCTGGCGGTAATATTTTTTGGGTGATTAGTGCATTCCAGTGACCTAAACGTACAGTTTTCAGCCAACGGCAAGCTGCAATTGACCGATTGTGTACAATAAACTGACTTTCTGCTTCACAACCACTATTGTACGTTCAAAGAGTTAAATCCATATACACGCCGGGTGGCGGTAATATTTTTTGGGTGATTAGTGCATTCCAGTGACATAAACGTACAGTTTACAGCCAACGGCAAGCTGCAATTGACCGATTGTGCTAAATAAACTGACTTTCTGCTTCACAACCACTATTGTACGTTCAAAGAGTTAAATACATTTACACGCCGGCTGGCGGTAATATTTTTTGGGTGATTAGTGCATTCCAGTGACACAAACGTACAGTTTCCAGCCAACGGCAAGCTGCAATTGACCGATTGTGTACAATAAACTGACTTTCTGCTTCACAACCACTATTGTATGTTCAAAGAGTTAAATCCATATACACGCCGGGTGGTGGTAATATTTTTTGGGTGATTAGTGCATTCCAGTGACATAAACGTACAGTTTCCAGCCAACGGCAAGCTGCAATTGACTGATTGTGCTAAATAAACTGACTTTCTGCTTCACAACCACTATTGTACTTTCAAAGAGTTAGATCCATTTACACGCCGGGTGGCGGTAATATTTTTTGGGTGATTAGTGCATTCCAGTGACATAAACGTACAGTTTCCAGCCAACGGAAAGCTGCAATTGACCGATTGGCTAAATAAACTGACTTTCTGCTTCACAACCACTATTGTACGTTCAAACAGTTAAATCCATTTACACGCCGGCTGGCGGTAATATTTTTTGGGTGATTAGTGCATTCCAGTGACAGAAACGTACAGTTTACAGCCAACGGCAAGCTGCAATTGACCGATTGTGTACAATAAACTGACTTTCTGCTTCACAACCACTATTGTACGTTCAAAGAGTTAAATCCATTTACACGCTGGCTGGCGGTAATATTTTTTGGGTGATTAGTGCATTCCAGTGACCTAAACGTACAGTTTTCAGCCAACGGCAAGCTGCAATTGACCGACTGTGTACAATAAACTGACTTTCTGCTTCACAACCACTATTGTACGTTCAAAGAGTTAAATCCATATACACGCCGGGTGGCGGTAATATTTTTTGGGTGATTAGTGCATTCCAGTGACATAAATGTACAGTTTACAGCCAACGGCAAGCTGCAATTGACCGATTGTGCTAAATAAACTGACTTTCTGCTTCACAACCACTATTGTACGTTCCAAGAGTTAGATCCATTTACACGCCGGGTGGCGGTAATATTTTTTGGGTGATTAGTGCATTCCAGTGACATAAACGTACAGTTTCCAGCCAACAGCAAGCTGCAATTGACCGATTGTGCTAAATAAACTGACTTTCTGCTTCACAACCACTATTGTACGTTCAAAGAGTTAAATCCATATACACGCCGGGTGGCGGTAATATTTTTTGGGTGATTAGTGCATTCCAGTGACATAAACGTACAGTTTCCAGCCAACGGCAAGCTGCAATTGACCGATTGTGCTAAATAAACTGACTTTCTGCTTCACAACCACTATTGTACGTTCAAAGAGTTAGATCCATTTACACGCTGGGTGGCGGTAATATTTTTTGGGTGATTAGTGCATTCCAGTGACATAAACGTACAGTTTCCAGCCAACGGCAAGCTGCAATTGACCGATTGTGCTAAATAAACTGACTTTCTGCTTCACAACCACTATTGTACGTTCAAAGAGTTAAATACATTTACACGCCGGCTGGCGGTAATATTTTTTGGGTGATTAGTGCATTCCAGTGACACAAACGTACAGTTTCCAGCCAACGGCAAGCTGCAATTGACCGATTGTGTACAATAAACTGACTTTCTGCTTCACAACCACTATTGTATGTTCAAAGAGTTAGATCCATATACACGCCGGGTGGCGGTAATATTTTTTGGGTGATTAGTGCATTCCAGTGACATAAACGTACAGTTTCCAGCCAACGGCAAGCTGCAATTGACCGATTGTGCTAAATAAACTGACTTTCTGCTTCACAACCACTATTGTACGTTCCAAGAGTTAGATCCATTTACACGCCGGGTGGCGGTAATATTTTTTGGGTGATTAGTGCATTCCAGTGACATAAACGTACAGTTTCCAGCCAACAGCAAGCTGCAATTGACCGATTGTGCTAAATAAACTGACTTTCTGCTTCACAACCACTATTGTACATTCAAAGAGTTAAATCCATATACACGCCGGGTGGCGGTAATATTTTTTGGGTGATTAGTGCATTCCAGTGACATAAACGTACAGTTTCCAGCCAACGGCAAGCTGCAATTGACCGATTGTGCTAAATAAACTGACTTTCTGCTTCACAACCACTATTGTACGTTCAAAGAGTTAGATCCATTTACACGCTGGGTGGCGGTAATATTTTTTGGGTGATTAGTGCATTCCAGTGACATAAACGTACAGTTTCCAGCCAACGGCAAGCTGCAATTGACCGATTGTGCTAAATAAACTGACTTTCTGCTTCACAACCACTATTGTACGTTCAAAGAGTTAAATACATTTACACGCCGGCTGGCGGTAATATTTTTTGGGTGATTAGTGCATTCCAGTGACACAAACGTACAGTTTACAGCCAACGGCAAGCTGCAATTGACCGATTGTGTACAATAAACTGACTTTCTGCTTCACAACCACTATTGTACGTTCAAAGAGTTAGATCCATTTACACGCCGGGTGGCGGTAATATTTTTTGGGTGATTAGTGCATTCCAGTGACATAAACGTACAGTTTCCAGCCAACGGCAAGCTGCAATTGACCGATTGTGCTAAATAAACTGACTTTCTGCTTCACAACCACTATTGTACGTTCAAAGAGTTAAATCCATATACACGCCGGGTGGCGGTAATATTTTTTGGGTGATTAGTGCATTCCAGTGACATAAACGTACAGTTTCCAGCCAACGGCAAGCTGCAATTGACCGATTGTGCTAAATAAACTGACTTTCTGCTTCACAACCACTATTGTACGTTCAAAGAGTTAGATCCATTTACACGCCGGGTGGCCGTAATATTTTTTGGGTGATTAGTGCATTCCAGTGACATAAACGTACAGTTTCCAGCCAACGGCAAGCTGCAATTGACCGATTGTGCTAAATAAACTGACTTTCTGCTTCACAACCACTATTGTACGTTCAAAGAGTTAGATCCATTTACACGCCGGCTGGCGGTAATATTTTTTGGGTGATTAGTGCATTCCAGTGACATAAACGTACAGTTTACAGCCCACGGCAAGCTGCAATTGACCGATTGTGCTAAATAAACTGACTTTCTGCTTCACAACCACTATTGTACGTTCAAAGAGTTAAATCCATTTACACGCCGGGTGGCGGTAATATTTTTTGGGTGATTAGTGCATTCCAGTGACATAAACGTACAGTTTCCAGCCAACGGCAAGCTGCAATTGACCGATTGTGTACAATAAACTGACTTTCTGCTTCACAACCACTATTGTACGTTCAAAGAGTTAAATCCATATACACGCCGGGTGGCGGTAATATTTTTTGGGTGATTAGTGCATTCCAGTGACATAAACGTACAGTTTACAGCCAACGGCAAGCTGCAATTGACCGATTGTGCTAAATAAACTGACTTTCTGCTTCACAACCACTATTGTACGTTCAAAGAGTTAAATCTGGTTTTATTTTTGGGGTGCTTATTGAATTAAAGAGTATGTCAGACAACACGCAGAGGAGTGGCAGAGGAGGCAATGTTTCAGGAGCGAGCAGACGTGGCAGCAGAGGAAGGGGTCGAGGCAGCACTAGTCGCAGCCAGAGGCCAGTGCTCCCGGTGTCATCCAGCGGTCGTGTCTCCACCGACAACCCTGCCGTCATCGATTGGTTGACTCGGTCGTCTTCCTCTTCCCAGGTCACCTCTGACACCTACAGCCAACGGTCGGTGGGTACGTCAGACACAACCGTTAGTTGGCATGGCCCAGGAGCAAGCCCACTGAAATCACGTGTCCTCGACCTGCCCCTGTCCTTTGGTGTTCCCTCACCAAGCAAAGTATTGCATGCTGTGGGCTCAGCCCCACTGTCCATACTGATTCATGGCCCCCTGTACCGGCTCCTCATGAACGTGGTTCAGCGGGTTTGCATCACTTAACGGCAAATCGTTGACAAATGCTGGGACGTTCAGTGTTGTGCGCATTAAGCCAGACACCAAAGGGCAGCACAGACCTGTTATTACTCGCTCAAGCATGGCTGAACAAAACCAGTCTCTACCACAAATTGGACCCAGACCTGCCCAGGGTCTCGTAACTAGATTGCACGGAGGAGTAGAGTCCGTTATCGGAATTAAATAGACAAAACGCCACACCAAAAAGAGTGGCCATTTCCAACACTTATTCCAGAAAGAGGAACAACCCGTTTCATATACGGCCCGTAGACGTTTCACGTCTGCCACATTCAGTCGATTTAAGACGCAAGCTCCACTTCCTGTGGTCTCTGACCGTCGATATACCTTTAAGTGTCAGCTATATTCCCTCCGGAGCACTGACACTGGTGCCCTTCCGTCAACATGCCTTTAAGTTTCAGTTTTCAACCATATTCCCCACAGAAGCCAAACTCTTGGGTATCCCAGAAGCTGCTCAGCGGGTCAGGGCAATAAAGCTCCCGGTTCGCAGGTTGTTCCGTCTTATGGATGGAAGTACGACGGTATATGATCTTCTTCGCACCCACGGCATCACCTCATAGAATCTCTGCATTGCATCTGCAATCACAACGCTGACTTCCCGGATCGCCACTCAGCCATTGGACTCTTGATAGTCGTCTCCCCACACTGCTGCTGGGGGGACTTTTTAACCTAGGCCTGTGTATGGCCTTCAATTGAAGCTGCTTCCGCTCCGCCACTCTGCCATTGGACTCTTGATAGTCGTCTCCCCACGCTGCTGCTGGGGGGACTTTTTAACCTAGGCCTGTGTATGGCCTTCAATTGAAGCTGCTTCTGCTTCGCCACTCTGCCATTGGACTCTTGATAGTCGTCTCCCCACACTGCTGCTGGGGGGACTTTTTAACATAGGCCTCTGTATGGCCTTCAATTTAAGCTGCTTACGCTTCGCCACTCTGCCATGGGCCCCTGTACCGCCTCCTCTTGCTGCTGCCAGGTCCAGAGTGTGTCATGGGTCCCTGTACGGCCTCCCATTGCTGCTGTCTCCATCGCCACACTCTGCCATGTGCCACTTTCAGGTCTCCTCACACTGCTGGTGGGTTCCATTTTGTCATAGGGTGCTGTATGGCCTCCCATTGCTGCTGCCTCCACCGCCACCCTGCGCCATGTGCCTCTGTCGTCTGCTCACGCTGCTGACGGCTTCCGCTTTTTAACCTAGGCCTGTGTATGGCTTCAGAATAATGCTGCCTACACCGCCACCCTACGCCATGTGCCTCTGTCGTCTGCTCACGCTGCTGCCAGGTCCATACTGATTCATGGCCCCCTGTACCGGCTCCTCATGAACGTGGTTCAGCGGGTTTGCATCACTTAACGGCAAATCGTTGACAAACGCTGGGACGTTCAGTGTTGTGCGCATTAAGCCAGACACCAAAGGGCAGCACAGACCTGTTATTACTCGCTCAAGCATGGCTGAACAAAACCAGTCTCTACCACAAATTGGACCCAGACCTGCCCAGGGTCTTGTAAGTAGATTGCACGGAGGAGTAGCGTTCGTTATTGGAATTAACTGTGAGGGACTTTTAAACCTAGGCCTGTGTATGGCCTTCAATTGAAGCTGCTTCTGCTCCGCCACTCTGCCATTGGACTCTTGATAGTCGTCTCCCCACGCTGCTGCTGGGGGGACTTTTTAACATAGGCCTCTGTATGGCCTTCAATTTTAGCTGCTTACGCTCCGCCACTCTGCCATGGGCCCCTGTACCGCCTCCTCATGCTGCTGCCAGGACCGTAATCTGCCATGGGCCCCCGTACCGACTCCTCATGCTGCTGCCAGGCCCGTAATCTGTCATGGGCCCCTGTACCGCCTCCTCATGCTGCTGCCAGGTCCAGAGTGTGTCATTGGTCCCTGTACGTCCTCCCATTGCTGCTGCCAGGCCCGTAATCTGCCATGGGCCCCCGTACCGACTCCTCATGCTGCTGCCAGGCCCGTAATCTGTCATGGGCCCCTGTACCGCCTCCTCATGCTGCTGCCAGGTCCAGAGTGTGTCATGGGTCCCTGTACGGCCTCCCATTGCTGCTGTCTCCATCGCCACACTCTGCCATGTGCCACTTTCAGGTCTCCTCACACTGCTGGTGGGTTCCATTTTGTCATAGGGTGCTGTATGGCCTCCCATTGCTGCTGCCTCCACCGCCACCCTGCGCCATGTGCCTCTGTCGTCTGCTCACGCTGCTGACGGCTTCCGCTTTTTAACCGAGGCCTGTGTTTGGCTTCCGAATACTGCTGCATCCACCGCCACCCTGCGCCATGTGTCTCTGTCGTCTGCTCACGCTGCTGACGGCTTCCGCTTTTTAACCTAGGCCTGTGTATGGCTTCAGAATAATGCTGCCTACACCGCCACCCTACGCCATGTGCCTCTGTCGTCTGCTCACGCTGCTGCCAAGTCCATACTGATTCATGGTCCCCTGTACCGGCTCCTCATGAACGTGGTTCAGCGGGTTTGCATCACTTAACGGCAAATCGTTGACAAACGCTGGGACGTTCAGTGTTGTGCGCATTAAGCCAGACACCAAAGGGCAGCACAGACCTGTTATTACTCGCTCAAGCATGGCTGAACAAAACCAGTCTCTACCACAAATTGGACCCAGACCTGCCCAGGGTCTCGTAAGTAGATTGCACGGAGGAGTAGAGTTCGTTATTGGAATTAACTGTGAGGGACTTTTAAACCTAGGCCTGTGTATGGCCTTCAATTGAAGCTGCTTCTGCTCCGCCACTCTGCCATGGGCCCCTGTACCGCCTCCTCATGCTGCTGCCAGGACCGTAATCTGCCATGGGCCCCCGTACCGACTCCTCATGCTGCTGCCAGGCCTGTAATCTGTCATGGGCCCCTGTACCGCCTCCTCATGCTGCTGCCAGGTCCAGAGTGTGTCATGGGTCCCTGTACGGCCTCCCATTGCTGCTGTCTCCATCGCCACACTCTGCCATGTGCCACTTTCAGGTCTCCTCACACTGCTGGTGGGTTCCATTTTGTCATAGGGTGCTGTATGGCCTCCCATTGCTGCTGCCTCCACCGCCACACTGTGGCTCCACACTCTGGTTTTGGCCCCGTGACTGCCCAAATGAGTGAAGTGTGCGGTGATTCTAAGATCGACGGCACTCATCTGCATGTCATACTGACTGACAGTATTATTTCTCTTCCCCAGCAGACTCCAAGGGCATTTAAATTAAAGGTACAGTGTTCTGCACTAATATAAAGGCTCTCTGAAGCCTAGAAACACCCTTTTTATAAGTTAAATTCGCAGCGAATATATTCGGCTCGAAGCGAATTTATGCGGCGAATTCGGCGAATCAGCCGAACCGAATTTTTGAATAATTCGCTCATCTCTAGTTATCACGGCAATACTCTGAATTGTCCAGGGAGGACTCTGAGCCAATCTCACTTATACCTCCAGATCAGATCCTGGCTGCCATTCGCACCAGTCTGACATCTCCCCTTGGGGAGAAGATTTTGGCGGCTCAAACTGATGCTCCTCCCGGGAAGCCGGAGGGTAGATGTTTCGTACCCGAGGGATTGCGCACCCACCTGCTGCGTACCTACCATAACGCCAAAACTGCCGGGCATCCGGGGAAGAACCAGCTGTGTTGGGTCGTCTCTCGCTTATTCTGGTGGCCAACCCTCCGTGCCGACATTGCCTCTTATGTAGCGGCATGTTCGATCTGTGCCCAGAATAAGTCTCCACGGCATCTCCCTTTGGGTCTTCTGCAATCCATTCCCAATGGGGAGCGTCCTTGGTCACATCTAGGGATGGACTTTATTGTAGACCTCCCGGTGTCTCGGGGTCATACGGTCATCCTCATGATTGTCGATCGGTTTTCCAAGATGTGCCATTGCATTCCACTCAGGAAATTACCCACAGCGCAAGAACTGGCCACGGTCTTTTCCAGGGAGATTTTTCGCCTGCATGGGTTACCTAAGGTGATTGTCTCAGACCGCAGGAGTCAGTTCGTGTCCAGATTCTGGCGCGCCTTCTGCTCCCAGTTGGGTATTAGTCTCTCCTTTTCTTCAGCCTACCACCCGCAGTCCAATGGGGCTGCGGAGCGTTCCAATCAGGCCTTAGAACAATTCCTTCGGTGTTATATTTCAGACCATCAGGACAATTGGGCCGATCTCCTGCCGTGGGCAGAGTTTGCCAGGAACTCGGCGGTCAACTCCTCCTCCGGGATGTCTCCCTTCATGGCCAACTATGGGTTCCAACCCGCGGTATTACCTGAGAGGTTCTCACCACAGGACATTCCGGCTGTGGAGAACCATCTTGCTGCCCTGCGTTCCTCATGGGGGCAGATCCAGAGGGCCTTGAGGGACTCAGCTCAGCGCCAGAAGTTCCAGGCTGATCGCAGACGGTTGCCCGCTCCTTCATACCAGGTCGGCGATCGGGTGTGGTTGTCTACTCGCAACCTCAATCTTCGGGTGCCCACACCCAAACTAGCTCCCCGTTTTGTCGGTCCTTTCCGCATTCTCCGCAAAGTGAATCCGGTGGCCTATGCCCTTGCCCTTCCGTCTGGGATGCGGATCTCCAATATCTTTCATGTTTCCCTGTTGAAACCTCTGATCTGCAATCGCTTCACTACCTCTCTTCCTCGGCCCCGTCCGGTCCGGGTTGACGGTCATGAGGAGTATGAGGTGAGCCGGATCCTGGACTCTCGATTGGTGCGCGGTCGATTACAGTTCCTGGTTCATTGGCGCGGTTATGGTACCGAGGAGCGTTCCTGGGTTCCTTCCGCGGATGTCCATGCTCCTGCCCTCCTCCGCGCTTTTCATACTCGCTTTCCTCAGAAACCTTTTGTTGAGCCGCAGGGGGAGGGGACCTTGAGGAGGAGGTACTGTCAAGGTCCTACCTTTTCCCTGAGGTTATGTTACTCCATGTGCTGGCGTCCATCTTGGATTCTGCTGTGCATGATGGGAATCCTTTTATGCCTTCAGGTTTCTGTGGTCCATCCCCCAGAGGTGTGTGGCTGATGACATATAAGCCTGTGGCCCGCACATGCTCTTTGCACTTGTGTCTTGTGTCTTTGTGTTGCTATTACTCTGTTCTGACTCTCGTGACTCTCCTGGTATCTGATTCGGCTTGTGACTTGACTATTCTTTGTATTCTCCTTTGATCTGACCCTCTGTTGCTGAACCCGGCTCGTGACCTGTGATTCTCGTCTGCTGTCCTGTACTGTTTTGTCCTGTTGTTGTTGACCCCGGCTTGTCTGACTACTCTTTTATCTCTTCCACCAGCTACACGCCATTGGCGGCGGCCATTACCGCAGCTGAGGTGTCTCGGGGGCCGCGACCTGGTTCCTGGCTGCGTCAAGTCCATCCCCACCATCAGGGGCCCTGGTGAAGGGCAGCCTGGGACTTAGACTCCGCGCCCTGAGGGACTTCGGTCTGTGGGTGGTGGTTGTCGTCAGCCAGTGCATTACATTGTTAGGCCTGCCTGTCCGTTCCTCAGCTCCTGCCCTGACACTGCCCCTCAGAAGAAGGGATGGAAGAAGGGACACATGGGGACCTGGTGGGTTCCGAGAGAGGCTGTGAGTTTCATGACAGTGTATGCACAGCCCGACTCTCGTTCCCAGGGATGTCTGGAGGTGTTAAGGTGAGTGTCTCTCTCTCTCGCCATGGGGAATGGTGGCTGGTGTATGGGGGGCAGTTGTAGTGGAAGGCTCTCTCGGGTGGGGGGCAGGGGTGTTGTTGGTCAATGTCAGGCTCTCTCTGCGGGGGGGGGTGGGGGGGTTGCCGATTTTTGTGTTGCCTAGGGCAGCACAAAACCTAAATACACCACTGCATTGAGCATGCTGGAATATTAGAGGTTAACATCATCAAACAGTCTACCAGACAATTGCCAAGGCTATCCAGATGGATAAAGGAAGGCCACAAGAGGGGAGGCCAAAAATAGTGTATAAACTGAATATACCATATAAAAGTAGAAGTAATACACAGAATATAAGTAACAGCATGTCTGCTTGGGGGACTCCCCACCAAAATAATAGTAATGTACTCAAAGTTACAGGGCATAGTAAAATGCCCAATTAAAAAAAATTAGCTTTAGAAAGGGGGATCATCAAGCTTTGCAGAAAGCATGCCATAAGCTACAGAGGGTACATAATACCAAAAAAGGGAACTGGCAGAAGTGATATAAAAAATCAGTGCAGATTTCTGACTATGCCTCCTGAAACTCCTCCTCTCATCTCCTCTGTAGTTCAGAAGGCAGGCTCCATGATATGTGTGCAACAGAAGTGCCTATCAACAGGGCACAGTGAATATGTGTCACAAAACTCAAAGATGTAAATGTAAGAGATTCTTCACAAAGTTAACAAACTTCAAGACCATTAAGAGTAATACGAGTAGGCTAGAAATAAATGAAATACAATCTGGAAATGAATATATGATTTTATATTTTGACCATAGATATGGTTTAAGACAGTTTTACAACTTGACAAGTTTACATACCGAATACTAGAAAATTACAAACAATGGCTTTCTAATAACTGAGCTCATCTCCCAAAAAATACATTGCTGCAAGCCACCTGGTCCTGGTGCTTTATTCAACTTAATTTTGTCTGTTTCTGGACCATATCAGTTTTGAGTCATTGTGGTTCATTTGAGGCTGTGACCATGCAGTATTACTGTATACTCATTATGGACTTGAGCGCCACTGTTTTTCTCTTTATACACAGAGCTAAAAAGGATAATTAATTAATTTGCTGTCTTTTTGTAGCCAACAACATTTCTTGAAAGGGATCTACATGCTTAGACCTTTACTAATGTTTTTTTTATCATAATTATTTTTGGGGGTTTGTCTTACTCTCTTTCACAGCCTTTCACTGATTTTGATTTCTTTATTATTTCGATTTTTCTTTTACATATTTTAATATATCTTTTGTAGCATTCAAATGATGATCGTATTTCTTCATTTTTTTAATGTCCTTTTCTTATCCTTTATGGCTTTTTCAACATTGGGAGTGACCCACATAACTTTTACTTTTAGCCTACTAATTCTTGGAGAGAAGCCCTCAGCAATGGAAATTTTGCACTCTTAAAATTATTTTTTTTTATCTTTGCAGTATGTGCTTATTGTTTACAGCGTACAATAAATGAAATCATGTTATGGTCAATGCTACCCAGATGTTTTTTTATTTAAGCATTTGTATTGTTGTTTGAAACTACCAGGTCCAGCAGTGTGCCATGGGGCTCCATAAACTGTACAATGAAATAGTCATGTGATAAGACTGTAACAAACTACAATAGTTAATTTTGTTAATATGCAAACCCATATGCAGCTCCACCCAAGGTCCTCTTTCACACTCACTTATCATATAGAAACAGGCTCCACTACCTTTTTGTTTCACCATGTCCTTCCAAAAGATTCAAAAGATCACTCCATCTAGCTGAGAGCATCTAATACAACTTATACTGTATGTCCTACAATGGGTGGAACCTGGCTTTCTAACTGCCCTTGAAATGTAATCCTTGCTTGTGGAGAAGACATTGAGATAACAGTTGTTCACACATGTATGTTACTTGCAGCAGTTCCCCCTGAGAACAATTCTTCAAAGAGAGAGAGAATAATCTTCCTAATGAATGGGGTGTAAAAATAGTGTTCTCATAGTGGCTAAATGATTAGCACTTCCGCCTGGCAGTACTAGGGTCCTTGGGTCAAATCCCAGCCACGGCACTATTTTTCATGTTCTCCCTGTGCCTGTGTGGGTTTCCTCCCACACTCCAAAGACATGCTGGTAGGTTAATTGGCCCTAGTATGTGTATGTATGAATGTAAGTTAGGGACCTTAGATTGTACACCCCTTGAGGGTTAGGGACTGATGTGAATGTACAATATATATGTGTAAAGCGCTGTGTAAATTGACAGCACTATATAAGAACCTGAAATAAAGAAAGAAAGAGAAAATACAGGATGTTAGACCATATGTTTGCAACATCAAAAATGTATTTATTTAAAATGTCTGTTCCATTTCCCCTCCACCCCATTCCATGCTCCAATTGTGCCTGACCCCTGTCTGATTTATCTGCCCCATTATATTTTAATTCTCTATTCCCCTTCAGTCCTAGTATAAATACTCACCCAACCTTTCCATAAACCTCTCTCATAGCACAACAGACCAACCTTCCATTTGGCTGCCACCCATCTTTAGGATATAGGAATCAGTCCAATGCCAAAAAAACATATTCTTCCCTCTCACACCAGGTGTTTAGCCGTGCATTTAGTTCTCTAAACTCCCACTGTCTTTCTTGTGTTGTGCACCTGGTTCTTTAAATTAATTGTGAAGGATCCTTCATCTTCTATGCCATTGATCCCAACATGAAGTAAGACAGTTGGGTTATGCCCAAGCACTCCCAGTAATTTGTCTTTTCAGTCAACCATATGACAGTAGGCAGACAGCAAACCATTTAGTTGAGGCAATCTGAGCATCAAATTATTCTATCCAAATTATCATATTTCCTGATTATAGATTCCCCTATTACCACCAACTGTCTCCTTCCAGCATTACCTTCACAACCCCTTTTAGATAGGCTGTTAGGGGTAGAAATTACATCTAGGACTGCCACCTCTGGGTTTGCCACCAATACATCTTCACCAAACTTAGCAAATTTGTTTGGGTGCTCAAACACCGGACTAGCCTTATCTTTGTTTTCTGTGAGCCCCTACTACTCTCTTCAACTACAGTAGCCCATTATTATGTCTACTATGAGTATCAGAGGCAGACATTGAGTGGATTGATTTACACTGGTGTTGGTTCAGCATAGTTTCAAGTGAGTGTGTGTCATCTGTTTTAGCGTAATTTTAATTAAAATTTTAAAACTATTACTGAATTCTGCTGTTTATGGGGGCGAATTGTATTTTGGGATGAAGATATATCTGAGGGAACCCTTTAGAAGTACCCACCAAGGCCCCATTTTGTGGAAACAAGCTCTGATGATCTTTTTTACTATACGGTCATATATCCTTTGGTGAGTTATCTCAAGGAAGTAAGGAACATGCTGGTGTTAGAAACTATAACTGTGATTTATATGGGCACTATCCAATAATTGATATTATTAATTGCTAAAGGTTACAGCAGAAATCAAAGAGATTACACCACTGAACTGCATATAATAAACTGCAGATTACTGGAAATGGACACATTTAAAAAAATCCTCATAGACTGGTTGGTAAGGAATACTGTGCAGTATTATATGCTCTGCACTATTTTATGTATACTTGCATATTATGAATTTTTTTACACTTATGATTGTCAGGCTGCATTCACATTTAGCATTTTGTGAACATGTAAAAAAACTGTATCGGGTATTTGTGCATTTTTATGCCATATTCATAGAGCATTCCTTTGAAAATGAAGCAAAGTAGTTTGTGCACTTTCTAGAGCATTGAGCTTTGCACATTTTTGGCATTTTGTTTGTGCAACAAATAGCAATGCAAGCCTAACAGACAATGTCTGTGTGATTGTGTGCATGTTCTCGAAATGCTAAGGTGTAAATGCAGCCATAGAACATTTTTTTCTAAGATACTTTATTTGTTTACATTTTCACATTTTTTAGCATATGTTTGTGCATTCAATGTACCGTATTTGCCGGCGTATAAGATGACTTTTTACCCCTTGAAAATCTTCTCAAAAGTCAGGGGTCGTCTTATACGCCGGTATACGGCATACTGACACTTTTTAGGGGGGCGGCGCGGTGCCGCCGCCACCCCCCTCTTCCAACGGAAGGGACACTAAGTACAGGGGTGGGTAGGGGCTGTTTCTTACCTGGCTCCGGTCCCATGACGATCCGGTCCAGGAAGCACGGCTGCTCCTTCAGTTCGGCCACTGGATGTTCGCGCGGCTGCTCGGCTCCGCCTCCGCACCGGTGATTGGCCGCCAGAACTGTAGCTCAGGAAAGGCACACAGGCGGCCAATCACCGGTGAGGGGGCGGAGCCAAGCGGCCCCGTGAAAATTGAGTGCAGGAGCAGCAGGTAAGTGTTCAGTGTAGAGGTGCTGCTGCAACCACATATGCTGGCAGCAGCAGCACCATACTAGAACAGGGTCAGCAAGTGTAATTGGTGTCAGTGGGGGGAATAATGCCCCATCATTGGTGTCACTGATACCAATGATGGAGCACTATTCCTCCCACTGACACCAATGATGGGGCACTATTCCTCCCACTGACACCAACGATGGGGCACTTTCCCCCCCCCCCCACTGACACCAACGATGGGGCACTATTCCCCCCCACTGACACCCACGATGGGGCACTATTCCACCCCCCACTGACACCAATTATGGGGCACTATTCCACCCCCCACTGACATCAATGATGGGACACCATTCCTCCCACTGACACCAATGTTGGGACACTATTCCCCCAACTGATACTAATGATGGGGCACTATTCCTGCCACTGACACCAATGATGGGGCACTATTCCTCCCACTGATAACAATGATGGGGCACTATTCCTCCCACTTATACCAATGATGGGGCACTATTCCTGCCACTGATACCAATGATGGGGCACCTATTCCTCCTACTGATACTAATGATGGGGCACTATTCCTGCCACTGATACCAATGATGGGGCACCTATTCCCCCCACTGATACTAATGATGGGGCACTATTCCTGCCACTAATGCCAATGATGGGGCACTATTCCTGCCACTAATACCAATGATGGGGCACTTTTTGCTCCCACTGACACCAATGATGGGGCACTATTCCTCCCACTGGTGTGCATTGGAAGAGGGGTAGTCTTATACGGCGAGTATAGCCCAAACACTACATTTTAGCAGGAAAAGTAGGGGGTCGTCTTATACGCCGGCAAATACGGGTATTTATTGATATATTAGTATTTGATATTTTGGGTATATTATTGAGTGCTGTTCCTATAAGGTTAGAATTGATGTAACTCAGTAACCAAAGGTTACGAGGATCACTGAAGCAGGAATGAGTGGCTTCTGCTTGAACGTTGGGCAATTAATTGCCAAACCGACAGTCCTTGTAGTGCACAAAGTAGCATTCATATATGAGTATTATGTATAGGTTTATATAACTTGGGGTTATATCTAGGTTGTATATACTGTATATAGCCCTGGATTTATATATGTGTACATCCTAGATTGTAAGCTCCAAGGAGCAGGGCCCTCGAACCCCTCGTGTATTTTATTGTATTGTTACTGTACTGTCTCATGTATTGTCTCCCATTGTAATGTACAGCGCTGAGCAAACTGTTGGCGCTAAATAAATACTGTATAATAATAATAATCATACATGTACTGTATGTATGTAAAATGCTTATGCTTAGCCTAAATATTGCATCAGAGTGATCACAAAATGTTACTTTTATTTGAACTTTATTTGAAGATCATTTCATCTTTTTTACATGCTTGCCATTCTATGTTTTTAGTGGTTGTATTTTGTGTACAGGTAATCATTGTATTGTTTTTAGTCAGTGTGAGCAAGTGATTTGTTTGAGGAAAGAACTGTCATGCCCAATCACTACCTTTAAAAATTGCCTCCACAGGACTCACAAAAGGAGAAAATGTATGTAGAAACAAAGATATTAACATTCCTAAGAATATTTTCCCTATTATGACCACTGGAACATGAAACACAATTAAAAGATGTTTTTCCCATATAAATGTTAGCATGCCTGTAAACTTGTAATTACTGCATAGTACCGAGTACTAAAGAAAATGCAATGTTTAGTGATGATGATTATGAATGTACTATTCAGGGCTTTAATGCTGTTCTAACGAGGTATGGCAATTCTGAAATGGTTATCAGAGAGGGAAAAAAATCCAAAATCACTGTTGCAGTGAGCTAAAACTGGATTATACATGTAAAAGGGAACAGTTGTTAAAACAAGAGAGCATGTCTAGTCATGGGTAACAGCATCTGCTGACACTGGCCAAAAGGAGTTCACTAAACAGCAAGAGGTGTCTAGAGGCCAGTCTCTGGAACTTGAGATAATAACCATTCGCAAAAGGCTTCAGCATTTATCTCTGGGTCCCTGGTGAGATTTTGTAATCCTCAAACAGCAAGTTCATGCAGATTTTCCATTATCAGCTAATTAACTCTTCACAGGTGCCTGATTCTTTTCCTTTGCAGAAGTATCTTTCTATATTACGGCTACTTTTTCCCCCAAATATTCATTATTTGATTCAGTTGCGTGTTATGTTTTCACATTTGCAATGTGCCTTATTTTATGTAATAATTTTAATGCGCTAATGCTTTAAAGGGAACCTGTCACATCTCGTAGGTTTCAGTTAACATTACCACACCATGTCTACACAAGTACTTTTATTTTTACAGTCAAACTCAGATATAAAGGCATATAAAAATGCTGCTCTGTATCCAATATTAAATCATTAAATGTATTTTTGTAATGCAAGCAGTGCAAATACTTGTATATGACTTGGTATTAGCCGCTTGCTGTCTCTGAATAGCAGATCCCAGACTGGGAGAGGGAGGATAGTGTAAGGATCCAGTTAGTTGTGGTTCCACAGGCTAGAATAAGAAGTTTGGCCTAGGGATAGGAGATAAAAATCAGCTCAAATTATGTCCATAATTCCTATTAAACACTATTACAGACTCTAAATTTAAATACTGTAAACTAAAATTATCCAGCTTTTATTGAATATGTATATAAACAAAAAAAAAAGGATTCCTTCTAGCGATTCATGATACAGCACAAGCATCCCTGTTTATCAAAATTCCCTTCGATATACAAACATTAAGTATATATACAGTATATATTTAAATGAAAGTGTACATTTAAAGAAAAAAAAAAAAAAAAAAAATATATATATATATATATATATATATACACACATAATACAGTTAAGGAAATAAGTATTTGATCCCCTGCTGATTTTGAATGTTAGCCCACTCACAAATAAATGATCAGTCTAAAAATTTAATGGTAGGTGTATTGTAACACTGAGAGACAGAATAGCAACACAAAAGTCAAAGGAAATGCATGTCTAACAAATTATTCACTGATAACCATGTTCATGAGGAAAATAAGTATTTGATCCCCTATCATTCAGCAGGATTTCTGGCTACCAGGTGTCTTTCATACAGGTAACAAGCTGAGATTAGAAGCAGTCTCTTAAAGGGAGTGCTGCTAATCTTATTTTGTTACCTGTATAAAAGACCCCTGTCCACAGGACCAATCAAACAATCAGATTCCAAACTCTCCACCATAGCAAAGACCAAAGAGCTGTCCAAGGATGTCAGGGACAAGGCTGGACTAGGCTACCAAACTATCGCCAAGCAGATTGGTGAGAAGGTGACAACAGTTGGTGCAATCATTCGCAAATGGAAGAAACACAAAACAACTGTCAGTCTCCCTAGGATTGGTGGACCATGCAAGATCTCACCTTGTGGAGTGTCAATGATCATGAGAACAGTGAGGAATCATCCCAGAACTACATGTGAGGATCTTGTCAATGATCTCCAGGCAGCTGGGACCACAGTCACCAAAAAAAGCAACTGGTAACACACTACACCAACAAGGACTGCAAGGTCCCTCTGCTCAAGAAAGCACATGTCTAGGCCCGTCTGAAGTTTGCCACTGAACATCTGAATGATGCAGAGGAGGACTGGTTGAAAGTGTTGTGGTCAAATGAGACCAAAATTGAGCTCTTTGGCATCAACTCAACTCGCTGTGTTTGGAGGAGGAGGAATGCTGCCTATGACCCCAAGAACACCATCCCAACTGTCAAACATGGTGGTAGAAACTGTAGTGGATTGTGATAGACAGTCCACATTTTATTAGATGATCAGTAAAATGACAATTTTATAGTCTTGCTACTTTATGTTTCTTGCTCTTTAAAAATTCCTTACTCTTTTAAGTAAACAATCAGATATAGGTTGACAGAACAATGATGATAATTAAGATGGCGCCTTCATCCGGAGTCTCACCCTAGGTGACTCATTAGGAGAAAAGTATCTTTTAATGTAAACAACCCCCATAAAAGGGAATGAGTTTCTTTGGGGACAATGATTGGAAGATATCAACACGGATGGAAGAACACGCAGAAACCCAGTGGACTTTTCACCCAATCAATGTATATGCTTTGCCTGCATCATAAGCCCTATAAATGATACTGTTAGTTCCTCAATAAAACAGAATTTTAGGAAGTTGGCAAACTGCGAAGTGTCAGTGTCTTACTTCCACGTGCAGGTATTCTCATATTAATTTGGCTCACTGGTAGATCACGGAAAATGGTCTGTAAGTGACCTAGTCCAAGACATTTGTCGCCCAGCGCGGGGCCCGGGTTCTGAACACGGGATCAGCCAACCCAGAGTGGATGAGGGGGACCGTGGAGCATTCCAGACGCGGAGACTGATCACCTCCATTCTGCTTTGTGGGTGTTATTCTGCTAAGGGAACAGGAGAACTGTCCCACATCAAAGGGACGATGGACCGGGCAATGTACCGTCAAATCTTGGGTGAGAACCTTTTTCCCTCAGCCAGGGCATTGAAAGTGGGTCGTGGATGGGTGGTCCAGCATGACAATGACCCAAAACACATGGACAAGGCAACAAAGGAGTGGCTCAAGAAAAGTACATTAAGGTCCTGGAGTGGCCTAGCCAGTCTCCAGACCTTAATCCGATTGAAAATCTGTGGAGGGAGCTGAAAGTTCAAGTTGCCAAACGTCAGCACCAAACCTTAATGACTCGGAGAGGATCTGCCAAGAGGAGTGGGCCAAAATCTCTCCTGATATGTGTGCAAACCTGGTGGCCAACTACAGGAAACATCTGACCTCTGTGATTGCCAACAAGGGATTTGCCACCAAGTACTAAGTCATTGTGTATAAGAAATAGTGCAGCACTGTTGTATATATATACAGTATATGTTGAAAAAGCAGAAAATACCAAAAATAGATAATATAATTAAATAATACAAGCAAAACAAACACTACCACACAGGGGCAGACTGACAACTCATGGGGCCCCCGGGCAAAAGGGGATCATGGGGCCCCTGTGTCCTTGCCCAAACTGATGGCATCTCATGGGGCCCCCTACTGACCCCAGGCCCTCGGGCAGTGCCCGAGTCTCCAAATGGTCAGTCCGCCCCTGCTACCACAACAAAAGGTGCAATATTAATAAGGTGCAAAAAGGTACAGGGAAAGAATAACAATAACTTACCATGTGTGTGTGAAATAATAACAATAACTGAACAGCGCTGCACTATTTCTTATACACAATTCATTTTTAGAGGTTTTATGGTACCATTAAGTGTCCTTGCTGCTGTCACTTTCTAATAGCGCTCGCATACTTTTACCTTTAAGTACTAAGACATGTTTTGTGTAGGGGATCAAATACTTAATTCCCTCATGAACATGCAAATCAGTGCATAATTTGTTAGACATGCATTTGTTTTGAATTTTTTGTTGCTATTCTATCTCTCAGTGTTACAATACACCTACCATTCGATTTTTAGACTGATTATTTCTTTGTGATTGGGCAAACATTCAAAATCAGCAGGGGATCAAATACTTATTTCCTTCACTATATATATAATACATATATATATATATATATATATATATATATATGTACATAATCAAACAATAGTACAAACATATATATATATATATATATTTTATGATCGTACATTGAAGAGGGGTCTGATTTACATTGAGGTTTTAGAATTTCAGTTTTGGAGATACCAGTGCTAAATTAACATATCACAATTAGGAGTCCTCTATGTATTTCAGTGAATTGAACATCCCTGATGTAAAAATGATGATGTGCTAAAGTAAAGACCACAAACAAGAATAACTCATTTGGCTTTATGAATTGAGTTTATTGTCATTTTGGACTTTGATAATAAAGGGAATCTTTGTCTGCATTTTTAATTACATGATGTTATTATGCAATGGGTGTATTTGTGAATGAGAGGCCTAGCAATAAATCACATAAATAAATGACATAATAAAAATGATATGATGTGTTACAAGATGCCTTGAAAAGACTGGTAGCTTTTGCTGGTAACAGTTATTCTCACAGTACATATGTAATTGTATTTTATGTGTTTTATGATTGTTGAAATTATAATTATAAAAGCCTGCCAGCCCCTGCTTGCCCCATCTGTCAGTAACAATCTACCTCAGTTGTTATATATACAGGGGTTTATTTATTAAGGCTGGAGAGAGCAAAATCAGGCTCACTTCTGCATAGAAACCAATCATCTTCTAACCTCGGCTCGTTCAATTAAGCTTTGGTAATAAAACCTGGAAGCTGAGTGGTTTCTATGCAGAGGTGAGCCTAATTTTGCACTCCAACTTTGGTAAATAAACCCCACAGTATCATTTCTTTCACTACCTGCCCTGCCCTGTTTGCCAGTCACAAATGTTTCCATATGTGAGTCCTGCCAGTCCCGCTTGTCAACCATTTCTCCCCACCCATTTGGTTTGTTAAAATAGATCTAAGCCACACCTCAATGACATATAGCTTGCTAAAGAGCTACAATGAGGTTGTCATATTTTGACATCCTTTTTTGCACCTCAGTACTGCAGATCTTCTCTTGCCTCATTTAGTCTCTTTCCGTTTACATGCACAACATTGATAATAGTTACCGTATTTTTTGCTCCATAAGACGCACCTGACCGTAAGACGCACCTAGGTTTTAGAGGAGGAAAACAAGAAAAAAAGTATTCTGAACCAATGGACTGCAGACATAGTACAGGAGATGACCAGAGACTGCAGACACAGTACAGGGGATGTCCAGAGAGGGCAGACACAGTACAGGAGATGACCAGAGACTGTGGACATAGTACAGGGGATGACCAGAGACTGCGGACACAGTACAGGAGATGACCAGAGACTGCAGACACAGTACAGGAGATGATCAGAGACTGCAGACATAGTACAGGAGATGACCAGAGACTGCGGACACAGTACAGGAGATGACCAGAGACTGCGGACACAGTACAGGAGATGACCAGAGACTGCGGACACAGTACAGGAGATGACCAGAGACTGCGGACACAGTACAGGAGATGACCAGAGACTGCAGACAGTACAGGAGATGACCAGAGACTGCGGACACAGTACAGGAGATGACCAGAGACTGCGGACACAGTACAGGAGATGACCAGAGACTGCGGACACAGTACAGGGGATGTCCAGAGAGGGCAGACACAGTACAGGAGATGACCAGAGACTGCGGACCTTTGAGGAGCAGGGGGGGGAGCAGGTAGCCGAATTTGACAGGTACCCGCTCCCACTTCCGCAGAGTTGTCCTCTATCCCCATCTTATAGGACACGTGACAGGTCTCGGAAGACTGCCGTAACATTCACAAAGCTCAGCGCTTCTCGTGCATGCGCAGTGGGCACCTGGCTGTGAAGCCGCAAGCTGTTACATCCGGGTGCCCACACTAATGATGCCAGCCCCGGGAGAGAAGACGGTGAGGACAGCGCTGGACCAAGGAACAGGTAGGAACAAGAAGCACAAAAGAGCCGAGCGGCCGGCCCGCTATTCTAACACGGCGGCAGCGGGAATTCCGGGCCGGCCACTCCATATTCGCTCTATAAGAAAAAAAAATGCAGGTATTCATTAACTTATAATGATTGATAATAATGATAGAATTGACAACTGCACAACATTGATCTAAACTAGCATTCTAATAGTGACAACAGTGGACCATGCCTACACAATGTGTGTTGTGTCTCAGCCAGGGGTGTGTGTGACAGGGTGACAATGCAAGAACACGGAACAATATGGATCAATCCCTACACACCAAATCCAGGTGAATATTTAATTTAAAGCAATACTAAAGGCTTCATTTTTTTAAATCTAAAAATAACAAACATATTTATACTTACCTACTGTGTGTAGTGGTTTTGCACAGAGCTGCCTGGATCCCCCTCTCCTCGAGTCCCCCACAGGCTCTCCTGGCCTCTGTCTCCTGTCAGGTGCCCCCACAGCAAGCAGCTTGCTATGGGGGCACCCGCTGCTCCATGTGTCCATTCACACACGGAGCTGTGGCTAGGCCCCACTCCCCTCTTCTCATTGGCCCACTGGCTGTGATTGACAGCAGCAGACGCCATTGACTCCTGCTGCTGTCTTAGCCAATGAGGAGAGGGAGTCCCAAGATAGATGAGAATCCAGTGCACATCGCTGGATCGAGATTAATTTGGGGGGCACTCATGTAGACACAAAGAGCGTGACTTGGACCCGGTACCCTGCTCCCTCCTCACTGGCTGTGATTGACAGCATTGCGAGCCATTGACCGCTGGATTAGTAAGATAATTTTCCCCTTTATGACACCATGTCCACCACACATACTTTAAAACCTATTGAAATTGTTTCTCGCAGTGTGCATGGGTTAAAATTCCCAATAAAATGTTGTAAGGTGTTACAGTATTATTATTCAATGGCAGAGGACATTCTTTTGTTACAGGTAACCCATTTTCCTGTGGTCTATAATCCCAACTTTCCTCATACTCAACACGCCCATTTCATTTTAACCAATGTCCTGCATAAGACTGAAGGAGTAGCTATCTGCCCTTCTAAATGCATTTCTTTTACTTTACACAAACTAATAAGGAACACTGAGGGTAGCTTCCTCTTATTACTGGGTGAAATAAAAAGGGCTAATGAATTCATTTTATACAAATAGAGAGATAATAGAGAGATACTCAAAAGTGGCACTTGACCCAGTATTGTATAAAACCAAACCTCATAGGCCCCACCTCAAGCATCCTGCTAAAGTAAACTAGATTAGTCATATTATTGCATCACCACGAAATTGTGCATTTTTGGAGGGAACATAATTGGACTAAATGTGACAACACAGTTGTATTCCAACATTCACTTCACCTATTCTGGAATCAACCGCATCATTGTCCTCTCCTGTGATGTTCGTTTAGTTACATCATCCTGGGTTTTCAAAGTCCCATGGTCTTATCATTAACCTGTTATTATCACTTTGTCTGGAATTCGACAGTGCCGCACTGCTTTTACTTGGGGCCTGAACAAGGCACGTCTTAGTAACCCAGTGATCTGTTTTGATATAGAACAAAGTCTTTTATTAATAACCCATCAGATCAAACTTCCCCAATCA